>NC_134312.1:83963719-84337612 GCF_964195595.1 Calonectris borealis
CCTTGCTTCCTAGGCGCGCAGCCCAGCAGCTGGCCGCATGTGTCTAAGGGTTTGTAGGTGTTGGAGAGCAGCTGGTAGAGCATGGCTGCCTAAATGTACTCCCTTGTATTCATTGCTGCAGGTGAAGGGACCACCAGTGGAAGCAGAGGTCGGAGGAGTGAATACAGTAAGTTAGTCTTGCTACTTTTAAAGTACCTAACTCTTGTTACTGTGACATATATCCTTGCGATTCCTGCATGAAAGGCTGTAGTTCCCGTTGTATGGGAAGTTGCAGGGGCCGCAGAGGGAGTAAGACCCAGACTGTTAAAGGTGCGTAGATTTTGCTTTGGGACCCCAAGCCTTGCCTTCATACCAGAAAATTGTGGGAAAGACAGCTTCAACCCAAGTCACCGATTAATGCTCTTTGAATTGCTTTCTCTCTTTACCACCAGAGTCCTCTGTGCTTAATTTTGAAGGCCTTATTGCTATTAAGTCTTCTTTCTTTAATAATACTGGCAGTATATCCCTCCAGTTTTGACTTGCATTCCCTTTGCCATGCCAGCTGTGTCCTCCCTCCACACCTCCCTTACTGCGGCATCCTCTGCCACTGGTTATCTTCTTTCTTTTCAACGTCTGATTAAAAAAGCACCCCAAGAAGACACAATATTCCACATGAAATAGGTCAAACATGTTATTGAACTCGGCAAATTGCCACGCCCACAAAAATAGCTCTGAATTCAGTTTTTCCATGACCTTGATGTTTCAGTGGTTGCTCTTCTGCTTCATGGAATTCATGTTTATCTGCGTTCTCATGCAGCCTGCCCAAACCTTGCTCATCTAGCCCTTGACTATGGCTCTCCTGCCCTTGCTCTTGCATTTGTGCTTGTGTAGCACAACCCCAAAATTTCTTCCATGTCCTGGATCCCCAGTCCGGGGGAAATCCAAAACATTCACAGTTGGTCAGCATGCTCACAGCTTCTTCTCTGTGCTGTGGGAAACAAATGCCTTCTGGTGGGATGTGCACCTGGAGGAGACCACCTGGAGCGCAGCTTCCCTGTCTCGTCATGTAACACTTGTGAAGTTGGCCAAAAGTGTTGAGAAATCTGAAGGTTTTAGCTCCCGCCAGCAATATTATTTTTCAATCTGCTTGGTAGCAAGTAAAATACTTAATACTCTTTCCTTGGTAATCTGGATTTTAAGAGGGGTTGGGATGATGGGGAGAAGAGGTGGGTGGATCAGGATCCTGTTGTCTTCATCTTTGTCTTACATCTGGCTTGAGTGGTTCTTGAACCTCGATGTGTTTCTCATGGGCTGAGGTTTTTTCTAAAGCCTTTAGAAATCTTTGCCTTTTAAAATATGCCAATATTATTTTTAATAATTTTTTTTTTTAAATAGTTGAATACGACTCTATCACAGAGGAAGACTACATGACTGGTATGTACATGGAGCACCATTTCTTTTACCCATCTGCCTGCAAATGTCTTCAGCCAACAGCCTCACAGTTACCGTCTCTCACACACACCTTGGGTTCCTACGGTGTGTTATGGCCTGTAGATAGAAGAAGGAAAATTTTATGGTCATTGCCTGGATATTGGCAATGAGAGGCAGAAGGACTGAAGGTTTTTATTGTTTTCCGGCCTTTTTCATCATTCTAAAAAGACTAAAAATTTAATGTCTGGTCTCCTAGTTTAGTCAGAAAATTTCTTGGAGGTCTCAGAGCGGAGGTAGTTACTTTTAGTATGCTATATTACGCTGGAAATAGGAGAAATAGCTAAGTTTTTATCCATTTCCTTTCTCCAGCTGTGAATGTACTATGGAAATGAAATAAATGTAAGCAGAACCCCAAACCCCTGTTTAACAGTATCCAAATACCCTTCTCATTTGGCACATTTTTCATTTTTTGTCAGTTGTATTGCCAGTATTTTACTAATTTTTATTTTTGTCATAGATTCTTCAAGCCTTCAGCAGATACAAGTTATGTGTATAACACATAAGCAAAGGGAAAAAGTATCTGTGGGCACTTATTTTAAGAAGGCAAAAATAGCACAGTCCGTTTTACGTATGATATAAACGGCCAGCTTTGCATGAAAAACTACCAGTTACTGATATTGCTGGGAAGGGGTGCAGGAAATTCAGATAGCTTGCTATTTCTGCTTCCTCTGCTTAGCGCAGCCAGCCCTACACTACCCCGTGGTGGCAATTTAGAAAGAGTTTTGCTGAAAAGGATGGGAAATGTACATTTCTATAGAGTACTGATTTTTCTTTTTCTATAGGTGAGCCCAGCATCATCTCCACTGAGCAATTTGTGCAGAAGAGAACATGTAAGAAGTTTCCTCTTTGTTTTTATTTAGCTTATAAATGGTGACGTTTCTGTCTTTATTACACTGTGTGAAAATTTTTTTTTTCAGGCACATTTTAAAGAACTATAAGCATGAAAATGCTGGAGAGGGGGCTTGTGATTGTGGGGACTTTCTTAAATCTACAGAAATTTCTTTACACTGAGGGAGCATCAAGAGTAGGTTTTGCCTCAATAACTTGATAAAGATATGCATGAGGCCTGTAACTCTTGTCTGAAGAAAACATGGTAAGGGTAAGTATTTTTGCTGTGACATTAAACAACAGTGCCTAATAGAATAGTCCCATGGTTCATGATGAGTGTACCCAGATATTCTGGTAATACAAATAATAAGCAATTGTCTTAATGTCACATATGGAGATCTCCTGGCTGTGCTAGGATTCTGATCTAAATTCAGGACAAGGAAACCATCCATAAAGCATCAACAATTACAGTGTGGGTTATCTCCAAAGAAATGTATGTTGCAAAGGATGTGGCCGATGCACAGCAATCCTAGGATTCCTGATTTTACCATTATAGGACATCATAGCTGCGTCTTCCTTCTTCCCTGCAAACACAGCCTAGTTGGAGAGGCACCAAGTCCTGCATGCCAATGCCAGGTGGTCCATGCTGTGTGCCAGTTGCCAATGCTGCCTGGCTTCTGGATAACCTTCTTTTGGGTTCCTCATATCAAGTTGGGAAGGAAAAAGACCAAACGAATTGTAGAGGACGTTGTTAAAAAATATAAAAGGCTTTACTGATAAAGGCTTTACTGATACAAAAGGCTTTACTGCTTTGGGTTTTTTGCTTGTCTTTTTTTTTTTTAATATCTTTTTCTTATGCCAGCAGTTGAGCGCAGCATCAGTTTGAGTGAAGGATCTGTGACTGGGGGTCCATGTGAGTTTTCCTTTCTGCTCCTTTTTTTCTTTTTTTCTGCTCTTCTACAGCAAAAATCCTGCTCTTCTTCTTATACGGATGTTACCTAATCTGTATGCTTCAGGGTCTTGATCAACCTGGAGATCCCAGATCTTCATGATCTGGACACAGTGCTCTGTTGCCCGATTTAAAAAAAAAAAAAAAGCAACTTTCTCCCACAGCTACAAGTTTATGAAGTTGTGTGTGCACGAGGAAGGGCAGAAGTTGTTACCTCAGGTTCATATCTGGGTCCTGGCTCATTACAGATTGGGCTCAGTCTGCCATATCTGATCGGACACGTCTAGATCTGGAACTGGTTCTAAATCTTCGTTTTAAAATGTAGGGTTATGTCTGCTTCTGAGGGTGATTTCTTTGGATGGAAAGAAAAGCATAAGCTGAGGTGTCTTTGGGTGGATTAAAATTACCTAGGATTGCTTGTTGCATGGCTGCTTTTTTAGGTAATAAACCCTTTTAGTTGAAAAGGCAGCCTGGGCTCTTCCAGAGCATCCTATTTTTATGCTTCCCCTTCAGTGTTCTCTCGTGACTACCCTGACGTGTGCCAAGCCCCTCGGGCATCACTGGGTCCTGCTTGGCAGATCAAGGCATGGGACTGTATTATCTTCACGGGGTGTGGGGTTGTAAGGTCCAGCAGCGTGACCCTTCTGATGTCTTGTTACAGAGGGATCCGTCTGTGGCGAGGAAAATGCCAGAGGAAAAGATCAGCCTTGTAAGTGAACACTTTCTGTAGGCATCCAAACTCAGATAACTATGCATTTTATTGGCACATTTTTTTAAAGAACCTGTGTTATGAGATAGTAAGGCAAAGGGGATTAGTAGATACCTACAGTGTCTCCCAACAGATGGATCAGTCCCTTAGTGTTCCATTATGCTGGGACAGTTGAGAGCTACCTCAGGACCTCATGATTTGATACCTAACTCTTTTCTTCTCTTCCCATATAGAAAGAGATGCACAGAGTGAAGAAACCTGCTCATCAGCTGGTGATTTCAGCTTCGTCACAGGAACATCTGATTCCTAAAGTACAGAATTGGTTTTGTAGGGTAGGAATCCTTTTGTAAAATTTGCTTTGAATCCTCTTTGTGTTATTGTTAGAATCTGGATTGCAATAAATCAGCATCCATGTTTGCCCTGCCATGCTGTAGTGCCTTGATTTTATTCTTTAGTAAGAGGACCAAGAGATAGAGAACCCTGGCTGCTTGGCTGGGCTTAGGGGTCAAGTTCCCTGCATCAGAAAAAGATGCTCTGTCCTTGCTAGGTGTGATAACAGTGTGTGTGGGCTGGAAATATTTCTGCTGATTCTTGAAGAGCAACAAAATGGACCATATAAAGCCCTACATATAAATAAAATAAACTAGCAAAAACAAAACAAAAATCACTTTTGAAAGCTCTGTGGAAAGCCTTCAGAATACCGCTTCATTTTTTAGTCTGTCTCAACGTTCCTTTTCTGGCCGGCTTGGCAAGTCAAAGACAAATGGGCATGGAAAGCTGCAGCTCTGGTTGATGCAGCACAACTGGCTGCTTGTATACTACCAAAAACAGCGATCGCTTCAGCTCTCCTGACACAGATTAAATGTGTGGGGACCCTGAAGAGCATTGCCTGACCTGTCTTCTTCAGTGCCTCATCTCACTTGGTTTTCTAGTATGGCTTACTTTTCTTTGCTACCAATTCCTAGCCGCCATCCAAGGCTGAAAGCTATGTGGGGAGGAACTGAATTGTGGTTCTAGATCGCAAAAAGGATTAAAGGAGATTACGCAGATAAAGAGAAAGCCTTTGGGGCTGTAGGCTGCAAAAGTAGGTGTGTCAAGCCGTGAGAGAATTTCATCCTCTTTAGGAATAGCAACAGAAGAGGAATGGGTAGGCAGATAGAGTATGGAAGAAGATAGTAAAATCTTTTAAGATGCCAAGATGCTGCTACACTACATGGTGGTCTGGTGGCTGTGAGTAAAGGCTGTCACAGGTTCTGTGGCAGATCTGTTGGCTTTGTTTTCGGATGTGCAAATCACCAAAAATGCCCCCTGAATCTGTGATGTAAGCATTTCTAGAACTCAGGCTTTCATATGCTCCGGGTCTTGCTGTCCCTCTGTAAAATGAGGGTCAAACTACTTCACAAATTGACTGCCATCAACTTGGATAGATTTTAATTAAAAGTTAGAAAAAGTCTCTTTTGGATGGGGCTCATTTCTGGTCTGAGCTGGTGATGTTCCTCATTTAGGGCTGCGTTGTCACCAAACTGCTCGATCTATCAGCGGTAATGTACTTTTGCTATACAGCAGGCTGTGTAGAAGGGCAAATAGTACATCTACCTACCCTGTTGGTGTGCTCTCTCACTTAGTGGCCAAAAGCAGGTACAGAGGGAAGAAAATAAGGATGGGGCAATTATGCACTGATACTGCCTCTGATCTTACCTCCCAGCTCTCAGCAATCTGTTAATTAGTGACTTTCCATATCAAGATTTGCATATTAGTGTCTACTAATCCTCCAAGGAGTTTCAGGAATTTATCTAATTCTCTTGTGTGAATGTAAGTTTTGGGGTTGTACAACATCCTGTAACCATGTGTTTGACAATTTAATTTAACAACATGGGAAAAGTTCCTGCTCTTGTTTATTTTGGCCCTGCCACCGGATGAATTAATATATGCTAGAATTGCTAACCAGAAATGTCCTATATTGTCCCTACAATACAGGTGGTTTTAGACCTGTATCTTTTTTCCAGCTGGCCACAGCTAGTTCAGAGCTGATCAGTGTATGATTGTTTTTCTTGATGTGCATCTGTGCATTTTCCAATAAAGAGTTAATAAATATCTGCTGGTTTATTGTCTAGTTACTTAGTATTTCTCAACTTTTCACAAGTCTGCTTTTGGTTTTATGGTCCTAAAGAATTCAGTATCAGTAGATTTTGCACCCCCATGTGTCCCCATTTTTCGAGATCATTCATGAGTATATAAAACACAACAGGCTATAGCAAAGTTCCTTGTAGGACATAAATGGTCACCTTCGCCTTTTGTGAAAGTGAACAATTTATTTCTCCTCTTCATTTCTTAACTAGACAACAATACAGAAAAAGCCCTTTTTTAGCATTTTTCTGTTCTTTGGAGCACTCCGAGAGATTTCCTTGTAAACATTCGAAAACATCCAAAAATATTATGTAAATCAGATCACCCTTGCCTATATACAGAGTTCCAGCACATTGATGAGCCATGATTGCCCTTGTTAAAAGTCCATGTTACCTTTTCCCCCTACATCATATTAAAATCTCATCAACTAATGCTTCAGTTTGAGACAGGTCTCCTGTTGCCTCCCTCATTAAGAAAAATTCTGCTGTAGAAGCCGCCTCAACCTTCTCTGCAGTACTGGCCAAGAGTTTCTTTTCTTTTTTTTTTGCCACACTTTTGTCTTTTTTTGAATGTTTTCTTTAAAAAAGCGTAATCAATTGGCCCTACAGACCTTCAGGTAGGATTCCTGGCTTTTAAACTTGAAGAAAAAATCATCCGGTAATTCCTAGGCTATGGGGAAAGTTTTCCTGAATTTTTCTCCCTCCAGATTTTAATTGGGGTTTTGTAACGTATTTGCCAAAGTATGTGTTCTTTTCTACTTTTTTTGCTTGGACAGGTTTTAAACTTTTCACAGGATTTGTTGTTATTATTTTTATTGTAATCATTATTCTTGCTTATTGTTTATTTCTACTTTACTGGGGTGCTTGGCCTTCCAGACTTTAGGAAGGAAAAAATTAGGAGTTACTTTTTGAAGTATTTTCCTTGAGCCTTGCCTTGATTGCTTTTTAACAATGTCCGTGCTGCTTTTGAAGTATATAATCAGTTTAGTTGATGGTGTTAATTTTATTGTACCCCCTCTATGCAGTTCTTCCTGAAAGTTAACATCAATGTAGAGGATTTTGGAGCAATGCTGAATTTGAGTACACTATGGTCATTATTCTAGAGTGGCTCTTCCACTCTGGTGGAAGAGTGATGATAGTGGTGATAGTTTGTTTGAGCAATGTCCTGAGCATTTCTCAAAATTGCAGATGTTTTTTTCCACCTTGTGGTTTCCATGATGCATTGGAAGAAGCAGCCACTAGGGTGTCTGAAATATCAGTCCCAGCTTTGTGTTCCACTGTGGCATTTACCCACTCGACATGGGAGTACTTGAAGAATCGCATTTTACTGCAGTGTCCTGGTTTCAGCTGGGATGGAGTTGATTTTCTTCCCATTAACTGGTATAGTGCTGTGTTTCGGATGTAGTGTGAGAATAATGGTGATAAGAGACTGATGCTTTAGTTGTTACTGAGTAGTGTTTATGTAGTCAAGGACTTTTCATCTTCCCATGCCCTGCCAGGTGCGCGGGGGGGCTGGGAGGGAGCATGGCTGGGACGGCTGGCCCAGCTGGCCAATGGGCTATTCCATACCATATGACGTCATGCTCAGTATATAAAGCTGGGTGAAGAAGGAGGAGGGGGGATGTTCAGAGTGATGGTGTTTGTCTTCCCAAGTAACCGTTACGCGTGATGGAGCCCTGCTTTCCTGGGAATGGCTGAACACCTGCCTGCCGATGGGAAGCAATGAATTCCTTGTTTTGCTTTGCTTGCGCGCGCGGCTTTTGCTTTCCCTATTAAACTGTCTTTATCTCAACCCACAAGTTTTCTCACTTTTACCGTTCCGATTCTCTCCCCCATCCCATTGTGGGGAGAGTGTGCGAGCGGCTGCGTGGTGCTTAGTTGCTGGCTGGGGTTAAACCACAACATGCAGCTATGTCAAAGACTGCTCAGAATGTCTATATTTTTTTCACTGATGTAGCCTTGGATCTGTTCTCCCACGCCTGATGGCATTATTGACATTTGTTATTGTAATTGCAAGTCTCTGTCGGGTGCCAAAAATTATTTGGAACTCGGGTTCTTGTCTTTATTAGTATTTTTGCTAGGTTGGTCTTTCTCTTTACTTGAAATCTGTTACTATCATCGTTGTTAATAAATTAGAAACATAAACAGATTTTAAAATAATCATTCACTGTACTAATCTATTTCTCAGTGTCCTGAGGCTGAATTGCAAATTCTAAAGATTTTTCAGCCAATTTTCAAATAACTATTGTTGTGTTAAGGCACAGCTGCTGCTGGCCTCCACTGGCTGAAACCTCTGTATATTTAGGCTCCTTACTGTAGTTGCAAAGAAACCGAAGGCACCAGTTTCAGTGCAAGAACAGAAGTGAAGGTGTTTTTCAGAGACTGCCCTTAGCTATTCTCCTTGCCTCTTGTCCAGCTGAATGTTTGAAACCATATCCTGAGAAAGAGTGCTTTTAGAGACAGCAAACCCTTTTCCTCATTTCTAATGTGAGCTGAGAAGTATAGTTAATGTAAATAAAGATGCATTTGAGCTGTAAGACCACTAAAGGCTTGTTAGTACAGGGCAGTAATGATTTTTTTTTTTAAGAAATTTAGAAAGTTTTCAGCTCTTGGTTTTCAATTCCTGTCTGGCGTTCCTTTGGCTGTGAAGCAGTAAGCCTCACTTTACTCTTGATTAAATAGGTATCTAAATTACAGAAGAAAACCACTATATGCTGTATCTTTGCCTGTCAAAAAAAAGAGCAATGAAAAAATAGGTCAAATTCCCCTCAGCCCCTGGGAGAAGTGGCTGAGTAGCAAATGGTTCTATAATTATTTGGGGCAAAAGAGAGTTTCTAGGGACTATAAAGCTGGCACCTTGTTGCCAGCATTGTGTGAGTTCATTCACAACATCATGTAAACACACAACTTGGAAAATGTTCTTTAAATTCAGAGCTTTTTAATAGTTTGGGTTTTTTTTCTATCTACTGCTTTATTTTAAATGAGCAGCTTATTAATTCCTCGTGAGGCTTAAGAGGACAAACTGATCTCTAGAGTGTTCTCATATAGCTCCTTCTAGACTGTATCTATGGACTGAAGGTAAGGTTTCACACATTGTGTAGTAGGCATTTGCACAACACTTGTAGTCTCCTTCTTAGTCTCCATCTCCAGGGACGTGGTTGAACATTTAAGAGAGGAAGGAGGAAGACTGTGGAAGAAGCAGGGATGGAAAAGTGGGTGCTGGACCTCCCCAGTGTTGAAGACAGACTCCTGAGGCCTTTCAGATGCCACGTGTGGTTTTGTCACCTGGAGGGATTTTTTGGGAGACCTGTTAGGAAGGCCACATGGATGTCCTCTGTGGGGCCATAAAGAAGGGCAAAACACAGGCTTTGCTGTTGCAGCCAGGAGACCTGTTGTTAAAGTGATCACAAGGCGAAGAACTTCATGAAATGCTGGTGACCTGGACTGAATCTCTTTAAACAGTAATTCATATTTCTGCTTCCCAAAAGACGATCATTTCAGAGCTTTCAGAATAAGGGTAAACGAAGGGAAACAGATGCTTACTGGTTGGTTTTGCATCCATTCTTTTATGCTGTTATTATCTCAGGAAAGAAAGCACATGTGATGCAGAAAACATGTCTGATTATTTGGAGTTTGACTATTTCTAGCTGGCTTTGACAGTGAAATCTCTGGATGGCTTCTCAGTGAGAAGAGGTATGGCTGCATCCACTGGGTCTCTTCATTTCCAGGGGAAAAAAAGTTAAAACAGAAAATACTGTTGGGAATCATTCCCAAGGATATGACTTCTTGTGACCTTCTCATAAGATCAACCCTTCTCATCTCAATTCATGACTCTAATTTGGACCACCAGGTGGAATTGATACTTGGCAATCTTCTGCCAAGAAGCACCATTTTACAAGGTAAGTCTGACCCCCCTTAAGCCAATGGCACTTTTGTATATGTCAGGACTGCAGCGTGTGAAGTGAAAAAGATGGTAAGCAGCATGTTTGGCTGATCCTGACTCTGGTTTCTATGATTCTCATGGGTTCTAAGCAGTGGGAGTCACTGAAGACAAAAGAAAGCAGCTGAGCAATAACAGATTAGGGAAAAAAATGGAAGTGAAAAAGACTTACCAAATACACTTGATTCTTCAGCTGGCACGGTGTAGTCAGCGATAACCTCTAAACACAACAAATACAAGTCATTAGAAAAACTGATGATACACCTGGGAGTAGGGTTTTACTGAGCCCATCATTAAATTTATTAGGTTGCTCTCAAGCCCTACAGGAATCAAGCACTAATCTCATTGGATTGTCTCTTGAGTATTCCCAGGCAAAGAATTTATGAACTGAGGCTGCAGGATATATATAAGAGAAAATTTTCCTGAGACTCACAGGACTCATCCAAGTCCAGAGGCTTGGATGGACTAGATTGTAGGGTTTGAGTAGTTGAGAAGGTTTAATCTAGGATGTGGAAGGTTTGGTAGCTAGGAAAGTGGATCAGCAGGATGACAAGTGATAGAAGTCATTCCTTTTCTTCTGGGTGCATCGCTTAACACATCCCAGACTCTCAACTTCTTCATTTCACCTCTTACTGTCACCTGCCTGTTGCAGAAGGGCCTAACTGCTTTTGCTTGTTTCGTCTTTTACCTGAGAGGAGAAAAAACGTGCGTCATCCAAAATCCAAAGCATGTAAGTGCCACCAAACCCGAAAGTTGGTAGAAGCATGGCTCAGCACAGAGAGACTGTAGCTGCTACAGAGTGTATGAAATGGGATTTAGTGAAAGGCACAGATAGGAAGTGAGAAGTGTAGAGGATCCCTCTTGGCTGGGGTGTTCAGGGACCACCCTGAAGAAGGTGGTCTATCCGGCAGAAGATGACCAGGGAGCGAACTAGTCAATTATTTCCTGTCTATACCTGGAGGCTGTAGTTGCAGGAAGAGAATATTTCTGGCGACCACATAAAACAAGCTATGTAACAGTGATAGAAGGTACTAGCAGGTAACAGTGATAGGAAGAAATCAGAGTCAAAAGGATTTATCAGTGGAAGCGATTCTGTAGCAGTTTCTTTGATGATAGAAAGGATGCTGTCATCCAAAGAAACCAAACATAACTAACAAGCAAAATGGTATCTCAGGGAATACGATTCCATTGAACCAACTCTGATGAGTTCTGACACTCGTGAACGTCAGACTGGGCAATTTACAGTGTATAAACTGTGGTAGGAAGCCCTTTTTAAATGTGAGTGAATCAGGCCCAGGAGGGAGGAACTCTGCACTGACAGATCGGGTAGAGGGAAGAGAGTTCAAGTATGATTTTACTGAATGTGAGATAATTTTGCCAAATCACTTTCAGGCTCTGTGGGGTATTTTCTATTTCTTCTCAGCTCAATTGCTGTTCCTAACACCCAGACTTTCAGTACACGAACCTGAAGTCCCTGCTGTGACCTGTTGTTGCTGAGCTGTGGTTTAGGAACATAGTGGCTGTGCTGCAGAACTCCACCTCTTCCAGATAATAACAATATTACTCACATTGACTGTAATTTTAAGAATATTTGAGCATGTCATAATTATCTAAGGAGCTGGTGGATAATATCACTGTGCTGTGATGACAGGGTATATGCGTGTCATTGGGTCTTGTTAAAAAGAAAGCTTGTTATACTTAATTCATGCTTTAAAGCACTGCTGCATTATAGGCAGGAGAACAGTGGGTTCGGAGATAAAGCATGAGTATGGGTGGTTATTTTGCCTGGTGGTTCATAGGCGTGTGTCAGAAGCTGGGTACTGAGATGAGTCAGCTCAGAAGTGTCATCAGATAAAAATAGCTCTAGGACATAGCAGGGTGTGGTAGTTACCAAACGGATCATTGCATGGCATTCACATGGAAGAAAGTTCCCTGCCACTCCTACTCGCCCCTTCCCTGCCCCTGTTTCCAGGCATTTCATTTTCCCTCGCTCCTACCTGCCTGGGTCACTGGGAGCTTACCTGCTTCAGCTCAGATACAAGCATCTGGGTCATGGCTGCAGCAAAGGGTCAGACAGCCCAGAACAGTTAGTGGGGTTCCTACAGATACCTCAAGTATAGAGCAATAAACGCCCAGGCTCACAGCCCAACCCTCAGTCTTCTAGGTGGCCATCTGAACTTGACTGCCCCGTGGTGGCCAGAGAGACAGCGCAATGGTCGGGTGGCTGGCTGCAATGTACTGCCTGGTTGAAGCCATACAGAGGCTAGAAGCAGCCACAGGGCCCAGCACTGGGCCTGAATTACTGCCAAACTGTTCATTTCTGAAAGAAGCAAACTGATTCCTGAAGACCTTCTCCTGACGGAATGGAAAAGCCATTCAGTACAGAGAGTTTACTGGTGGGCTGCCTAAACATGAACATCTAGAGCCATCTTATGTCACCTAGGTCTTCCTTCTAGGCTCCAGGTGCCCTCCCAGAAGGGAGAAGGTCTCCTGTAGATCCTGTGTAACATCTGCCAATCCCTTGGAGTTGTGTCAGAAATAGTAGGTCATCCCAGATGAAAGTACATGCCTCGGTTCACAACTGAACCCAACCACACTGCTTTTTCAGAGATCAACAATGCGGTTCTTCACGGGATCCCTGTGTCTTCTTTTCAAAGAGAGAATTTAGAAACCACTTCATCTAGATAACACTTTTTCTAAGTGAAAGCCTAAATCTCGATGAAAATATCGTGACGTAATAAATTCATATAAAGAATTGCACCCCCAGGGGAGCAACAATTGCACTTCCCAGAGGTCCTTGGGATTTGCGCTCTCGGAAGGAGAGCCAAAGAACAACTGGCTAAACCCGATCATTGAAGGCTCCCATCATCCTATGTCACCAGCTCCCACCCTGCTTGCTGGAGCTCACTGGAGGAACAGCCTTGCTACCCACGAATCTTGCACTCGGAAGGCTGGATGCTGGGGAGATGGTCCTGCCCCCTGCGTAGATTCCTCACCCATAGGAATGCAATGCCTTGCTGCTCACCAGCCACTCTCAAATCATCCTTTGCAGCAGACAAGCACTAAAATAAAAATAAGGAAGTGAAGCATTTACTACATTCAGATGCTGACAACACATTTACTGTGTGCACAGGAGCGGCGATAGCCAAGGCCCTTGCCCCTGCGGCAGCGCGGGAAGACCAGGCTTGCTGCTGCTGTACTTGAGGGTGAGTTTGGGAGCTGCTTCCCAGAGGATTGTGCCAGTGGGAAGCAGATGCTATCCTCCTCAGGGAACAGCAGGATGAGGAAGTACAGCCCTGCTGGGCTCTCTCCCCACCTTTCCGTTTCAGCCCTACCCCTTCCCCTCCCCCTCCCCATTCCCCTTCCCAAGTCAGGAAGAGTCTGGCTCTTGCACCTTACTGTGGGAAGACAAAACCGACTTTGCCTGCAGAGCTCAGAAGACTTGAATGGCCCTGTGTGTACAGAAATTGAAGAAGTATGTTTACTCAGTTTACATATAAATGTAGATTGAAACGAGGAGGTTTCGATATCTGTTTCCTGCAGCAGTCCAGCCACTTATACAACCTCAACGCCAGGATTTACCATTCAATCGAAATCCTTGTCCCAGGTATTGCTTTCACAGCACTGCCAAGTTATTCCCTGGCAGATCTTATTCAAGTGCAAACCTTCTAGCCCAACCCCACAAGGGATTCCTGTGATTCATACCTTAATCTGGTATTCACTTTTAACACTCCTCCAGAGGACTACTGACCCCCAAAGTTAACTTCAGAAAGTACCCGGCAAGGTAAAGCCACCTCCCCACCAGACAGAGAACAGAACCTGCTAACAGCCGGCGGGGCATTAAACATTAAACAAGTCACTACTGGCAGTAAATACCTGTCTGTATCTCAGTGCATTAATGGTTTATACACGGCAACTTATATTTTATATAAGCACGATGCAAAGTGATAGTCATACTTTATCCGCAACAGGAACGGGAATCACATGCGCAGCTGGTACTAGTTCTTCATAGAGTCTGTAACGGCCCGCTTCACTCTCTGTTGGTAACGGTGTGTCAGCCTTCGGCTCTGGCTTAAAGAGATGCCATGACAAAGAGTTTCCTTGCTATTCAGTGAGCTTTTTGGTTGTCCTAGTTACAGGATTTTATTAGATTTCTCAGCTCTACAAGAAAATCTGAGCGACTTTATCAAACTTTGAAGTTAGCCCTGCTCTAAGCGGGGAGCAGGACTAGATGACCTTCTTCCCACATAAAATTTTCTGTGATTCTAAAAAGATGATGGCTGTGAAAAGGAGAGGAAAAGGAACAATAGTACATTCCAAGGGTAAATTCAAACAAATTGGGACTTACCAAAGGGTCTCAGAGAACACGTATCCCTCTAGGGTATCAGGCAGAAGCCATTAAGTGCAGCCTCGCTCAATGTGTCTGAGGTTGGTTTAATTTAAACCCTCCTAGGGACATGGCATGAGGGATCTCTCACTCTCAGCAGGGAGAGGCCCAGAATATAAAATCCAGGAGTCTTTGTGGTTGCTGGTGACTCAGCTAAGGATGCTGTTTCCTCTAGGTGTTACATATAGCTTGTGATTAAGTGACTTTCCCCTAAGAAAACTTTTCAGTGGAATTAATGCTTCTATTTTCATTGAAAAAGTTTCCTTGAAAAGTTTTACCTGCTGAAAAAATTTTAGATTTTGAAGAACTTTGAATTAATTTCTCACTTGTCAGAAGCCATTTTCTGTGAAAAATGTCAACCTGCTTCCGATGTGAACTAGGCATTTTATTATTTATATTTAGACTTTTAAATGTATTTTAATTTTACTAATTGTATTAATTCTATATTTTATATATTATATAATAATAATTGTGTTTATGTTGCTGTTTTTAGAATTACGGTATATGTCGTAGCTGGAGAAGAGTGCAGCCTGTGGGATACTACAGGTGATAATCAGAGGGCATTCATGGAAGAGGGGGAAGAGGAGGAGAACAAACTAGTTTTGGGATGGAGCTTAATACATTTCCTAAAGATACAATGTGATGACGATGCATGCAAAGTCAGGGTCCCAGGACTCCCTCCAGATTTACGCTCCTATGTTTCATCCCTCTCAGCATGACAGATGAGAGTCATGTCCCTTACTGCCCAGGTGGGAAGCGCTCAGTTGTTGCAGAGTGGCCTCCCAACTAAGGCAGAGCACAACACCGCGCGTTTCATTGGGCTCACACAATGCAGGACTACGCAGTATTCTGCTGCACAAGGTTTTGCTTTGTATTAAAGTGCACAGCCTGGGCTTTGACCACTACACTGGCTCAAGGTCCTGGGATGGTTTTTCTTTGCCATATTCAATTTGCTAATCCAAATGCTGACCAGACATTACTGCGGACAAACGGGCTCTGGGTTACTTCAGCTGGCTGTAGTCTTCCCTTTCTCCATGAGCTGTTATTCGGTTGCTGGATCATACCCACCAGTTACTGGGCCTTCGGTGAGGGGGAGCTGACTTTCAGCGGCTTGTGCATGATCCTACTTATGAATCGGGCAAGACTTATTTAGGGAATCTTATTTGCAGGGTTAAATCTGTGAAAACAGAAATTTGCTGCACACATATGTTGGCTTTTCCTGCGCGTCCAGAGAACCTAAGGAGAAAGGCAGGAGGCCTAAGAAAAAACCGTCTCTCCCAGACACCGTGCCTTTCTGATCCAACCGCAGGCGGGGCACGGCCCCAGGCCAGCGAGGTCCCCGCACGGCAAGGCGCGCCCGCCGGCCGCGGCCCCGCGGCAGGGTTCATCCTCCTTATTCCCCATCTTTTACTGCCATCTGCTGGCTACGGCTGGATGGACGCGTCCTCCGACCTTCGATAAACCCGTTTCTGGTTTATTCTATTTATTTAAGAGCTGCAAGCTTTGATAAAACCATTGTTTCTGCTGGCCTTGGAAGGTTTGTCTTCCTTTCCGTTTTGAATCTCTTTGATTCCCTGTTAGCTTTTCAGCACAGGTATATCGTACTGAGTTACTGGTTGGGGGGGGGGGGAAGGCTTTTTTGCCTCAAAAGGGAAGAGGAGGTGCAGGCAGCGTAGCAGCCTTTCTGCATGTGACGACTCTCCTCGCAGGACTCCTGCGTGAGCTTGGAAATTCCTGGGAAGGAGTAAGGAAAAGGGCTAGCTGTGTAGAGCAGGGGAATGAGTTTTGCTTTAACGGGAATTGGCTCGCTTTTTATTATCTCCGACAATGCTGAATACGTCATGTTTTCAGAAGAAGGTAAATTCCATCACCACCTCGCATCTTCTTGCAGCGGTGGGGGGGAGTGAAGGGGACCCTCATGTTCATGAGGATGGCTGGGATTCACCCCCAAAATTTTATAATCACAAACCGTCTGATGCTAGGGCAGGAGAGCTGAATTGCTTCTGTCAGCAGGGTCCCTCGTGCAACCCGCAGCACGTCATATCGCGTGGAACAGCAGCGCACCAGTAAGGGACCCACAGAGAGAAATGTGGCGCTTGTGTAATGGCAAGCTTGGGCCGTATTTGGGGAGAAGCCATGGCTAAAGAAAGGAGAAGACAATCCAGAAAAACCAAGTATCGCATTTCAGCGTCTTGAAAACAAAGAATTTTGATTTTTTATTTTGAAGCAAGGCTTTTGTGTGAAAAACCCCACAATGCTCCCAAAGTTTAATTTAAAATAGGGCTTTATAAAAGGGGCCAAAATGCATCCTGAGAGTCAATCTCAGACCATTACAGTTTTGTGGCTTAACCTGCAGTCAGGACTAGCAAAATGGCTCCAAGAAACACCTCGAAGCTCTCTCAGGTGAAGGAAAGCAACTGTCTCCTTGGACAACAGCATCTTGCAGTGTGCCTCTCTTTACATGTGCTGTCAGGCAACAACATCATTTGGGTATCGGCTGGTTTCATCACTTCGGGAAACTGGCTGCAAGTAATGTTGTAACTCTTTAATTAGTGTCTTGTAAATCATCAGATAGTCAGGCAGAAATCATTCAGAAAAGGTCAATGCTTTGGTTTGTGCTGTTGATAAAGGGAATTAAGATTGGATGGATTTTTATTATGGTTGGCCCGTGATGGATTTCTCCCTCTCGCCTCTAACATGCAACCATTAGGTAAGCCCACCTGAATGCACCGGCGCTCCCAGTGTCAGAACAGAACAGGAAAGCAGGCTCCAAATCCAGCCTCTTCCATGTTGGTGCAACACAACCTCCAAGAAAAGCAGCCTTGCTATCTTGGGCTGTCAGTCCCCTGGGAGCTGTTGTGAGTCCAACAGCATTTAGCTCATGTTGCAACTTAGACAGGAGGCATTCCTGGAGCATAAGCATTTCACAGGGTCCTATAAATGCCTAGTGAAAAGGCACTGTATTAGATCACAGCTTAGACACTTCTCACTTGGCAGAGCGGGATTCCTCTCTACAATCTATTCTTTGGAGCTCTGGTTTGCTTTAATGCAACTTAGGTTTAAATCAAATGGGATTTTTGCCACCACCCCCAGAGAGTCTGACACTTGCTTTTATGAACAAAGTATTGAACCGCTTAGCTATCAGCATGTCTCCTGCCACCTGCCTGCAGATACCTGCCCCGCAGGCCAGGTTAATTTTTCTTTATTTCAGTGCTTTCTTTCCTAATTATAAACCTTTTGCACTGGCTCAGACAACTCCCCTCTTCACTTGCCACTTTTAACCTTTAAAAAATCTTTAATGACTTGCCGTAAAACCTTGAGTTGACTACGTTCAATATATCTCCCAACCCATTTTGCCTGTAGGCGTGTACAGTCATATGCTACATTAGAGTTACTGGGGTCAGGCTCAGAGAAAAAGGAGAAAGCTTGTTTCAGAAGAGCAGGCCCCACACTTAAGAATTGAATCACAGTGTCCAAGTCTGCTTTGACACATGAACTTCCTCCACAAAACTCCCCGAGGATGAGAAAGAAAAAAAGCTGATGGCATACTTGGGAGCGGAGAAGGAATTTATTAACTCTGTGGTCTTCGGTCACCATGAGAGGCAAAAGGAGAATCCAGTGCTGTAGACGGATGTCACAGCATTCTTCACCTTGGTATGGCACCTTCATATAATGCACTTACTACAGTACCTAAGTGCACGGGTAGAGGACACTCCTGGGTAGAGAAGTGTGTTATTTACTTGATGTCAGAGGTCAGTGTACCTTCCTGTTACACTTTTCCACTCATACCTCCCTGATCCTTACTGCCATTGTATTTTCCATAGTGATATGAAGACTATCACTTTAGAAAAGATTGCAAAGGCAGTCAATGCTCACGACTTCAGAAATAACCATGAAATGCAAGGGAAAGACCACTTGCAAGAGAGGTGCTGGAGGACACAAGAAGATTGTTCTCGTGTCCCTCAGGAAGTGCAGCGTGTTCTGCAGCTCTCCGTTACTTTCTCACCTCGACCCTTCTCAGTGCTGTGCTGAGCTGAGCTGTCACACCGAGCTTCTGCCTGGGCTTTGATCTGCAGCTCCCCACCTTAGTACGGTCAAGGCTCTCCGTAGGTCTGTGGTGGCTACTCTCAGTTCACGCTTGTCTTCCTTAACCAAGCAGGGGGGGTGATGAAGGGTTCTGCCAATCTGAGTTTTTGTTTTGTGCATTTTTGCAGGCAAATGCACGTTCGCCTGTGACCTAAGAAAGGATGTGCCGGGTATAGTTCTCTCTGTGTGTGGTCTCTGTCACACGTGCAGTCAAATTTGTGAATGTGTGGTTTGTGGTGTGTGTATGTGGCTGAGGAATGGTTTTCTGAGTTGAAATTTAAGTACTGTGTCCTATACTTGTTTGTCACTGTAACACAAATTACAACTTGCAAAGTCCTTTGCAAATGTAGACATCTTGTTCCTTTGCCTTCTCACAGAGCCAACAGCTGGCTGTCATCCAGTCTTTTTAAAATGGTAAATAAACAAAGATCCGGAAACAAGCCGGTGTGACTGTCACTACACAATTCAGTGCTCTAGTGAGCTAATTCCTTATCTTGATAAGGTCCTTCCAGATATACTTTATAATCCATTAGAATAACACTTCCTATTGTGTATTTGCCTTATGTCACCTTAATCCACACGACACCGCAGGAAGCCTTGGCTGGATCACGATACAAGGGAGCATCCGGAGAACAGGAGTGAAGAGGGCTGACCCCACTTCTGCAGGGTAACATGCAGAAGGACGCTGGGCCAGGGCAGCGAGTTGGCGGAGGCTCGCCAGCCACCACTGAGCGAGACCAAGAATGGCTCTAGCAAACACATGCTAAACTCTGTTCTCAGTTTCTTCATTAAAAAGTCATATTTGCACGGTAGAACAGTAATATATTTAAGGCTAGTCAGCTACCCAGTTTTTGACACACTCCGGATCTGATCAAAACTTTCTAGATGTCAATCCATCCACAGAAATTTTTCCTTCACCGACCACTACTTCATCTCTTAGCAAAGAAATTCTCATTCTTCAGCAGCAGGAGCTTTTTCTCAAGTTCATGTCTTTCAACTCTGGCCTGGAATCAGGTTCTTCATATCTCACAGATAGCCAGATAATAAAATTTATTTTGCTCACAAGTTTTTCAGTATTTTACAACACACAAATCCTGATGGAAATCATTGACAGTCCTTTTAAGTCCTTCCATCTGGAATGATCCAAAATTGCTTATGAACAATAATTATCGGGTACTTCAACCAAATTGGAAACGCATCCTCTGTGTGGTAAAACACAGCAGCCCTAAAAGTGAATTCAATCCAACATTTCCCAGGATAGTGCCAAGCTACAGGTTATTTGGGGATGGACTGTTCTTCATTTGCCATGCTGAAGCAGGTGTACTGTGCTGAAGCAGATGTACTGACTACCTACATACTCATTTAACATATTCAAATGGGTTCTTTGACAATTTTGAAGTATTTTGTTAATTTTATTTTGCCTAAAATTGTTAATGAATGTGATCTCAATTCACAGCATTCTCTCATAAACCGTCCACCGGAAATTTTTTTCCCCAGGTTCAACATCATGTTTCTCAGAGTGGGCTGGGAGATGCTTGCAGGACAACATGAAGATCAAGGGACAATGACTTCTGGAGCCTTTGTTACTTTCCTACCACAGTAACTTTTTTGTATTTTCCAAGATAACCTTCCACAGCTTTAGTGGGAAAGACATTCTTTACTTCCCTCTTATGTCATTACTTTAAAGTTTCTGGACACAGGATGGTGGAGCAGCATTTTGCATTTGACCGCTGTACTCTGGAGATATTTAATCTATAAACCATTTTGATTCCTTCTATATTAAAGGATTTACAAGGCTATCAATACTTTCCATTAAAGTCAGTGTAAGTTGTTTTTTCTTAATAAAAGCCTTCCAAAAAAAACCCCAAACAACTTGCTGGATTTTGTAAAACTGCCTTCAATCCAATATTAAAGATGTTACTTGAGAAGTAGCTGTTGACAATATAAAATGCAATGTAAAAGTAATTAAGATCAATCAATCCTCTACATTTTAAATCCAACCATACACTTAGGGCTTAATTCCAACCCCATTTTTCCACTGACTTGGTAGATCAAGTGCTACATTTTTTAGTTCATGATTTTCTGACTTTTTAAACTTGCTCACTGGTGGGAAACAGCGAGATAACCCAACCCCTCCAAGGAGGCCAGGCTGCCGACCTGGTGCCGCAGCAGGACGTGTCCTCTCACTCGGGATCTGCAGGAGCAACCTCCCCTGAAGCCAGGGGCGTAAAATAGCTCCATAAAATAGCTCCCATGCTCCTACGCTGCATGTCCCTGCCTCACGCAGGTGTCTCACGTCCCACCCAACTTGTAAAAACAGTAAGTTCCCTGGAAAAGAAATACATGTATGTTCAAGGCAGCTACCCAGAATCAGCAGATACTTGAAAACAGTAGTGTTAATGTCTTTTTGCCTCTGTTCCTCATCCCCAGAATGGAGATGATAATCCCAGCTTTTTGCAGATGATGCTGGATAAAATACATTCATTAATGCTTGTGATCCATGGGTACATAACGGTAAAAGCCTCACAGGATCAAAAAGAAAGATGGGAATGAATAATTCCGCATCTACTCTGAGGGTTATATAATACACATTAAATAATAGCTTGAGCTGCGCATGAAGCGAGGAGGATGAAAAGGACTATTGAAGACAGCTCATTTGCTGAAAAAAGGCAGGATCCTGTGGGAAGAGAAGTATGTGATCATCTAATTAAGAAATGTATAATTATCCCTACACTTAAGGGGGGGCTGAGCTTCAAGCTTACAAGTAACCTCATTCCTAGTATTTCTTAACTTTTCCTTGCCTAACTTTGCGGCTTTATTGTCTTTTGTCGAATGGGTTTCAGTTCCCTTCCAAAAGTAAAAAGCAATAAACCCCGGGAATAGCGCTTTTGTCCCACAGAGCCGCTCTGACTAACCCGAGCGAGAAGCAGGTCTGGCTCTCCAGGGCTCCAGCTCGGACGCCTTCCACTTGGGGAGCCGGAGCAGCAGTAGGCAAAGCACACGGAGTACGAATCAGAGGGGTATGAAACACCCATCGCCAGGCCCTTCTGCTCTCTCTCAGCCACTGTTTTCTCTTGCCTTCTGTCCCCAGTATTTCATCCCCTTCACCCTGGATGTTTCAGTCCCTGGTCTTGCATTCGGCGAAGGCCATGCTCCCCAGCCATCCTCTGCTTCCTGCCCTTGTTACAACTTGGGCAGCAGGAGGCATGCAGAAGAGGACCGAGGAGATAGTCTTCTCTCTCCAAACACCGGTGAGTGGTGCCACAGCGACCCAGAAGAACTGCAATTGCAAGGGTGACCTGCTGGGCCGTCCCCGGCTGGACTGTCCCGTGGTGTTTGTGCAGGGATTCAAACAGCAGGCAAGAGCTGGAGCGTGCTCGGCGCACCTCCAGACAGCACCTTCAGATCATTTCTCTACTGACCATGTGCTAACGATATTTTTTCAGAAGTTCATTACTTGGTGAAATTTGATTGCTAGTAGTTCTGAGGGGTGCTTTTTGTTCTCCCCCCAAATAGGAACTGTAAAACACATACCTCTATCACAGCTCAATTTCAACTTTCCATTCAAAAGCACAGAGTCACTGTAACTTACAAAGGCAGGTCCTAAAACAAATTCAAATTATGGAAAACAAAGCATTTTTCTCTCATCTCGTTGTCAGGACTGAGTATATTTTTTGCTGAACTTTTCAAACAAGAAGTACAAATTTCAGTCCAAGCTATCACAGTTTGGCCATTATGAGCAACTTAAACAGTGTGTTAGATTGATATTTCCACCTCTTACAACGTCAGAAGGATGTTGTTGATGTGCTATGGACCTATTCATTAAGAAAGAGAGGCATGAAAATAATTTTTAGAAACAACTAAGACACTTTAAAAAAAAATGCATCTTCTGCAAACTGTTCATTCTGGGGGTGACACTCGGGTAATGGGGGTCCAGGTGGCGTTCTCCTCAACCCTGCCAGTGAGGGGAAATGGTGTGAGGAGGAGGAGAAGATTATGGGTCAACAACCAGTTGAGGATCTGGTGTCAGCAAGAGGGTTTTGGTTTCTGTGACCACGGGACCTTGTTTGAGGATCAGCATCTGCTTGGAAGATGGGATCCACCTCACTAAGCAGGACAAAGGCATCCTTGCCAGCAGGATGGCTGACCTGGTAAGAAGGGCTTTAAACTAGGAACGAAGCAGGAGGGAGAGTCACCAGCAGCCGTGTGAGGGAGTGATGCACAGCGCTGACGAACAAAGGGGCTGGGGAGATGTGAACAAAAGGGAACGCAAAATCAACAGATCAAGGTTTAAGCCAAACTCAAGCATTTGCATGTACGCAAGGAAGTGCTGACAAGGCAACATTACGGAATAAAAACCCAGACCCTTTTCGGGGAAATGAGCATGCCAGGGTGCCTCTCTGAAGTGCCTGTACACCAATGCACGCAGCATGGGGAATAAACACGATGAGTTAGAGATGTGTGTGCAGTTGCAGGGCTACGGTCTCACAGGGATCACGGAGATGTGTTGGGATGGCTCCCATGACCGGAGTGTTGCAATGGAGGGATACAGGCTCTTTAGGGAGAACAGGCCAGGAAGACCAGGAGTTGCCCATTATGTGAGAGCAGCTGGAGTGCCTGGAGTTCTGCCTGGGGATGGATGATGAGCCAACACAAGGATGCGAGCAAGACGAGGATTAAAGAGCAGACCAGTATGGGTGACATTGTAATGGGTGTCTGCTATAGGCTACCTGACCAGGAAGAACAAGCAGATGAGGCCCTGTCCTCAGACAGACAGATAGGAGCAGCCTCACGTTCCCAGGCCCTGTCCTCATGGAGGACTTTAGTCCTGGAGAGCACCGATGACAACTTCCTGACCCAAGTGATAGAGGAGCCAATGAAGACAGACGCTTTGCTGGACTGCATACTCACGGACAAGGAAGGGTTCACTGGGGATCTGAAGGTTGAAGGCAGCCTTTTCTGCAGTGACCATGAGATGGTGGAGATCCTGAGAGGAAGGAGCAGGGCAAAATGCAAGCTCACAACCCTGGAGAGAGACCAGACTTCGGCCTCTTCAAAGATTTGAAGAGTCCCATAGGATAAAGCTCTGGAGGGAAGATGGGCCCAAGAAACCTGGTTGATATTCAGCAATCACCTCCTCCAAACTCAAAAGTTGTCCATCCTGACGAGCTCAGGCAAAAATGCGTGGATGAACTAGGTGCTCCTGACCCACAAAAAGGAAAGCCCACTCAAACTTAAAAAGGAAGCGTACAGAGGATGGAAGTAAGGATGCGTAACTTGGGAGGAATACAAAGACATTGTTCAAGCATGCAGGGATAATGTTAAGACAGACAAAGCCCAAAAGGAATTGAATCTGGTGAGAGGTGTCAAAGGCAACAAGGAGGGCTTCTACAAGTACATGGGTGACAAAAGGAAGAGTAGGGAAAATGTAGGCCCACTGCTGAATGAGATAGGGGACCTGGTGACAAGGGACATGGAAAAGGCTGAGGTACTGAATGCACCTTTGCCTCAGTCTTCACTAGCAAGACCAGCCTTCAGGAATCCCAGGTCCCAGAGACCAGAGGGAAAGGCTGGAGCAAGGAAGATGTACCCTTGGTGGAAGAGGATCAGGTCGGGGAATATTTAGGCAAACTGGACATGCATAAGTCCATGGGCCCTGATGGGATGCACCCACGAGTGCTGAGGGAGCTGGCAGATGTCATTGCATGGTAACTCTCGATACTCTTTGATTGATCATGGCAACTGGGAGAAGTGCTTGAGGACTTGGAAGAAAGCAAATGTCACTCCTATCCTCAATCAGGGCAGGAAGGAGGACCCAGGGAATTATAGGCCGGTCAGCCTCACCTTGATCCATGGGAAAGAGATGGAGCAACTGGAAACCATTTCCAGACACATGAAGGACAAGAAGGTGATTGGGAGTAGCCAGCATGGATTCACCAAAGGGAAATCATGCTTGACCAACCTGATAAACTTCTATGATGAAATGACTAGCTTGGTAGACAAGGGCAAAACAGTGGATATTGTCTACCTAGCCTTCAGCAGGGCTTTTAACACTGCCTCCCATAAGATCCTCACAGAGAAGCTGTTGAAGTGTGGGCTGGATGAGCAGACAGTGAGGTGGATTGAAAACTGGCTGAACGACTGGACCCAGAGGGTGGTGATCAGTGGCACAAAGTCTAGTTGGAGGGTAGTAACTCGTGCTCTACCTCAGAGGTCAATACTGGGTCCAATCCTGTCCAACATCTTCATTAATGATCTGGATGATAAGGCAGAGTGTACCCTCAGCAAGTTTGCTGATGACGAAAACTGGGAGGAGTGGCTGACACACCAGGGGGTTGTGCTGCCATCCAGAGGGACCTCGACAGGCTGGAGAAATGGGATGACTGGAACCTCATGAAGTTCAATAAGGAGAAGTGCAAAGTCCTGCATCTTGTGGAGGTTGTGGAGGAACAACCTCAGACACTAGTACATGTCGGGGGCAACCCATCTGGAAAGCAGCTTTGCAGAAAAGGACTTGAGGGTCCTGGTGGACACCAAGCTGAACATGAGCTAACAGTGTGCCCTTGCTGCAAAGAAGACTAACGGTATCTTGGGCTGCATTAGGAGGAGTACTGCCAGCAGCTAACTCCTCCACACTGGTGAGGCCATACCTGGAGTACTGTGTCCAGTGCTGGGCTCCCCAGTACAAGAAAGACATGGACATACTGGAGAGGGTGCAATGAATGGTCACGAAGATGATGAAGGGACTGGAGCATCTCTCCTAGGAGGAAAGGCTGAGAGAACTGGGACTGTTGAGAAGGCTCAGGGGGATCTTATCAATGTGTACAAATACCTGATGGGAGGGTGCAAAGAGGACGGAGCCAGGCTCTTTTCGGTGGTGCCCAGTGACAGGACCAGAGGCAGTGGGCAAAACTGAAACAGAGGAGGTTCCCTCTGAACATCAGCAAACACTTTTTTACGGTGAGGCTGACTCACAGTAAAGAGAGGGAGGTTGTGGAGTCTCCCTCCTTAGAGATATGCAAAAGCTGTCTGGACACGGTCCGGGGCAACCGGCTCTAGGTGGCCCTGCTTGAGCAGGGGGGTGGGACCAGATGACTTCCAGAGGTCCCTTCCAACCTCAACCATTCTGTGATTCTGTACTGTTTTAAACTTTAAAAAATAATTATTTACAACTAGTTGATAGGAAGTATTCAGAAATGTAGAGATGCAGAAATTAGTCTCCACATGCAACAGTTTTTTATTTATTAGCCAAGTTGGTGGATTAATTTCTTCCAACATAATTTTTGAAAAGAGACTGAATACTGAAGCAAAGGAAATGTATTACCAATTGCCAGCAAGAAAAGGAAAAATAAGACTACTCTATAATTCTTACATTTTCTCATTACTAATATAATTGAAAAAAATAGAGGAAAACATTGCCAATTTTCTACAAAAGAATGGAATAAAGCACAGTACATTTCCACAGCTTGCATATGGTACTTTTTTCGTTGAATGGGCTTTTCAATAAAACTCTAAAATTAACTTGAGGAAGAAAAATTAATTAACAACTGCACTGAAAATAAATTTGATGTCTCAAGTGCATGTCAGTGTCTGAATTTTGATAGCGCGTTTGACTTAGCATAATAAGCCTTCCTCTCAAAATTCATTCAAATGAGCATCCTCATAGAAATTTTGACGTACCCTGAAAATGTAAAAGGACACAAAATGACATCATCTTAAAATAATAAAATTAACATAGAGCGGAGGATTAAAAACTGTGGGTGAAAAATTTTTTTTGTTTTGTTTCTTATGTGTACAGTGGGGTGCAATGATGAGAACTGTAATAATAATTTCCATCCAGGATTTAGAAAATGGTGTAAGTAATTGAATTGGGAGCAGTGATGCTTGTGTGGGTGGAAATACCTCTGAATCCTCCGAAAGCATTTTGAATTTCAGAATAGCTCACTAGTTCATTATCGGTCTCTCGAGCAGCTAAGCCTTAGCTGGTTTGCAGCTGTGGGAGGGTCTGCATCACAGTGTTGTAGCGTCTTTTTCTTTTGGCTCTGACATCTGTCAAACCCAGGTTCAAGGTTCCTGAGGAGTTTCGGTTAAACCATACCCCAAGGGTGCCTTCCCAGTGAACACTTCATCTGAGGCTGCTTTGGAGCTGATGTTGGCTTTGCTACCTGAGGGATGCACCCTTCAAAGACCTTCAGTTTTGTTGTGAGAGCTATCAAGGCATTGTCGAGAAGTGGAGATCAGGAGGGGGTACGAAGCGAAAAAGAATCAGGATCCGACGCTCTCTGACTGTTCAGGTATACAGAGAAGCAAAGCAAAACTTTAAGATGGAGAAGGCCAGGTGCATGAAGCTTCAGTTCAGGCACCCATCTCGTAGGGAAGGATGCACTCAAGGCAGAGGCAATTAAGAAAAGTGATGTGGTGGGAGAGTGGAACAAGGATGGGGTGCTAGTGTGCAAACTGCAAAAGAGCGTACAAACATCACCGAAACGACGCTCAGGGAGGCTGTACAAAAACCGGGGGCAGGACAGGGAGACAAGAAGAGGTAGGAAGGAAGGCGAGGGAGGTGTAAGGGCAGTGCCAAGGAAATGAGGCAGCAGCGGGCCAGGAGGGGTGAAAACTAGACGTCATGGGGTTGCAAACTGGAGGACACCACTGGAGAAAAAGTGCTGATGTGGAAAAGGTGACAAGGAAAGAAAAAGGAGTGACAACACCAGCGCATACACATCCACGCTCACCAACACGTCTGTGCCCCAACGCACCCCCCCCAACCGCCAGCACGCCGATGTCTCCCACAAAACGCACACGCACCCACGGCCCCAACGTGCACACAGTCATGTACCCACCTGGCTGCACGCCCCTGTGCAGGAACCAGCTGCACAGCCGCCCACGCAGGTGTGGGCGTACAAAGTACCGCGTGCGCAGTGCGCGGCCACGCTCACACACGCGGGAACCCGCTAACAGTTTGGCCTCTGCGGGCTCCCACGCACAGCTGCGTCTGCGCGTACGTATGTATCTATACATACCCGCAGCTACGCGCCCGTGCGTAGGGGTATGCCTGTTGTACCCACAGGCACGGATGTGCGTGCACACACGGCGCTCAGCTCCACGCCGCCCGCGCGGACACGCGCACGCCCCACGCACGTACACACACTCCTGTATACACACGCGGCCACGTATATACCCGCACAGACGCGCACGCACAAACTCCCGAAGCACATCCACCCACCCACTCACTCACTCGCCTCCCGGGCCATGCCGGGCCGGGCCGGGCCGGGCCGGGCCGGGCCGGGCCGGGCCGGGCCATGCCATGCCATGCCATGCCATGCCATGCCATGCCATGCCATGCCATGCCGGGCCCACGCGGCCCCACGCGCCCCGACACGGCGGAGCCGCTCCCCACTCCGCGCCGCCCTCTCACTGTCGGCGCGGCCCCTTTAAATGCTAATGAGGCGGCGCGAGTCCCGGCGCCGGCCCCCGCTGACTGTGTTAAAACTTCGGCGGGGCCATTTTGGGGGCAGTAAGACCCAGCGCGGGCGCCAGGGACAGCCGCCGCCGAGCGCCGCGCACCCGCCCGCCACCCACCGTCCTCCCTCCCGCCAGGCACCATGAGCGAGGCGGCGGAGACCAGCACCGCCAGCCCGGCGCCCGCCACGGCCACCACCACCACCACCACCACCACGACCGCCGCCGCTGTTGCCGCCGCCGCCCCGGCCGGAGCCCCCGCGCCGCCGTCGCCCGCCGCCCCGGACGCCAAGCCCAAGAGCCCCGTCAGCGCCGCCGCGCCGGGCGCGGCTGTTGGTGAGGCGGCCCCCGGCGCTGCTGCTGCCGCTGCCGCCGCCACCACAACCGCCGCGGCCGAGACGGAGAAGAAAGTGCTGGGTGAGTACCGGGCCTCCCTCCCAACTTCCCGGGGCACCTGCGGCGGGAGCGGGGCGGGTGGGGGGCGGGCGAGGCAGCACATGGCCGCCGCCCGGGGCCCAGCCCGGCTCTCCCCCCCCGCCCCGCGGCTGTGAGTCAGGCTGCGCTCGGGGGAGGCGGCCGTGCCTCCTCCTTCTCCTCCCCCGGCCGGGGGGAGCCGAGCGGCGCCTGGCCGGGACGCCAACTCGGAGTTGGGCGGGAGCACCTGTGCGCAGCGGCGGCGTCCACTACCCCGTCCGGAGCCGCGGACCGCGGCCCCGGGCGCTTCTCCGGGGCCGGACGGGGATAGCGAGTGAAGCGTAGCCATGTTGACGGGCTTCCCGGCACCTGCCGCCGGCCCCGTGCCCTGCAGGGGCATCTCCCCTTGGAAGAGGTTGCTGGTAAATCATGTGTGCCCCCCCTTTAATCTTCAAGTCTTTGAACAACTTTTCTATCTATAGAGAATACTGCTTTAATAATGCCGCTAGGATTAGCGGTTTTTTTTTTTGTTTGTTTTCTACATTATCAATAAAGAGGCAAGCGAAATGCCAAGTTGCTGTCTCTGTGCTCAAGCCCAGTGCATAGCTAGTGTGGTTTTTTTCATGGTAATTAAACAGGATCGACCTGTTGAAAAGTACAAGGCTTCAATCTGCAGTGGAAATAGGGATCTACTGTTTACAACTGTGTAGCTTTAAGAGGTTAGTAAGGCAAAGCGGAGGCTGACTACTACTGTAGAGTCCCGAACTTACACTAAGGAAAGACAGCATCTTCCCTTCTGAAGGGAAGGACTGAGGTCTTACTGCAGCAGATAGAGGAGCCAGGTGAAGGATTTCTCTGGAGCTGAGATAGGAAGGATTCTAGCAAAACAGAAACTGGAGGCATGGTTTGCATGACTTTCCCCTGTTCTGTTATCTGATTTGTCAGTAATCAGTCAAGGCACATCCTTATCTGTTGGTATGTCTGGCTGCTTCTTGCCTTAACATGGCTTGTTTCATTCTTGGCAATGTTTCTATCTTGTTCACATATTGCTATTGCTTGTGGGATTGGGGGGGGGGAAGGCACAAGTGCCTTTCCTGGTCTAACAGGAAAAAGAAAACTGCTGTGGTGATGGTTTTGCACACTGGTCTTATTGCTAGGCAAGCTTTTTTAGCAGGACTTGTAAGGAAAATGATCATTGATAACGCTAATTGAAAACGGACTTATGTTCAAGTCCACTGCAAATGTGGTCTTGTAATTATGTTCACTTAAGTCTCTTCTTACACAGATCCCATTAGAAGCAAGGTCTGATGCTTGCACGGGGCATCCAAATGTCTGACTTCTAGGAATAAGGATAAAAGCTGGTCAGCTTTCTCTTCTCTCTTGGTCACAGGAAGCTTTGGCTTTCCTTGTTAAAACTAATGAAAAGGCTATTTTGGTGTGAGTGGGAGTGGCTAATGATTGTTTCCTCTGATAGCATCAGAGTACAGCATCTTGTAGAAATACGTGGGCTTTCACTTGCTGGTGGGATAGGCATCATCACATCAACTGCCTTCTCTGACTTGTCAGTAAAACTGGTTATGGTTTCCTCTGGGCTTGCCTGATTTCCCCGCTATGACAGCTTGGGCTTAACAATGTTAACAATGGCTGCACCATGGCCACGTGGATGTTCAGTGTCATGCTATTGTGTCTGATGATCTTCCCCCCCATGGTAATGCTTAGGGGAGACTGTAAGACTAGTGCGGGTAGGGAATGGTATTTCCCCAGTACACTGTTTCAGGGAATACATTGGAGACTCACACCTGGTCTCTGGCAGCTTGTGCAAAGGGAGCAATGTTGCTCTGAAGCTGTGTGCGTGGACTTCTGTTTATCAGCAGCCAGCTGGCCATGTAGAGCGAGTTTTGACTACCTGTCCTTCCACCAGCTTTCTGATTCCTCTCAGGGTTTTCATCAGGCTTCCTAATCTGATTGGAATAGGCGAACAGATTCAATAGTTATTTTGGGGGGGGGGGGGAGGGAAGGATGATGGTGGGGGAATCAGTGGTATTAGCCTTGTTTCTTAAAGCAGGCTAAAACCTGCATGTGCCATTGGCACCTGTTTCTGTGCTTCCCCCCCTCCCTCCCCTCTTCTTCCCCTGTTGACTTGTCCTAGTGCAGTGAGCTCTTGCATGTAGCCAGTGCCTTTGTGATAGCAGTAAGTGTCTGCACCTAGTGATGTCCCCATGAAACTAAACCTAAAAGCACAACTGTAAATGTTGATGCTGAAGACTGTTATTGTTACTGAATCGGTGCTAGGCATTGAAACTTAGGGTTTTTATCTCTGTGAACAAGAAGTCTTGGGAATGGATGCTGTACTAGGTAGAGCCCTTCTCTCCAATAACTGTCTCAATCTTAACATGGTTTTGCTTCTTCTAAACATGAACATTTTCTGCTAAAAAAATTGTCCTAAAGAAGACCAAAACCTTCATTTCTAAAAGTGCAGTGAGAAATGGCCTGTTATTACTTTCAATAACAGCAACAGTACTACAACAGACTGCTATCAGCAAACATTCCTACTTTAGCTCTGTATTCAGGGGAGGAGGAAAAAGTTGCTCTTTTTGTCTGTCAGAGGGGTATATAAGAATGGCAAGACTGCATGAGACCAAAGGTCTGCCTAGCTGTGTCATCTCCTAGTGGATGTTCAGGGAAGAATGCAGGTGTAGAGCAGATGAAGGTAACAATTTGCAATGTGTTCCTGCCTCTAGCAGACTGGCCTGGACTTCTGAACTGGAGAGTGTCTCTAGACTATTTTCTTTTTAATTGCCTCTTGGATTCCTCCCACATGTTCCCAAACATATGGAAGGTTTTTAACAAGCAGTCATCTGTAGGTGACTAGACCCTTTTCAAATAAGTACTACATAGATTGCTTAGATAGTTGTGGTCATGCTATGTAATAAGTAACATCTATTAAAGTCTAGAGCCCAAAATTCTCCCTTTCCTACAGGTTTGAAAAGTACAAGTTTGTGGTCTCCACCCAGTTGCTGAGAGGGAAGGAGAGGTTGAACTACTTGCATTGCTGTTGAGTTCCTCCCACACGTACCTATATGTTGGAGGAACAGGTTTCACCAGATCCTATAAGACACTGCAGTATGGCTTCGAAGTAAGATGCTTTTTTGGTGTTGAGACAGGAGCTTGTCTTGATCCTAGAAGCCTTGGAACATAAAGTGGGTCAGTTTGCAACTGGTAAATCACAGAAGATCTCTAGAAATAGGAATATTAAAACAAAACAAAAAAAACCAGCAACCCCCCTCACCACCATCTTGTGGGGTCTTGTTTGGTTAGAGTGATGTTGCCAATGCAAGAAAGAGCTTGTCCAAAATAAGGATGTGCTGCCTCTCCACTTGAGAGAGTTGCATGGTGCTTGATACTGCTTCTTTGGCCAGTTCTGGTTTCCAAGGAAAAAAGGAAGGATAACTCTGAGTGAAAGAGAGGAATTTTAAACAGCTTTCTTCAGCTATGTTTCATGTCTAGCTACTAAGCTAGCGAGAACTAATGAATGGCAGTGGGATTTTCAGCTTCACTGCACATTTCTGGGATAAGAAATAAAAAAGAAAAGGGATGGATGGCCAATTCTGAAAATACAGCTGGACTTCATTCTAAAAGCTGTGTGATAAACTCTTGGCTGAAGAACAGCAAGTGAAAGTGCTGCTTCCTGCTACTTTGTTAGTGTAAACTAAAATGGGAGATAAAGGTACACTTTGAGTGTTAAGGAAGCAGAATAGGTCTGGTTGTGACTTCATGTGCAGATATAAAAGTATTTTTGTAACATTCTTGTACTTCATTATGTTTTAGAGTAACTTCTGTAACTTTTTCTTTCCAGCCACCAAAGTTCTTGGCACAGTCAAGTGGTTCAATGTCAGAAATGGATATGGCTTTATCAACAGGTATGTTTAAATTATGACTATCATATTTTTACTGTACTAAGACTCATGGTGCAGATAATATGCCATGTGTTGGTAATTGCAGCAGAGACCTGAGGACCTGGCTACATGCAGTTGATGGCCAGATTTGGCCAGGCATTCAACAAACTGATATCATCTCAGGGGACTCTTTTTCTTACCACCCTTCAACCCCCCTGCACTATCAAAGGTTGTATGTAAGAGGAGAGAACAGAAAGGGTCAAAATCATTACAAATTTGGTCTGTTACATGTTTCTCATGTTTATTCGTACTACACATTTTATGAGCTGTATGTTCTTTCATGACTGCCTGGCTCTTTTTAAAGGTGCAAGTAAGGTTGGAGGATGAGGGGGAATAATTTTGGATAAAAATTGAAGTGTTAACTGATTGGTCAGTTACCTACTCTAGATACACATTGAGATTCTCTGATAGCATCTAACTGAACATATTCCAGGCCTGGGTTCACAGAAATTCTCTCTTTATATCTTTTTTTTCCTTCTCCTCTGAACATGAGCAAACCTTATGTTTACCTGACATCAATAATCCAAATAGCTGTTAGTGATACTGATCACACTCCAAACCTAGGTGCACAAAGACCCACGCTTCCAAATTACTGGAGAAGACTCTGTCTTTTAAGGCGGGAATATCTGTGGGGTTGAGGGGCTTAAATGTCTTTATGCTTTATGAATGCTTTATGAAAATGCTTTATGAAAAACGAAGCTCCTGCATGGTGAACACTTGTCTTGCAAAAGATGTACCTGGCAAGTTATTTTGTCCTGCAAGTCCTTGAACTGTTACACAGCAGGTGATTTGGGTAAGTCGGACACTGTAGAAAGGGGTGGAAGAGCCCCGTTTCATGGATCTGAAGCCAGTTCTGGTACAGTATTAATCCCAGTCTCTGGAGACTACTATCCAGTGTTACGTAAGCTTAGGAAAAAAGCTTGAATTAGGAAGTACTCTTAAAGTCTTTCATAGCAGTTGATGTGAGAGCCTTCAGCTGGATATGGTGTAATAACTTGTTAGCTTTCTTCCTACTATTACTTCAGTCCAGCACAACAAGTTTTGGATTATGCATTATCTTCACAGATTCTTTGACCCATCTGTTCCCTCTGCAGAGGAGGAATTGAGTGAACAGACAGCAGGGTCTAGGCTCTTTCTGTTGCGTGGGAACACAGAATCAAGGTCTCAGCCCTGTCTTCATGTTTTGCATGCGGAAGCCTGAACTGGCTGGCCTAATCCAGACAACCTCATGTTCATGTCTGGGTCCCCCTCCAATGGACTCTTCCGAACACCTCTTGTGCATGGTTGCTTTGAGTTTCACTGAAAGGAGAGCTCTGTTAACAGCTGTGGCCAGTCCTGTTGATAGTCTTGCTTGACCTCTGGGATAACAGCTCAGGTTGCAGCCCCTGTGGAAGTTTTTTTGGGGAGTGGAATAGCGAAAGGCAAGCAGTCCACTCATTAACTCTGCCCCATGTCAAAACAAAATATTGAATGCTTGCCAAAAGATTGCAGAGAACCTCCACCTGTCCCCTCACCCTTCTGAAGGATGGGGAGTCCTTTCTGCTGTCAAGCATATGACCCTGGAAATTCAGAGCAGGGTCTTAGTAGCATAGACTTACACAGAATGTATGGAATCCAGGCGATGGACTACCGGCTGGGGGAAGGAGGGTTTCACTTGTGAAGTCAGGGATTTCTATTTAAGTCTCTTAGTCTAAACTCTTATGACTTCTCACTTTCTTTTTGCAGAAATGATACCAAAGAAGATGTGTTTGTTCATCAGGTAAGACAGCAGTAATTGTACTTAGAGATGTGCATTATGACAGATTTCTAATGCAACTTCCTGAAACAGCCACCCAACTTTGTCCTGGCTTAGAATACTTACCACAAATGCCTTGAATGGACATGTGTGTTGAAATTTTCAGGGAGGAATATTAGGGTATGTTTTCCTTTTCTCTGGAGTTATAACTGAAGGAGTAGGTATTACAACTCTTCATGCTTTCTTTTGTCTGCTCTGATTTGAACACTAAAGTCTTTTGGTTTTTTTGGTGTAGTTTTGTTTGGTTGTCCCTTCCTTGGGGAGATGACTCCTCTGTTTTGTAAATACCTGGTTACTTGTTGTCTATCCTTCCCCCCCTCACTTCCTCATGCTCCTTGTGTCTTCTGTTTCTTCCTACCCTCTTCGTTTGCAGGTCTGTTCTGTCTGCCCTCCCTGGTATTGGAGAGAAAGTGATCCAGTCTGGCTCTTGACCAGCCTGGGTTGCCATCAGCTGTTGCTGCATGAGGCAGCTGCTCTTGGGAAGAAGAGGAGGAAGGCTGTGTGCCAAGTGTGCCCAAGCACAGAGAGGTTGCCCAGCAGCTTGTCATTGGTTAACTTCCCTTGAACTGTCAGTAGCCTGTTCTAAGTTTATACTGAGACTCTCAGGACACAGGCAACTAATGGCAAGATGCTGTCTCCATGCTGATATAAACTGATTAGTTGGCTTAGGCCTGGTTTTGCATCATCTGATACTTTTGCTTCACCAGAAAATGAAATATTGCCCCTGGAGCTTGTCCCGTATGAAATGTCTGCAGGCCCATGTGATTCTTAAAAGCATGAGCTTTCTCTGTGGCGTATGTGGCAGTATTTCCATCAAATGTAACCAGGAAACTTGCACTCAGAGTTGGTCACAAAGGATGAGGATATGTGCATATGTAGTTGTGTTAAACATGCTGGTTAACATTGAGAGTTAGTTTAGTTTTTGTGGCTTCATGACTAAATAGCCTGTGATAACTTTCTCTGGGTCAAGGGGTGTAGAGCTGTTATCCCTAAAATGGTTGAAGCTGGGAGGGAGTAAGTCCAGTGCCTGTATTGAGTGAAGATGTCAGAAGTGTGTGCAGTACACATTCCCGGTTGAGCGGGTGGACTGGGAGCAAGAGCTCTTGATGCATGTACCATTTTCTAATGGTCACCCTCTTTCCTTAATGACTGTGTGCTGTGTGCATGCTGATACAGATGCTGCATCTGCAGCCTGATGAGAATGCATCCAGAGGAAGGTGGGAAGAATTTTAGTAGCAGGAACATGTTCTGCATAGGGAGCACTGTAAAACTGCCTTGAAGACAAACGAGGTCTCTGAGACCTGTGAGAAGATATCCTGGAAAATGGTTGTTGTGCTGATGACAGAGATAACATGGATCAGTTGTTATTCTGCTTGGGAAGGTTGCCTGTGGACACCCAAACAATGAAGGCCCACAGCAAGCTAGTATTATCTGTGTTGTTTTGTCTCCTTCACCTGTGGAGATTATTCATCTAAATGTAACTGGTGTGTGTTGCATGTAACTTATTTCTCATCTCCTGTGGCCAAAATCCTCTTGTAGTGAGCACTGAGCCAAACTGGCTTGATGTTTCAGAAATAAAGCATCACGTGCAAGCTTACATCTGATTAATCCTGTTGGTGGGCTGTGCATGGCAGAGAAGATGCTTCCAGCTCTGGCCTGGGTTGGCTGCAGTCGGGTTTTCCTTAGCTCTTCCATCTCGAGCTGTTCCTATACATGAATGTGCTCCCTACCAGAGCCTGGGGTTTTCTGGCTGGAGCTCTCGCCTGAGTGCTTGGCTCGGCAGGGCCAGCGGACGGGGCGCGCCTGGTGAGGGAGGCAAATCCACTGCGTAAGCAAACATCCTGCTGCGAGCTTCCTCTCCATGGTTAGTGCCGGTTCTGCCCCTCCTCCCTGCGCCTGTCCCGGGAGGAGCTGGATTACATGCCTAATCCCTTCAGAATAAGGCTGACCTAGTTGAATAGATACAGCCTCCTCCCTGCCTCCCCGGCACGCATCCGCAGCAGGGAGGGAACAGGCCGATCTCATGATTGGAATGGGGGTTAACGCTCAGTGTCTGGCTATTGGATGCTATTTATAAACCTAGTACAGATTAAAATGCTTTTCTCTTTAGGGCATGCATAACTTGTGTTGAATTAACCCTTTGTCTTGCGGGGGACCCAAGCAGTGTTTTGGGGAAGGGGCAGTTCTTCACCTGCTTTGTCTTGCTTGCATCCTTGGCCGGTTGCTTCATGCAAGGTGCTATCTAGGGCACTGTGTCAGTTAGAGCAATAGGGATCGATCTGCCTAGCGGAGTGGAGTGTGTCTGGAGGGCTGGAGGAGGGTCTTGCAATTTAACACCATTAAAAGTGTCAGTAGCCAGAGAAGTGCAGTTTAATTAGGCATAGTTTGAATCACAAGCAGTGAGGAGGAGTTAATCTCTTCTGCTGCACAGGTCTTTCTTTTTCTTCACTTCACTGCCGTGTATTCATTGTGCACAGCCTGGTGTACGTGCACCAGTAACTGGTGTAATAAATTTTGGCTATTATTGTGACAATGCTGGATGTGCACATGATGTGGTGATATCATGAGGGTATGGAAATAACTCTTCCAAACAAAACACTGAACTAGCTCTGAAGACTGTTATAGCTGTCTGTTCATCGGTGTCCCCTTGGGAAAGGAAAGGCTCTGTCTTAATTGTTGAGTGCTGTCTGTGTTAACACAAAACATCTGTCTTTTGAATTAAAGAAGCTGGAGCCTGCAGGATGCTGGTGAACAGTAACAGGGAGAATAGTGCTCTCTCCCATGTGGATATACAGAGTAAAAGTCTTTTCATCAAGCTTAGAGCTTAGGCTTGTTAGAGGCTTATTTCAGCAATGTTTACCTGCAGCTGAAGTAGTAAGTAGTAAAGCTGTATAGCTTCTGCTCTGAATTCTAGGACTTACTCAAAATTGTTCCTGGTTGCCTTTACGAAACAAACCTCAGCCTACTCTGTCTCCTATTGGCTTTTTGCCAATTGCAAATTGCAAATCTGAATTTTGAAGTTTCTGTCCATAAAGCTGGAACAGAACATGTGGAATCCTGTTGCATTTCTTCCATTACACTTGGAGGATATTTGAGGAGCCTGATTAATCTTAAGTACACCCTCTGCTGAAAAGAAATCTGGTAGTCCTTTCTTCCTCTGCACTTACAAGGACAGGGAAGGAGTTTGGAATACAGCTTGTTAAAATCTGTCATATGCAGAGCACAAGTCTTATGAGTTTGAGTCAGTTGTCTCAGGACAAGTGGCGGTGAAAGAAATAAACACTTAATCTGCAGTGGAGATAATGATTTTGGTATTAGTGTATAGCATTTATGGAAAAGCTAGCACTTCCAGCTGATTTTAGAAATGGGGCAGTTACACTAATAGGTCAGCAGAAAGCAAACAGAGCTGTCTCAGCTGATGGTGGGAGTCTCTGCTTTGTAAAGTAATTCGCAAAAGAATTCACTTGAGCAGCTCATTCTCTTCCTGTATCAAAAAAAAACCAACCCTCTTGGGTTGTTTTTGCTTTGGTAGCAATAATATGTACACTCTCGCATTCTTCCTTAAGCTGTTCAGGGACACTGCAGGGTACAGGGAAAGGTGTGGCTAGATGTGGGACTAAAAGGACATGCTGGCCTATTGCCTGAAACACAAAGGGGACTGTATTCAGCAACAATGAGAATACTTTTCCTAAACTGGTCAAGCTCAACTTTGAACTGACTAAAACTTTTCCTTCAGTGGGAAGTATTTTTGGGCTATTGTTGACTGAATGAATATAGTTGCCACGCACACACAACAACTCAACTGGTCGTCATTCTGCCTGTTTCTCTTGAACTGCAGACAGATATGACAACTGTCTCTTCTGTTTCTGCCCTACATCCCATTTCTTAAACCAGACTTGTGCCCTGTATTTCTGTGTGTGCTTCTATCTGGATCTGCACCTGCCTCCTTCGTGCTAACAAAAGATGCCCGTAACAGGAACCTTAAAGTGAATTGGTCTTTAATAATCTAAGAGAACTTCAGTAAAAAGCTGGCTATTAGATTGGCTTGTACAATGTGTGTGTTTTGGTTTTGTTTGGGTTTTTTCTCCCCTGGCCTCTTCCAGTTTGTGAACCCTTACCTAATGAAGAGATAGTAGGCTTGTCTTGCTAACTTCCTTTGTGGAATCCTAGAAATACTCCACGAGTGAAAAGCATCCATAGTTGACAGGCTGAAAATCGCTCCAGGAGGTTTGAGTGTTCCTGTGAGTCTGAAGAGGTTTTCAACCGGTTTTGATCTGAAGCCATGTTGTTAATAGTATTTTGGGGTTTCTGTCTAGGAGATGACTAAGACTGTGATTGTCTGTTCTGGTACTATTGCTGTGTTCTTTAGAGACTCACCTAATTTTTGGGGGTCTCCCTTACAGTGCTTAAGTAAAATGCTTATTTATGTTACACCGAAGTTATCGTAATTCTTCTCTAGTTACTATGAGTTGCTGTGATACCTTATAGTTAATGCCATCTTCCAGAAAAATGCTCCTGGTCTTAAGTTCTCTGTAGAAGGTCTACAGGTTTCCTAATGACTGTGAAGGCATGGGCCACGCTTGCTGCTGGAGCTGCCTTGGTACAGCTTGCAGGAGATCAAACACTCAGTGTGAAATCTTCATACAGAAATATGTAATGATCTGGATATTTGGTAGATTTGACAGAGGGGATCCTGGGGCAACAGCTGATTTGTAAATTCATAAGTATTGAGAAAGGAATAAACCTTGACTGAGTATTGGAGGGCCTGTGGAATAAGAGAGGCATCTGTGTATTTAAAATATCTTGGTGTGGTGACTGATCTGGTGTGAGGAGTTGGGATTGTAGCAGAAGAATACTGTCCTTCCCTCATCTACAGGGCTATGAATGTCTAAGGTAATAAGTAAGATAAAATAATGTATTTTTCTGTATCTTCTTTCTTTAAAGACGGCGATAAAGAAAAACAACCCACGGAAATATCTGCGCAGTGTTGGTGATGGAGAGACTGTAGAATTTGATGTGGTCGAGGGAGAGAAGGTGAGAGATTATAGAGATTTAGGTGTGTGGTCTAACAGAGTTAACATCACTCTAGTGGGGAATAACACAGAACCTTAGCTGTGTATCTGGTGTTTTTGTCTAATGTGTTAATCCCTGGGGTGAGTGGCATTCATGCAACTTTTCTGTGGAAGATATGTTTTTTAAAGGCTTCATTAAGAAGTGTTTCTAGATATGTATCAAAACTCTACTTGAACTACATCCTAGTGCTTCTAGAACCTGTAATTTTTACTGGATAGAGCATTTGAAGCTTGCGGCCTGCCCAATAATCATTAACTGAGGCATACATTGCCCTGAAGAATTTGTCTCGGAGTCTGGTAGTTTAATAACTGTAAGAACCTTCAAGTTCTTTGCGCTTCTACTTTCTCAAGCTTTTTTGTTTTAGTTTTCTGAGCTTTTTTGATTTTTTTTTTTTTGTCTTTCAGTCAGTTGCTTCTTGCTTTTTCCTGTGAACTCAGTCTGGCTGATAGGCTCTTAGCTTATGATCATAGCTCTTGGTTATGGGGTTGAGAATAACAAACCTGCTTTTGCACTACATGGGAGGAAGGAATCTCTGTAGCTTGGAACTGATGCAAAAAAGCCTCTTTCCTGTTTTATCTTCTCCCTGTAGCTTGTTGTTCTTTTCTCACACCACCCTGGTTTACTTTCTTTTGGCCTTTTAGGGTGCAGAAGCAGCTAATGTCACTGGTCCAGATGGAGTCCCTGTAGAAGGCAGCCGCTATGCTGCAGACCGGCGCCGCTATCGACGTGGCTATTTTGGCCGACGCCGTGGACCACCTCGAAGTGTAAGTTTAATTTCTTTAGTGGTGGTCATCCTGCCTCCTCAGCAGTCTTCCAGCCCTCTCACGAGAGGGAACTACAGGTTCAGCACTGGCATATAGTAAACTGTCAATGTTTAAGTTGTGAGTGTTCTTCAGTAATATTCTGGGTTCCTCCAGCACATCATTGATGTTGATACTGATATTTTCTATTATTGGGTGTCCTGTAGGCCTTTCCTTGTCATGTCTTTCTAGAATGTGTTAAGCATCTGTTTGTTTGAAGAGTGAACACAAAGAAGTGAGACACCTAAGTGGTTCACCATGCCCTTTACCTGAAGCAAGGGGAAATATTTATATTACTCTAAGTAGTATAACCATAACTTGGAAAGGTTACTTGGAAAATGGGATTTGTTTAGAATTTTGTCACTTCTGCATGACATGGTAGTAGTTTGACCAACTAGTTGAAACCTCCATGTACCACCCCTTCATAGGCCTCTGCCTACAGCAGTTTAGTGTAAAGATAATGCATTTTTTCTTTAAAATAGCTACGCACCACTGTTCATAGCATCTGCAAGCATTCCTAAGCAGCTTCCCTGCAAGCTTTTGCAGAGGGGGAGGTAAGTATGAGGTACTGGCTGTAGCTCTAGCAATTACTACTCCTGTCCATATCATGCTTCTGCTAAATTGGTGCCTGGAACAATCCAACAAACTGGAACATACTCCAGGCTTGATTTATCTTTTCTTTAATAGTTGAGTTTGTGATCATCTCTTGCAGAATTGTGTGAATGATCCAATATGAGAGCTGTGGTGGAAGTCTTTGCCCAAGCAACATAACTTTCTTCTCATCTTGGTCTACAGACTTGACAGCATGGGGGCAAATGGAAAAAATGTTGTCAAATCCTTCCTTAAAGCCTAGCTGTTTTACTAGCTATCATGAGGTCTTTTCTTTAATCCTGCTGGCCACCACTGAGCCTTAAATATGTGAAAGGTGTTCTTCCTGAGTCCCTTGGAGACGGCTAGAAGTTGGTGCTGGTAACTGATGGCTTATTACTGAGTATGTCTTTGTTTTTGTGTCAATACCGTTTGCAGCTTCAGCTTTCACGCCAAGTGGCAGAGAACTAGGATACTTGGTTTTGTTCAGCGCTTTGATATTTCCAGTCTTATTTGTTAGCTCATCAACCAGCTACATCCCAGTATTGATTCTGTTTCCTTTTGCTCTCCTGAGATTAAAATCTCCCTCAACTGTCTTTATTGGGAGTGAATGCTTTAGTTGGTGGTATTGGTGTTGTCTTGGAGCTGCTTCAAATTTTAAATGAACAGACATATCAAGGCTTAGACAACCCTGTGTACTGCTGAGTGTGGAAAGCAGCTGTTTCTTTCTGCCTGAAGAGTAACAATGTGAGACCCAACTTGGACATGGGGAACATTCAGTCTCAGGGTACTCGTGCGGGAACATGTTCTCTTGGATGTCTAACGCAAACTCATGCAGCTAAAAATCTTGTTTGCATGTGACACTATAACACACTTGGATCCTGGTACTTGAAGATGTACACAAGGGGGAAAAAATTGTGATATCACACTGTTTTCCTTTGGCTTGCTTATATCTGAGTCCACAGACTGATTTGGTGTGGGTACCAGGCCTTAGCTGTTGTGTGACCAGTGCCTGATGTCCTATGAAGTCATCTCTCATTTCATAACCTAAAACATACTGCTCTTTCTCTAGGATCATTGACTCTGGAAAAATTACAGCCTTCAAAACTTGTAAATGATAATTTACAAAAGGACATTAACCTGGGTGTTCATTGTTTCCCTTTGTTCATGAGGTTTGGTGCTTCTCTTTAGCTTGTTGAGTATCCTCGGAATGTCAGGTCTTCCCATCAATGCATTGAGTGCTCCTCTGGATTTGGTATCATCTGTTAAGAGTAAATTCTGTTTCATTCAAAGATGATGAAGACTTTATGCTACTATTCCCTTAGCATGCCACTCTAACAGGTAACAAAGTAAACTCCATGGTTGCTGTGACCTTTCAAAGGTGATACTGGCCAGACAGTGACGTTGGCCAGCTCCTTCAGCACTCTCGAATGTATCCTGTGTAGTCCTGTATGTGTAAGACTTGTTTAAGTGATACTTCCGTTTCATTTGAGCTCAGTCAAGAGTTCCTTGTGCAGCCAAAGTTGATGTTCTGCTATGCCTGCTCAACTTTCTGCCTGTTGCAGTGGACCCTTCTTGTGTTCTGAGCTAGTTTGAGGTGCAACCAGTTCTGCTGGGCCTTCTTACCCACTCACTTATTAGTTGCCTGAACAAGTCGAAGCTCCACATTAAGAAATTCTTTGCAGGGACTGCAAAGGGCTGTTCAGGGACTGTCCCTAAAGTTGTCCTAGTGTAGGTCAGTGAAACTACTCAAACTTGGCCAGACATTCTTGTCATCCCCCATGTACTTGCTGTGATAGATCAATTGAGAGTACGGTGAATCCTCATCTGAAGCTATCAATATTTCCTTCTGGAGATTTTTCACTTGCATCAGTTAACACGTTCTTCACATTGAAACTGCATGTCTACTGCATCTAGAAAGACACTTCTTTCTAATATCTCTTTCCTTTAACAAGACTTCCTTTTTCCCCTTCCATTCCCATGTGCGTAAAGGGGGGAGAAAGGTAGCAATATCTGTGAGCCATAGCAGTATGTATACACTATTCTGTCTGGTCCCATTAACAGGTGCATTAAAGGTTGTGCCTCTCTACTTGAGGAAGTATTTTTTACTAACTGTCCTGCAGAATATTTCTGAGACAAGTTTGAGTTGCTGATGGTATGGCACTCTGGGCTGTGCTTGCTGAAAGGATCTTTACTCAGCTGCAGGCAACTGTTGCTGCGTGCCTAAAAGAAAAGATTTCAGTGTACCCAGGCCTGCTATGCTTAAAGATCTACTAGGCTGCGGAGGTGAAAGGTTTTCTCAGAGCTCAGCTGCCCACATCATCAATCCTGTATTTACTGAAAAAAATTGTTTAATTTGTTGAGGTGACTTTTGACATGGTGGCCTTCCAGGTTTCAAGAACTCTTAATTGATGTCTGTTAGCAGCTCCAGTCCAACCTTGCAGCGCAGCAAGAGTTGATTTATCCTTGCTTACTGGCATGGTTTTAGGCAAACTAAAGATGCTATCCTTTGTTTGCCATGCTAGCTCAAATGTGCCTGTACTCTGCCTGTAACTTACTGGGTCTGGTTTTGAACACATTGTGTGGATTTCTAGAGTGAAGAGAACCTTGAGGAATCTGAGGTATTAAACCAGCTCCAGTGGAACTGTGTCTGGATTGCATGGAGAATTCTGTGGAAAGTAGAAGTACTTGTTCATATCAAATTTCTTAACTGTACCTACTACAGAAAAGAGGCTGTGCTCTTCACTGAACTGTGACAACATAGACACGGTGTGGAGCTATAGTCAGAATGTTAGAACAGACAATGAATCATGGAACAACCGATGACGTCCTCATGTACATATTGTGTGCATTACTAATAGAAGAAGCCTCTACCAGTGAGTCGGAAAATAAGCAAAATAGTTTGAGAGCTGTTTTATAGGCTGACTCTATTTCTTGTAGAGAGGAGACCTGAAAAGATGAATAGTATTACACAAAAGCTAGAGACTGATCTGAAGAGATGTAAAAACAAATGAAGAAGAAATTAGGGGAAGTAAATAAGTAAAAAGCTCATTGCAGTTACAGTTAATGCTTACAAAACTGTTCTTTGGGGGACAGCAATAAAATTTTGTACTATTTTAGGGCTAGAGAAATTGGTGCGAGATCTTCATGGGGAATCACAGCCTGCCTGCCTGTTTTGGTCGTCTTCAGAGGAAAACATAGAGTGCAGCAGACCAGCTTCATTCATTTGTCCTTTAGAATGACATAATGTTTTGTTAGAAGGTATTACAGTGAGTTGGAAGGTTCCTGCGGAGGAGACTGAGTGAACAGGATCATGTGTGTGCTAGACATGGTGTGGTGCTTTTAAGAGTACAAATAGAGCTTTCCTAATAAATGAATCTAATATACTTACTGTCAGTATATTAAAACAAGACCTCAAAGCTCAGGTTCTGTTTTCTGGTCAAATTGCATCTGTTTCAGTGACTTCTGACGGCATAATGGTTTTATTCTGGAGCTATACTTCACTTCTGGCCAATAGACCTAGATCAATTGACAGTGATATAATGTAATATGTTAATTGAATTTTTGTGATACTATAGAAGATGCAGGAACTTCTGGGCTAAGCAACTCAGTGCCTTTGCTATTCTGTTTTCAACTGTTTAAGCCAAATCCATTTAAAATACTGACATAGCAACATTCAGTTCAAGATGAATAGGAAGATGTTTGCATTGTTTTCAAGTAATGCTTCATCAGGTTTAGTCATTCTTTCAGGAGATGGAGTCTTTTAGCTGAGATTCCAATGCAGCCCTCTGTAGGGAGGAGTGAACTTGGGCTGTGCCATTAAAAACATGTAGAAATTCAATATTGCCTTTTAAAGAGCTGTGAATGTGATGCTGATTGCCAAGTACTATAGGAGAGCTTTGGCTGATGAAAAATATTGTTGTGTGCCCCTCACTACGATTAGGTTGATGCTTTGTTAGCTTCCGGCACATTATCCCTCAGACAAGACCTAATAGGCCCCCGTGGTTCCGTATTTCTGGTATTGCAGTGCTAGAACTGAGCGCTGATTCCACGTGTGCTTGCTCAGAAATCCTGGAGAAGAGAAATGGCAATTGTGCTGGAACATGTTCAGGATTGTTTTAGTTCTGCGTCCTCTCTTCCCTTCACATCTTGCTGCTCTCTCCTCCTGTTTCTGTGCTTTGCCAGTCCTCATGTGAGGAAGAGAGTGAGATCAGGAGCAGCATTAGGTCCTTGCTTCACAAAAGGCAAATCCCAAGACCTCTGAATCACAATACTGGCTGTGCTAGACCTTACTGTCTGAGATGCTTCTGACCACCCATCACAGGTCTATGGGTATGTTATGTAGTACAAAGCATCTTGATGCAAACAGGACAGATTGGTACTGGAAAGTAGATACTAGTATAATGCTGTCGTAAACTCAGAAGTGTAATTTTCCTTTTGGGTTCTGAGTCTCTCATACTTCTCAACTGCTATCAGATGCTACCTGTTATTACTATCTACTTAGTCAGTGGGAGTTCCTGTGGATATTTAGTTATCCTGATCAGTTTTATACATCAGGGAACATAATGGCTAATGTTATTTATGATTGTGGGTTTTTTAAATGAACGCTGATTTCTCTCTACTCGCCTCAGCAGCTGACCCTGTCATATTGTTAAGAATAGCTGGTATAGCTATTTCTAGGTACAGCATGTGAAATATTCCAGTTGCCTTTAGGCCATGTCTCTGTGCTTTTTTGAAACTTGGAAAGATACAAAGAGTTCTTGAAATTATTAATGCATTTGGAGGGTATTTTACTGTGGTGAGAAGCGAAGATTGTCCAGGTTGGTCACTGAGGTTCATTTAATTCCCCAAGATTTCTTGTTAAAACCTACAGCGTTCCAGCCTTTCTAAATGTTTATCATCATGCTATCTTAGCTAAAGAAAAGTTCACTGCCTATGCAGTTACCTGAGATTGCCAGTTAAAATAGAGCAAAATATGATGGTGGTGGTTAAAATAGCTGTGTAGAATTGGAAGGAGACCTGTCAAACTTAGTGTAGACTACTGAAGGCTGTCAGGAAGCGATAGCTTTTGTTTCCGCAATAGCTTTTATTTCCTACTGATGAGATGCAGAAGATGCACTTTTGTTTCCAGATCTCTTGTTAAATTCTTTCTTTTAAAGGGAAGAATAATACAATGGGAACTATAAATCATGTAATGTTTTATAAAACATTACATTACTGATGGCTGGCATTTAAAAAAAAAAAAAAAAACAAAACAAAAAACCAAAAAACAAACTAGGAAAAAAATATGAAATACAGTTTTATCACTTAACAATGAAAGGGGAAAGATAACACCACATCTCTGAAAGGTTGAAAATGTTGAGTGTAGGAGAGTACTTGACATGATGTAGTACAGTTTTTCTGTCTTTAAATTTCTTCATAGTTTTTGTGGGAGTTCTTTGTGGAATGGGGCTTTGTGTAGAATGAAGCCAGAAGCGGTCCCTGGCAAGCTTCAGCGTGATGTCTTTCAGTTAGGTTTCCAAATTCAGAAGTCTCCTGATGAATAGTTGCCTCTCCATAACACGTTTACCCCTTACAATGCAATGTTATGTCTTGAAATACACTTTCATAGGCATCAGAGAACTGTCAGGTTCTCTGCCTTTCTTGGCAGACAGGGAGGAGGTATTGTCAGGTAGCTTAGCCTGTTACTGTGAGGAACAAGGGCAGCGTTATTGGCTCTTGTTCTGTCCTACTTTTACCTTTGCCCAAATTAAAGCTTTGAGTATCTGCTGCTTCTTTTTACCTGGTATACTTTACCTGGTGTTTCTGTACTGATACACTGTTTTTGAACTTGTGTTCAGATCATTGGGCTTTATAGTTAATGTACTGCCAGTGAAATAAGATAACACTTCATCTTTGACTCTGTCTTCTGTTTTCTTTTGGTTGTAGGGTGGTGAGGGAGAAATCAAAGATGGGGTCACAGAAGGAGCACAACTTCATCAACAAGTTCATAGGAATCCTACCTATCGTCCCCGCTATCGCAGGTTTGTACTGTTTCCTTTGCTCGTCATTACATTTGGATGCTTTTGTGATCTATAAAGGCTTCATTAAGAGCAGGAAGCTGTACTCCCTGGCATTAACGTGCATGCAAATGGTAGGGACAGTGAGAAGCATTTTAATTATTAGGAGAAAGGTGAGCCACAGGAGTAAGGAAACAACTGTAGAATTTGTTTAATGTGCTTATATATTGCTCAGAGCCAGGAATAGGTCAAGAAAGGGCGAAGAATTCTTTGTATCCTGCTACTTCTCACAATTGAGCTACATATTGAAGTGAGTTGCAGGGTCTGTGGCTTCCCAGCTGAACTCTTATACTTTCCTGGACAACTAATGAATCCAAATCCCACTTGATTTGGGGCAGGTAGGTCCACCATCTGCAGGGGCAGGGTGTGCTTTATAACTTTTCTTGTGGACTGCAGACAGTAGTTTGCAGTTCAGCACTGGACTAGTAGCTTGTGCACATCCAGCTTAGTCCTACATGTCATGCAGGCTTGGTTTTATGCACTGGTGTTACTTATAGGTACAGAGGAAAGCCTACTGTTCAGTAAAAATGAAGTTGTGTCTTCTCTCTTATAGGCCATTAGATTATATGGTAGCATTATAGTTACATTGTAGTATCCTGTGCTAGTGGAGGGTATGGCTGTCAGTCAAGATTTAAATTTTAGGTTCCTCGAGGGCTCCTAAAGCAGAAGGTAACAAAACAGGACTATTTGAGTTACTCTTGCTAATACTTTTGGAGAAAGGGGGTGCTAGAGAGACTGGAGAGCTTCCAGAATAGTAAGACAAAACTCATCAAAATGATTGAAGGGGGAAAATGTGCGAGGAGTAGAAGTGACTGAGGACTCTGAGGCTGGGAGAAGGAGATGAAGATAAATTATAGAGGTCCTCAGAATAATGAGTGGCATGGAAAATATAGATGAAATTGTTTTTGCTTTTTATTCTGATAAAAGAATACACTATGAGGAGCCTTCAAATGAAGGAAGTGGGAGACACGCCTAATAAACAAAGGGAGGTTCATAGGACCATAGAACAGCCCAGGTTGGAAGGGACCTCAAGAAATCATCTGGCTGAACCTATTGTGGGAAGGGGAGCTGAGATAAGATTATCTATCACCCTGTCCAATCACATCTTGAAAGCCTTCAGTGATGGGGACTCTACCACATTCCTGGGGAGGTTATTACAGTAAACGATTGTTCTCACTGTAAATCTTTCCTCTATCAAGAGGAAACCTCTCCTGGTACAACTTGTACCTGTTGCCCCTTGTCTTCTCAGTGTGGCTCCTTGTGAAGAGAGACCCTCTGTCCTCTTTGTAGCTGCCCTTTAAGTACGAATACTGTGATCAGTTCCTCCCTAAGCCTTCTTTTCTCCAGGGAGAAAAGACCTAACTCCCTCAGTCTTGCCTCATGGATCGGTTTTTCCAGCCCAATGATTTTAACAGCCCTCCTTTGGACTGTATCCAGTGTGTCTGCCTCCTTCTTTAGTTGTGGGGACCAGAAGTGGAGACAGTACTCCAGGTGCAACTCCAGGTGCAATCTGATAAATGCTGAGTAGAGGGGGATGTTCACATCTCTCTGCTACTAATGTCTCTGTAGATGCAGCCCAGGATCCATGTTGCCTTTGTTGCTGCAGTGGTGCACTGCTGACTCATGTTCAGGTTGCTGACTTGAAGAGTTATGCATACAGCAGATTGTTGGAGCTTTTTGCCATGGGATGCTGGAGATGTTAAAAGCTTGCATGAGCTTGGGGGAGACTGTCGAATAGCTAGAAAAGAACACCATTGTCATATCTCTAAATAGGCAAACTGTCTGCCTTAGGAAATCCCTGGTGTGGAAAACAATTGGAGGCTGGGAGGCTATTTGGGAAGTAGGTTTCCTTGTCCTTATTTTTCCCTGGGGATCCATAGAACTGGGATAAATGGACACTCAAAGACCCAGTAGGCCATTCTTAGGTTCTTAGTAAAGATCCCTTGGAATTCGCTTATCCCACTGGAAAGCATCAGTGTTCCTGTGGAGTAAGTTGTTGAGTCATTTGTGCTAGTCATACCTTAATCTGGCCAGTTGTAGGATTGTTTTCTTTATTCTCCAGCCGCAGTTCTGACATGACCACTCCAGCTTCCAGCCTCTACACTGAGGGAACAATTCCATAGCTGAGGAATTTGGTGCAGTTAAAAATATCAGTGTGAAATAGTCAGCCTCTGACTGTCATACCTTTTGAGATGTTGCCTCACTTGTTTTTTTCATTGAATTCCTTTAAGTGGAAAAGCTCATTCAGATTCTTGGCTTCTTGTGATTTGTTTTATCTTGCAGAATGAGTGACAAGTTAAATAAAACACTGGATTACTTTCACTGGTTTTCTTCATAAAACGTTGTGTAACACGGTCTCCCACAATATCCTTCTCTCTAAATTGGAGAGAGATGGATTTGATGGGTGGACTGTTCAGTGGGTGAGGAATTGGTTGCATGGTCGCATCCAGAGGGTATTGGTCAATGGCTCAATGTCCAGATGGAGATTGGTGCCAGGTAGTGTCCCTCAGGGGTCTGTACTGGGACCAGCACTGTTTAATATCTTCATCAATGACATAGACAGTGGGATTGAGTGCACCTTCAGCAAGTTTGCAGACAACACCAAGCTGAGTGGTGTGGTTGACACACCTGAGGGATGGGATGCTATCTAGAGGGACCTGGACAAGCTTGAGAAGTGGGCCCATGTGAACCTCATGAAGTTCAACAAGGCCAAGTGTAAGGTCCTGCACCTAGGTTGGGGCGACCCCCTGGTATCAATACAGGCTGGGGGATGAAGGGACTGAGAGCAGCCCTGCCGAGAAGGACTTGGGGGGTACTGGTGGATGAAAAGCCAGGTATGAACTGGCAATGTGTGCTTGCAGCCCAGAAGGCCAGCTGTATCCTGGGCTGCTTCAAAAGAAGCATGGCCAGCAGGTCAAGGGAGGAGATTCTGCCCCTCTGCTCTGGTGAGACCCCACCTGCAGTACTGCGTCCAGCTCTGGAGCCCTCAGCACAAGAAAGACATGGACCTGTTGGGAGCAGGTCCAGAGAGGGCCACGAAAATGATGAGGGGGATGGAACGCCTCTCCTATGCAGAAAGGCTGAGACAGTGGGGTTGTTCGGCCTGGAGAAGAGAAGGCTTCGGGGAGACCTTGTTGCAGCCTTTCAGTACTTAAAGGGGGCCCATAAGAAAGATGGGGACAAACTTTTTAGCAGGGCCTGTTGCGACAGGACAAGGGGGAATGGTTTTAAACTAAAAGAGGGTAGATTCAGACTAGATATAAGGAAGATGTTTTTTACAGTGAGGGTGGTGAAGCACTGGAAGAAGTTGCCCAGAGAGGTGGTAGATGCCCCATCCCTGGAAACATTCAAGGTCAGGTTGGACGGGACTCTGAGCAACCTGATCTAGTTGAAAATGGCCCTGCCCATGGCAGGGGAATTGGACTAGGTGACCTTTAAAGGTCTCTTCCAACCCAAACTATTCTACGATTCTGCTCTCAAGGAGCTGATTTGTATTAGTCTGCCATTCACTCACTTGCTCCTCTTCATCTTGTCCTTGTCTTTCTATCAACTAGCTTAAGAAGTCAAGCTCCAACATTGAATTTAGAGAGATTAACTATGAAATGGATGCAATCCTCATTTTTTTTCATATGCATGTTTGTTCAGAAACAAACAGCAAGAGGTAAATAACAGTGCAAGAGCAACAAGAAGCTGAATTTTGTAGGAATAATAAGATTGTCCTTAATTGTAATGACTACCTGTTCCATGCAAAATGGATCCATCCTTCTGCATGCTGGGTCTAGAACCACAAGCCTTCCACCTCTACTCTGAGCTTTTCTGTCTGTGAATGTTTGTGTTAAAATTGGCTCTCTTATCTAGGACTGTGGGAAATGGGGTAATACTGATGCTGCTGCTTGTAGGGATCTGAGCAGAATAAATTTTATTCCTGAAAGTCCTCATTAGCATTGGTCAGGAATAGCACCACACCAAGTACAATGAGGCACCTGAGCTTTTGCATGTCATGTGGGTGAATCACAAGCTGGATAATTTGCCTCTGGCTAATGGGAATTTATGCATTTCTGATGCATTTTTCCCTGTAAGAGAGATGATAGCTTACTGTATCCCATATGAGTGCAGAATGTTTCTATTTGAGTTAACAGGTAGGTATTGCTTGCATTTACATGCACTAAATCCAGTGACACTAGTGCTTTTATGTTAGATTCCTTTGGAAAAGCTAAATTGGTTTTTGGCACTGGATAGCTGTGGATTAGCTAAGCCAGCTAATGGGAACTAGATAGTAGGCAGTGACTTTGTCATCACTTTCGGCTGTGTTTTGACAGTTTATAAACATACTTTGTTTATATGAGAAATGGGATGAAATGCTCTTGCATACTTCAGGAACATGGACAAGCTTATAGAATCATAGAGTATCTCAAGTTGGAAGGGACCCATAAGGATCATTGAGTCTAACTCCCTGCTCCTTGCAGGAGTACTTAAAACTAAACCAGATGACTACAAGCGTTGTCCAGATGCTCCTTGAACTCTTGACAGGCTTGGTGCTGTGACCACTTGCCTGGGGAGTCTGTTCCCAGTGACCCTCTTGGTGAAGAACCCTTTCCTAATGTCCAATCTGAACTTCCCCTGATGCTGCTTCATTCCATTTCCTAATGTCCTATCACTGGTCACCAGAGAGAGGAGATCAGCACCTCCCGCTTCGCTGCCTGTCTTGAGGAAGTTGTAGACTGTAGTTGTAGACTGTATCTACACATGTGAGATGTGACCATACGTTGTAGTTCCAAACCAAAAGCCTCTCTGTCGTCTTCTGAATAACTAATCCCAGAGATCTCCCTCTGTCATTAACGTCTTAGTGTTAATGAGGTCCAGCTTGCCTCACTGAGATACATGCTATGTTTTCTTACGTGGTCAAGAGGGGCAACGTAAGGCAAAGAGGGAAGATCCAGGAATGGTTTACAGGTAGAACTGCAATTCCCAGGGATCGCACCATTAATTATGAATAGGGCTGGACCGGTATTTAGCTAGTCCAAGGCTAACTTGGCAGAGTCGGCCTGTGTGGCCACTACTGCCTTGTTTCTTCTCCTAGCCAGCTATGCAAATAGACTAACTACCTCTTTATTGTAGGACAGACAGCAGAATATGCTGATGTAGCTTCAGCAGTGAAGAGACACCCAGGTTGCTTGTCTAAGCCAATGAAAGAGATCTTTCCCTTCCAACTATATGCCAGCTGAATTCCAAAGGGATGGTTTGCTAGCATTTAAAATTGTTACAGATGGTACTTTGTTAAGAGGGTTTTTTCTGGGCTAAAATTATGGTAGTTTAACTTTCTCAGGCTTCTCTCACACTTAACACGTTTCTCCCCATCTTCAGAGGGCCCCCGCGTCCACGCCCTGCCCCAGTGGCTGGAGAGGCTGAAAACAAAGAGAACCATCATGAGGCCAACGCTATGAGTCAGCAGCCACTTCGTCGTGGGTATAGGCGCCCATACAACTACCGGCGTCGACCTCGTCCACCCAATGCTCCAGCTCAGGATGGGAAAGAGGTAAGCACGCTCCTGGCAAAATGTGGCAGAGACAGAGTTTTAATGGGGTGCGTGCTCAAGACCTTCTGTCCTGTGGGAGTTTTAACAAGTGTCTTGTTGGTGTGCTGGAGGAGTCTGGCCAAGTCCAAAGTGCTGATGGTTGAAAGTAGCTTGTTTCATTGCCTGTTCCTTGTGAACTTCTTTGAGAATGTTATCTTAAATGGAACTAGCAGTGGGATAGGGATTGCTTCTGAATAGTTCTTAATTGGGGTCAGACTGTAACATATTTTTGGAATGGAGAGAAACAGTTGTGTTTTCCAGCTTCCTCAAACCTTCAGTCTGTATGTAGTACAAGAGATGGATTTGAAAGCTCCAGATCCATTTCCTGAACTGCTTGAACCAGATGATTTCAGGGAACTGTTTGCAAACACAGATTTTTACCTTAATGAGGAAAGACTTTCTCATTCTATATCTACTTGAGGTGGTCCCCTGACAGAATCTGCTGTGTAATACTTAATATATAAAATATTCCTATAGTTAATGTTTTCTGAGGTTTTGTCTTCCCTGATTATTTTAAAACCTGGGTTATGCTGGCCCTACCACTGAACAGAGGAAGGATCTGGAGGTCAGTCTTTGCCTATAATAAAGGTTTATTGTGTCTCAGACAAAGGTGACTGAAACACCTGCTGAAAATCCTGCTCCAGTGACCGAGCAGAGTGGTGCTGAGTAATGCCCGGCTCCCCAGGCACCTTTACCACCCCTCAGGTAAGGAATAGAGATAGTTCCTGTTCTCCAACCGAAGCAGCATTGTGTATACTTCTAGGACTTGGACTCTGGCCATGTCCCTTTATGTATGGCTAGATATTGTGGTAACTTCTAAGTGCTGTATAGGCAAACCAAGGAACTGCTTGCTGCTTTCTCTTCTGCCTCCGTGTCCATATTTGTCACAAAGTAAACTTTGCTTTATCAATCTGATTTTTTTCAGGAAGATCTGTCTGGTCTATATAGCAATAGCATCTGCTGATGAATTAATGTTTTGCTTTAGGAAGATGCTGTATTCTCAGCTTACAAATAGGATAAGCCAGTCATGCTTATCCTGTCTGTTACTATAACTCCCTCTCCACCTGACATCCCACCTCTTCAACAGGAAAATGAAACTTAAAATAAACTGCATTTTTTAAAATTTGGTTCTTCCAACAGGTGTCCTAAAATACAACTCAAAAATAACACCAAAGAAACACTCAAGCAATAAATTGTCAACAGTGATGACAAAAGCAAAGATTTGAAACATCGGAACTTAAAAGAAAAAAAATTTACCAGCAGCTGAGATCCAGGGAACGCCTGCAAGATAGATGCATGAAGAGAGAAAAAGAGAGCGAGATTCAGAAAGAGCAACCTCCCCAGTTTCAACAGCAACTGTGGGGAATTTTTTTTTTTCTAGAATTTCACTGTTTCGCTAGTATTGAATTTTTCAATTTTTCTTTTGGTATCAAACCAAAAAGGGAAAAAAAACCCCAACCAAAGAACTGAAATTGAAATCGAATGCTTTTTTTATTGGATGCTGGTGCTAAACCTCCCAGGTGTGATGAGTTTTTTTTTTTCTGTGCCAGTCCTGTTCACTGCAGGACACGGGGAGGAGAAACTTCCGCTTTCCTTGGTAAGATCTATTTGAAACTGCAGCATGGGTGACGTTCCTCACAAATAAAAGTGATTTCAACTACCAAAAAAACCCACTTTAGTGTGTTTCTTCATGTTTACCTTTAAAATAATTCATTATTTTAATCTTGCTGCTTCAGCATTTATATGTGAAAATGAGAGCTGCCTCTTTAATATGTGTTGATGTATCTTGTCTAAAACCATGCTGGATGATCCATGTGCATGGACATGGCTAGGTTAGGTGATCTACTTCAATCCAAAACAACTTCTGCAAAGAAATTATACAACAGAGCTACAACCTACACTGTCCTCTGCTTTTCTGGCTCAAATGATGTTAATGGTTGGGTTTTTCTGTTACATTCTTGTGGCAGCAGTTTGGGGGATTTGGAGTGGGTTACTAGTGTATTATTTTCCCCATCTGTTTGTTCGGCTTTTGTGTTTTGTAAACAGTAGAATCCAAGCTTTGAGACTCCTTGCTCAAAAAGACAAAGTGGGCTTAGTAACTGCCACTTTATTCAAGCTTCTATTCCAAATAATGGCAGTACATTTTAGTAGCCTCTCTACTTTTCCTGACTTGAAACCAGTAAAATCTCTGTACCTGTGCCATCTTCTGTTAATGAGCAGAGTACTTAACTGTCTTACTAGTTTGTGTGTTTTTTCTAATGTTCCTCCCTAAAACTTGGATGTCTTGCAAGTGTTATCAGTCTACTTGCAGCTGTTGAATATGGGTGCGTTTCTTCAGCTATCTTGTCGTGTCCTTCATTCTCTAGTTAACATTTCTCACGTTCCTGTCTTGCAGTTGCTGTTATCCAAACCTTAGATAATATATTTGTTTCCTTAGAACACCTCTTTCTGTTCTTAGCTATGCAATCTTTACCCAGCCTTTACTGAATAACGCTTCATGTAAAACCCCTTAGTCTGGAGCAACATTGTAACTGTACATTTGTAGGACTAAATGAGGGTAGAGAGATTCCTGGCAGGTACCTTCTGTCCTTGTCTCCTCTAGTTTCCCTATTCTTGCACACTATTAATAATTAAAAATTATATGAGGTTCTCTGGAGACACTTTCTCACTACTCATCTGGAAATGAGAAGTAGGGGGAGCATAGGGGATAATTGTGCCCCAAAGCACTTTGCTTCCAGCTTCTGGGAAGGTGAGGAATGGCCCTTGCACCCTGTTGCCTTTGCCTTGTGGGGATAGAGGAAGGTTTAGTGATGCATGAGTTGCACTGCCCACAGCTGACTGCATTGGGGATTTCCTGCTTGCTTTTGCAATGAGTTGGGAACTTTTAATGAGGTGTGAAGTGAAAGCTACAGGCTTGGTTCAGGAAGGAGAATGCTTCTGACTCCCTTGAGTAGTACACTGCTGCAGTCACTGCCAGCTCACTAAGTGTAACCTGCTGTTGTAGCACTGGATCACTTACCCAGCAGTTCTGAAAGTACATTGATACAAGAATTGCTGTGAGAGTGAGTTTCTGCACCAAATCTGGTAAGCTGTGGACTAGGAAAGATGTCAAGATAGACACAGTGGTATTCTAATGTCTTTCCTTGGAAGATGAAGAATATGGCTGTTTTGACACAGAACAAAATTTAATAAGATGAGGCAAACTTAAGTAATGCACCTTCTAAAAATTCTTAAGCAGGATCATCCTTAGTAGGCTTCAGTTTTGTCCAGAACTACATCTATTTCAGATTGGGACAAGGTTGACAGTTTCATTATAATATAAACAGATGTCAGATATTCATAAATATTGAAACATTATTGCAGAATTTTTTATAAAAACTACTTGAACTGCCTTCAGTTGTTCAAAAGCAAGTTTTTTTTTCTTAGTGAGATTTGACAGGCCAAACCGAATTTTCTTAATCTCTGCAAAAATGTAGGTCAGATTTCAGTCAGTTTAACAAAAGCATCTAACTAGTTATCTTTATTTTATGAAAGGAGGAGTTGAGGGAGAGATGCAAGTAGTGTCTTAGCATCTAGTTTTTTCTGTTATTTCAGTCCTACCTTTGTGGTAAGAAGAATCTTTGCATAAAAGAAGCTCATGACTGAGAACCCCCTTAATCCCTGAATTTATGAAAATATAGGCTCAACTCTAGCAAGTCTAAAGCACTTACTAAAACTACATTTTAGATGTCTCAGGCTGGGCATAAATTGTTCCCATACTAGGTCACTACTTCTCTTGTCAGCTGAACTTTGGCTGAAGAAATCTAAAACTGGTGCTCAATACTGAGGGTCACTTCTCTTAGCAACTGTGGTGCTTGTGTACCTGTAAATAAGGCTATGGGTTATTTGCCTAAAGCAGAACTTCAGATGAGTGCTTAGTTTTAGTTTAGTGCTGTGGGAGAGGGGGGTGTTCTGCGTTTTTTTTTAAGACTTTTAGCTACAAGAATTTTGAATTTGCAGAGTAGTTAACATGCTTTTATACCTACTTGGAGCCATTGTTTTTGTGCTATGTTCATTCTCTCATTCCAGCATTCTTCCCTTTCATGGGCACTTATAATGGCTTACACTTGGAGTGGATTACACTTTTATAGTGTAATCATTTTACAGTGTTTTCATAATACTCTGCCTGCCTGACTGTAACTGGGCTTTTTGCTTGTGAAGGCTGATGTCTACTGTTACTTAGACACAAAAATATTCCCTGTGGCTTGTGATCTTTTGAGGAGGATAAAGAAGGGAAGAAGAAAGTTCTGTAGGCCTTTGTGCACTGTTTCATTTAAACATAGTAGTCTTGCAATGACAAGATATTCATCGATTCCAAGAAATATGTATCCCGTAAACTTCTGCACTGAGCAATATTATATCCATATGCAGCCCTTCCCACCCACTTCCATGGGAGTACTGTACACAGGTGCAACAACTGCCTTGGAAGTGAAGCACTTTCTGCTGCAGTTGGAAAAACTTTGGAAATAAAGCCTGTGCTGCATGGAACTTGATTTCACAGCCCGTATGGCAAGTAGGGGCATGTGCTTGAGACATCCCCCATAGAATACTAGAATGAACTTGCATGTGATCAGGATAGCAAGGGTTGTAATGACCCTAATAGCTCTAGAATAGTGGTTTTCAAACTCTTCAATTTGTAGATCCATGGAAACTTCCACTGAAGATGGAAAACCATGCAATTCTGACAGTTATTTGTTGTGGCTTTTTAGAAAGTCTGTGTGTAGATCCCAAGTTCAAAGCCACAGCCTTAGATGTTACTATCCTTTCTGCTGGTTTGGCTTTTTGGAGAACCAGCTAGCCTTCACCATCACTGTCATTCTGTAGAAAGAACGTATCTGCTTGAGATGTTCAGACATATTTGGGGGGGAAAAACAGCCGCATAAGCCAAAGCAGTAGTGAGACCCTTGGTCAAGCATCAAGGAGATGAGAAAGTTTTGGAGGCAATTCAAGTGGCAGCTTGAACTCTTCATTTTGTGCTGTTGTGGAGCAACACAGCTGTCATTCAGTTTTGAGTTTTAGAGCTAGACAATGATGCACTGAGCAGAAAATTGATCCTGATGACTTAGTACCACCAGGTGATGAGATGAATAATTATTTCTAATTTTGAAACAATTTATGCCAACAAGTAAAACAACTAGTATGGATTTTCTTCTTGAGCCTTTCTGAGATAGCCTGAATTGGGGCTATAATAATCAAGAACTGGAAAGCACTAGTACTAAATGAAATAAATATTCTAAACAGAAGTCTAGACCACGTTCTGACAAGGATCGAGATGCCTAAGTGGACATGTGAAATGTCCACAGCCCCTTCTCAGCTTTACACTGGGGAGAAGGGCACAGTTTCAACCATCAGAATTTCCTGGGAGGCTGCATGTTGGCCTTTTAGCTAAGTCTCATCTGTTTCTTGGTAAGAAACTGTTAATGGAAACTCTAAACAGTGTTGAGAATCCAGGCAGCTCTGATGAGTGCTGTAGCACCTGAGCTGCTAGACAAAAAGCGGCTGCAGGACACCTTGCACACCTCTGTTTTATGAGCTGTTTACATTCAGAAGAGGAATGTGCTTTGAGCTACACCATTGCAGGCTGTTTGGGCCAGACAACGTATGGCTGAGTTTGATGGCTCTTGGATAGTTCACTCTTCGTCATCCAACTCTCGCCTTGCGGTCAGGTTAAGTACATAACCTAAGATCAGTAAATTTTGTTGTGACAAGGACAGCAAAAGCGTTGCAGTGTTAAACACCAGAGCATCTACTAGGTTTTTATGGGTCGAGTCCATAACCTCTTTGCTAAGCTTCACACACTTCTTGATTAAAGCTGATATCTAATGGTGGAAATACGACTTGGCCTATCTACTCAGGCAAAATGAACCAGAATGAATACAGACTCTGGTACCTGCCCAGGTACCAAGAAAAAAAAAAAAACACCAAAACATTTCAGCTGATTTGTGACATGCTTATTAAGTGTTACTTAGTAGAGGCTAAGGAATGAATAGCTGAGGAAAGGGAATTCCTTACTGCAGTATTTGGGCATACAGATTGGCAGTGCACTGGTCCCAACTTCTCTTGCTTCTGTAGCTGTTTTGCAGAAGCACGCTTTGCCTTAAATACAGTACAGGAAGCACCTGTGAGTAACTGCCATACAGGCTCAGATCACAAAAGTGGAGTTCACCGAGAGTGAACATAAAGCTAAACTGCTGCTGACACTTTTCATTACAGAAATCTGTGGTGATGGGTGATTAAGAGATGTCAACCCAGCAATCCGGATTATTATTACAGTTTTAAGTTATGTGAGCGCTAGATGGGGCTGTTGCTCCACATACTTCTTACCAAAAATTTATATGACACACCCCTGTGACAGGAAATCAAGGTGTTTCAATGTGGACTATCTGGTTTCTGCTGCAAGCCTAAAGCATCCACCTGGGCTGAAATGTGGTAGATGTGAGATGCATGAAACAAAACTCAAAATCCTCACAAGCAGATTTCTCAATGTAAAAAATAAAAGCAGAAAGCCGACCTAAAATAAACACAAATTATTTTAGTAGTAAAGGAAAAGTATAAATCATCTTGCTGTATAGTTTCTCAAGGAATATGCACTGTTCCTACACTGGTGCATATCCCTAACTCTCCTCTGGTTATCATCACGCAGATGGGAAGAAAATCTTGGGAAGAAAGAGGCAGACCCAGCCTACTCAGCCAGCCAGACTCCCCAGGCAGAGTACATGCTGTGCTCCCAGCCGCAACCTGCAGTTCTCTCTTCCCAACTTCTGTCCCTTTGGCTCATCACCGTTAGGTGTTTGTGGTCACATACATGAGAACTTTCAGGAGCAAGAAAAAGGGTGGCAGAGAAATGTCCACAGGTATCCCCAACGCCCCTCCTGCGAACTCATGCTGTTCCTTCACAGCGGGGTAACCTGGTACCTCAGTGTAAGCACCTGTCCTTGAGACTAAATTGGTGTCCGACGGTTAATAGGCTATCATTTGTCTGCTTTTTGGTGAGGAGAAAAGTAAGGTGCTCTTAATGCCATCTGTTGATGGTGCTGTAATGCCTTCTGTCTCAGCGGTTGTACAGAAAAAAAAAAATCCATTTTCCAAAATTCAGAAAGGAAAAGTTGTAAAGTGATGAGACTTGAGAACTGAAAAAAATGTTACCAGATGCCTCCTCTCCTTACAGCTACACTCTCTGGAGAAACACAGTATTCTGAAAGACTCACTTATCGTAGCCTTCCAATCACAGGAAATAGGATTCAACTTTACGTAAATGATACAACTTCGCTGAATGTCACATTTAATTCATTAAAAGATATATTTTTCAGAAGTGTTGGTTTTGAGCAGTATTCTCTATTCTGAACGGGACTCCTGGATTCAAAATAATATTTTTTTTTTTTTTTAACACTGGCCACTTGGTTTAAATGTCTAAATGAAAACTGAGCTTTCTGGAAAACCTACAGTCAATCTATACTTAGCACTTCATGGCCAAAAGGTCACAAAAAATCACAAAATTCAGTATATTCCTACACAAGCTGTTAAAGACAGTGCCTCTTCAAAAAATTTCGTTTTTAATACAGAATTAAAGAGGGAAGACAATGTAGTCCAAGGTACCAAAGTGACAATATGCCATTAAAAATCCTCCAGAGATTAATCAAAGTGTAAGTTTCCTCATGCTGCTCTGCCATTTTGCCCTACCTTGGCTGGAATGAAGACCTACCCACTGGAAAGTCAAGAGTAGAGTTCAAAGTTTATGTTCTTTACCATTTGTACCTCTAGAAACACTTGGTAGCATTGAAAAAAAAAAAAAAGAGAAATTACTTACATATTTTTCACTTCAGTGGGATAAACATTCTGTGAATCGAGATCAACTAGTCTTAAGAGAATACATAGTCTAAAAATTAGCAAACTTTTGACAGATCATTTAGATGTGATTTAAATCATTAAATGCCTCTTCAAAGGAGATGGAGATGCTCTCACTTGCTACATGGTGCTTATTTTCTAGTTAAAAGACTGATTTTAATGCAAGGGAAGATCCTTCTCAAAACTTGTACTGACTTCCATCTCAGATAAAATAATCATTAACGGCAAGCCACAAGGTGGTGCTCTTAATCCACATCTTGCCTCCTATTCCTTTTTTAATATTGCACAGTAGGAACACACGGAGAAAAGCATGTTTTAGAACATGGTTAATTTGGTTTCTGCAGCAATCCCACAGACTACACCACACACAGTGCAGTCTACAATGGTAAACAATTTTTTCTTAAATGAGACATGCTACCTTCAGAGGGTTTGAGAAGAACAATCTTTCTGGGAAAAACAGTCCAAAGAAATGGTTAAAAATCCAAGGAAACAAAATGAAACAACTACAGATGAGCTATCTGAATAATAAAATTCTGTAACTGAACATCTAGTTGGCAATCCCACATCAAACTAACTCAATCTATCTGCAAATCTAGCATTTCACCTGTTTTTCATTTGGAAAAAAAGTAATTCTTCAGTTTTCCTGGAAAGGCATGTGCTGGTGCAATATCACTGCGACAGTCCACTGCTTCCCCCCCCATATTTGTTCAGGTGTCAAAGAATTACATGTATATTGATGACGGAATGAGTATGATCTTCCAGGAAGAAAGACATGTAAGTCTTGTATGCACGCACACTGCAGGGATTACTGATGAGCGTAATAAAAATAGACACATTGTCACTTTTTATATTCAACAATATAAATATATATTTATATATATGTGTAATCTCATTAAAATACTTCCATAGATGTATACACATAAGTAGTTCTTAGCAAGATGAAAGCCAATCCATTTTCCACAGTGTCTGTGAAACCTCCACAGCTGGAAAACAAAAAGACTGGAGTGATTTTCCCAGGGATGTAGTTCTGCCAGCATGATGGAATTCAATTTATTCCTTTTTTTGCTCTTCACCTTTAGATTCCATTAGCACCTCTTGCCATTTCTTTTCCATCTCTTCTTTGCAACTCAGGAAGGCATCTTCCAAACGCCTCATGGAGTTGGCCAGGTCTGGGTTGGTACGTATGACTACCATGTCATATGCCATCCAGGTTGCCTGCACTACAAACCCAACAGATACTACTAAGCCAGGAATTTTGGCTAAATAAAAGCATGGCTGATTCAGTAAATGAATAAAGGACATGAATTATTATCAGTTCAGATCTTATGTCAGAGAAGGCTTACTGTAAAATAAAGTGGAAACTACCCACAGTAATACTCAAGATTAAATAAAAGACTGTTCAGTATTACTTCTTTATAAATGTCTCAAAATACTTCAGAATGGAAGTATACTGATGTAAATTACAAAAGGGAGATAGACACTTTATCTAAAAATTACAACAAAACAGGTAATCAAAAAGAAAGGTTCAACAGACTGTTTTAAAATAAATGAATCAAAGAATCCTCTTTCCAGACCAGTAACAGTCAGGAGGCTTGTGTTAGGTGAGGAAGAGTAAGATCAAGGAGGCTGCGGCATAGAGATGAAAGGTTTTAAGAACAACCTAAATAATGAAATTATTTTGAAATAGCGAGTATCTGATAAAGCAGAGGAAATAGTTTTAGCACTTACTTCGTACATCCCTTTTGTTTTACCATAAATTGACTGTAGTTTTCTCAATGGCACTCATAAATTGTGTTTAATTACAAATAGTTTAATTAACAGTTTCCATCTATTTTTGTTGCACAGAGTTTCAGATAGAATTGTTGCAGAACATGGAGAAGAATATGCAGTCCTCTCCATACATACAGGACTAAGATTAAATTTGCAGAGTCTTTATTCTAGCTGAGGAATTAAACACGTCATGCACTGACCTGAAAGGTACTATGTATCCCACCATTTTTCAGAATTAAATCTCATTTTACATACTATGTTTTAGTAATTGTACATTAAATACTTTAGTATTATTTTTGTTTTCAACCACTACTCTGCACTAAGCATCCATCAGCTATTAATTTTCAATTCTGAGCCATCTGAAACTTCTGGATTTCTCCCAAGCTTTCTCCCAATTAAGAACATTAGGGCATTAGTTGATGGTGATTGTTTCCACTTACATTTCTATCACACGGAAGTTTACAGCAATAAATATAAATAATAAATCTTCAATCTCTTTACTGTAGTAGACAAATCTGTATCATTCTTAATAAAGACCTGTACCTGTTAGTTTTTCCATTTCCTCCAGAAGTTTTTCTAAGTCCCTGTTCAGGTCCTCCACCATCTTTACCGTGTCATCATAGTTTCCTTCCTGAGGTTCTGATTCAGCCATCTACAAGGAAATGAGGAATTTTGTACAGGGCAAGTCAGTTGATTTTCACAGTTGAGAGAAAGTAACATTGCAATAAATTTTAAAAAAATCCAGTATGTATATAAATATTCAATTTACATGTGAATTCATTAAGAATCTGACCTTGAAGTTATTGGTCATCACCTGTATGCTGCATACTATTTTCAACACATTTTGAAATTAATTTAAGTAGAAAGAATTACACTCAAATATGCTTTGTTTGTGCCAAATAAAGATTTTGGTATCAGTAATAACAAAGATCATTGTGTCAAACACTTCATTAGAAAATTTTATCTATTATCCTGTTACAGTTGTCTTCAATCTTCTCTCCCAAATACTCTGACATAGGGCAATTCCTAATTTTCAAAGTTAGTTGCAAAATCCCCATTTATATCCAGTATTTGACACTTGCATGCTACAGCCGGGTAACTACATACAGCAAGTTCTGTCACCATGTAAGCAGCTAAGTGCTTATGATTTACTAACCTCCCCTTAAGTTGTAGGTAGTAAAATTTCAGGAAGTAAAAATGCTTGGGGCAAAAATGTGTTTAGAAGCCTAGCTTACACAATTAAAAGTTTCAGAACCTTGATATTAACTGAAAATGTGATACACAGCCTTGCCTTTTATTTCCTTTTCTGAAAACCACCGATGGATGGGACGAAACTATGAAGGAGATGGAAGAGCTTCACTGTAGTGACTATACACATCACACAGCAGGCATAGTTTTTGTCAGCTTTTTTTTTTTATATACGATTTCTTAAACTCAGTTACTGGGTATGCATTTTCCGGTTTTTATTGCCGATAAATGTGGAAGGAATGCAACAGTTTATAACGGCTTTACAACATTTTAAACCAATGCCATGCCTTACCAAGACGCTGGGTGTTCAAGGGTCTCTTCACACAACCAATTTCATGAGGTTACCATGTGCCGGCAAACCCTTTACCCTAGACACCTTAAAAAGCCCAAACCCCTTGTTGTACCACGGCGGGCACGCTTTAACTTCCCACGAAGAAGCCGGGGAACGGCTGGGCCGAGCCCGAGGGCCGTTTGAGGAGCCGTCCTCAGAGGGTGGCCGTTGCCCGCCTGTAACCAGCCCTCAGCCCACAGCCGGCTCCCTCCCGCCCGAGGGGAAGGCCCTTCCGCCGTTCCCTCGCCCCAGCCCGCCCTGCCGCCGAGGCGGGCTGTCCGGCGGCCCCCGCCAGCGCCTCACCCTCCCCCTCTCCCGCCGACGCCAACCGCTCCGCCCACCCCAGCCCCCGAGCTCGAGGGGCCCGCGCGCTCCCGCCTCCCGCGGACCCGCGGCCGTCGCCAGCGGGGGCGGGGAGAGGAACGGGCGGGGACGGGACACAAAAAAACGGCGTTCTGTCCTCTCCGTCCTCTCCTGCCCGCTCTGTCCCGGAGCTCACGAACTCGATTAATTCTGTGTTTCACGAAAACAACCACCTGGGTGAGGAGTTAGGCGGCCCAGAGACAGGAGGGGGAAAGGCACGGGTTTGCCCCCCGCGCCGCGGCAGGGAGGCGCCCCGCGGCTCTGGGCCCGGACTGCGGCACGGCTCCGTGTCCCGCCACCTCTCTCCTTCCAGCGCAGCCGCAGCCGGCCCTAGGCCGCGGCACGGCGGGCCCCTCAGCCGGCCTGGCCACCCCCCTGGCCTCTGGGATAGGCCGGGCCTCCTGGGCAGCGCCTCGTCCCCTGCCTGCGCGGTGCCGTAGTTGCCCTTCCCCGGAGGCCGGACAAGAGGAGGTAACCCCCTCCCCCTGCTTACGGCCCCTCTGGCTGCCCCCCAGCCACCCCCCGGCCTGAATGGGCCCCTTACCTTAGCCCGGTGCGGGGCCTCCCCTCGCCCTCCTTCTCAGCCCGCCCCAAGTCTCGGCCGGCTGCCGGCACCAGATGGCCTGTCGTTTCGGGAATTGTCCTGAAGGCAACCCAAAAGTTACGTCTTGAGCCCAAAGTTTGAATGTTGGGTGGTGCTTCTGCTTCTTTTCTGTGGGGGTTCATCTCCCCGCCTGCGTGATGGAGAGACTTCAGACCAGGGCCTATAGTGACAAGACGAGGGGTGACGGTTTTAAACTAGAAGAGACTAGGTTTAGTATGGATATAAGGAAGAAATTCTCTACCGTGAGGGTGGTGAGACACTGGAGCAGGTTGCCCAGAGAAGTTGTGGCTGCCCCATCATTGGAAGTGTTCAAGGCCAGGTTGGACGGGGCTCTGAGCAACCTGATCTAGTGAAGGATGTCCCTGCCCCAACCCAGGGGGGTTGGACTAGGTGATGTTTAAAGGTTCCTTCCAGCACAAACTATGGTGTGATTCTCTGATCTTTGTCTTCAAAAAAAAAAATCAGAGAAGGTGTTTGCAGGAGTAGGCAAAGAAAGGTTAGAAATTTTCTGATGACTGAGCAACAAGACTCAAAGTTTGTCAAGAGTTTGCTGAAACTAGGAATTATCTGGTATATAGCAGGGTGAGAATCAAGTACCTTCTCTGAATTGCTCACGCACCAAATCGTGTCCCATTCCAGATCGATACCCAAACCTTAAACAGTTTGGGCTGTCTCTTGCTCTCCTTTTTCATCCACACAAACACAAACTTAGTCCTCTTTTTAAATGGTTGAATATATTAGTATTCTCATCACGCATGAAACTTACTCATCTCTTGCTATCACCACTCACTTACTGCCAACAGAGTAGCTGGTTTGAAGATGGCAATCCATCTTCAAAACAAACAAAATGAAGTATTTAGTCACCCAAGTTACGTGAATGCTGCAGAATTTATCACAGAGCATTGTGTTGCTAAAGTTTTGCAGGGGTTCAAAGCAGTAGAGCAAAATCCTTCAAGGCATATGAAAGAAAAAGTTACATTTGGCTAAATAAATCCTTGAACTGCTGGAGGCTGGGAAAGTGTTAAGGGAAGTATCATTTCATGTTGTTACAGTCTTTCGTTTCCCTAGGCACTTTCACTGCCAGCTATCTGAGGTACAGTACTAGGCTGATGGACCCTTGGTTTGAAGTGGCACAGTCATTTCTTAGGTGACCCCAGCTCCTAAATTCTGTGCCTTTAAGCTGTCTCCCACGTGCTGCCTCCTGCTGTACATGTGTGTATGTGGTTAGGAGGCTGATTTTTGGTCTAGTGTTGTTGCTTTTTAATACTGCTTCATTACTTTATGAAAACCTGGGCGGCAAATACTGTGTGTTTATACATGTATGGCTTAGCAGCCACCTTGCTACTGCATAATAATAAATGTGCTAGAATCTATTTCCAGTGACACTGGCATGTTTTATTTCAACATACCTTGGTTTAGTTGTGATTCTTCTCTACTATAATTAGGACACAGCAATATGTTAAAGGGTGAATTACAGATGTAAAAATTATATTATTAAATGGAGTAGTTCTTAAATGCATTTTTATGTAACAGTGTTACAGCTCTTGGTGATAGGTACTTTCTAGTTCTTCTAAGGTCTCTATATGGCTCTTCTGCTTCTTTATGTGTGAAGCCCTGCAATTTATTCCATCCTGAGACTGGGTGTTTAGGTCACTATAGATCTGTTCACCAACTTTTAAGTTTTGCCAAGAGGAGCTGTTGGGTTCTCACTGGAAAATGTGAGCAGTGTAGAAATGTGGTGGCAAAGAGCAGAAACTTAAAAGGAAAAAATATATATTTAACAAAAAGAACATAAGAAACTGAAAGAGAAAAGGTAAAAGTAACAAGAATATCCATACATGTTGTGCTCAGGATGTTTGTTGCTCAGGACAAAAGCACTGAGGAACTAGATAGAGCAGAACTGAATGCATGTGATACGTGCTGCACCTAACTTACAGACTAACAGTTCATCTGTCAGCCCTGGAGTTCTGGGAGAGGCTGTGGCCAAGATACCGAGTTACGCTGTGGATACTGATTTTGGGAGCCCAAATTGCTGCTGCTCAGGGAAGTTATTTCTCTGAAGAAGAGGAAGGCAATGGAATTTAGCCCAAATGTATGACATCTAACTTCTGACATTTGACCAAGACGTGTAAATCAGGAGCTAGGTTACCCTTTGTACCTGTGACGTCAGTGTAGGGAGAGAGGATTTTAGTACTTGAATTGCTTTACAGAAGTTCTTATGACCTTGTATTAACTATACAGAGAACCTAGGGCAACTATGCCCTTAACTTAGTTTTTCAGCTGTGTTGAATTAATCCCAGCTTCTGGGCCTTGAAAATCTGCCAAAGAAATCAAAGGGGAAAACTGTACTGTAACCTACTTACAACATGTAACCAACCTTCAGGATCTTTCCTGAGCATCTGGTTTGAGAAGGAGGGCTGACCAGGCCAGTGACTGCATGAAACTGTGCAAATGAAATTTCCATTTCTTTTAAGAAAAGACTTGGGAATGATAAGGTCTAATTTGGCAGGAAAGTGGGGGAAAAAGACTATTATTAGATGTGCCTAACCCTGAATAGAGGAGGTGCTAGCAAATTACTGGACCTTCAACTGGCTGAAGAAGATTGATGCATAATCCTTCAGTCATTACATTTTCATAAGGAGAAGCTCTTTTTTTTCTTTATTTCTTCACATATAATGCTATCCCCTCCTAGCCTTTGTTCCTTTGGAAATTTTAAATAACAAAAACTGCAGGGATGAACTGAAAATCACACTAGAACTACCAGTTTCAAGAAAAATCTAAATTAATATTTAGATATTTGCCTATTTAATAATAGGCAAATGAATTGTTCTCAAGTCAGAAGACCTGCCATCTTGAGAGGCAAAGCTCATGAGGCAGAACAGAGACTTGGGATAATGATGGGAATTTTTCTTTCACTTCTAGATCATCTGTTCTGATTCTTACCCCGTTTGGGGATGAATGGCTGGCTTGCAGAAACAAAAGAACAAGTACTGAGCCTTTCAACCTCTGTTGGCTTAGGCTGACTGAAAGATCAGTCATGGTCTATCAGCTATAAGCCACAGTTTTAAATCTTACATTAGGAAGTGAAAGTAAGTAAGAGACCTTACCGCCTTTGAATTACTGCAGAAAAAGTGAATACCAGAATGACATTTAAGAAGGGGATCCTTTCATCTGAAGCTTGCTTTTTCTGTTCCAGCAGTAGTTACTTGGAGTATGCTTACCTTCTGGAAGTTGAACTGCAAAATTAGCACCCTTGTTAACAGCCTCAGCACATAGGACAAAGACTGAATGGTTTGTGGTTGAATTGCTGCTTAGTCCCAGAAACACATCTTGAGGCCACTGAGCAGCTGCTGCGTGGTTTGGATGGTTGCTAGGTGTGCTACAGCTGTCTTGGAGATAAAAGAGGACGTTTTTGTTAATAGGACTGCCAGTCTGCTGCCTTTCAGTATGCCTAATCGTACTTGCTTAAGGAAAAAACAGAGAAGGACAGAGGCATTTAAACTGGCAGTGTTTTCTTCGTGGATGTGCACACAATACAAGACTTCTAGCAGAAGTTTGTTTTTCACAGGACAAAACATGACAATAAATGACTGCTGTCCCTTAACTAAACAGGGGAAGGGGCTTGTGGATCAGTAAGGAACATTACATACTCTGAGGCCTGAACCATTAAAATATCTTCTCCAACCAGTCCGGCTGGGAGCACAGCAGAAAGATTGATTGGGGAAACGAAAAGCAGCAGAGGTTGCTGCTTTTGCATGGTCATACCTTGAATATTAACCCTTTGCTTTTCCCACTCTTTCTTATACAGTTGGGAGCTGTAGGAACTGTGAAAGAAGGAGCAAAAGGAGGAAGATTGCCAATTACCATATTTTTAAACAGGAATCTGAAGAGGTTCCCCCAGCTGCCCTTGGGGAAGGTACCTGTGGAAAGTAAAACATTTCAGTAAAGAACACATTTAAATGAGGAACTGTCCTTTGCATTTTCGCCACTTTTTAATGGGGAATGAGTACAGGACAGATCTCCTGCTCCTTCATGGAGAAAATACTGTGGAGAGTCAATGCAAGTTAGTATCAGAGTAAGAGGAAAGCTGAAACCAGAGTCTGAGCCTACGCTCTGCAGCTGTAGTGATCTTTCTAACTCAAGAAAATTTTCGGTCTAGAAGATGTCTCTCCTGGTTTCTCAGGGGATGAAAGTCCACATCACAGAGCTATTTCACTAATACTTCTGCCCACTTCTGCCAGTCTCTGTAGAGAGATCAAGCAATGAAGAAAACCACTCCTGGTTTTCACCATTTTGCACCCATGGATAGTAAATGCCATCGGGAAGAATAATCCCAGAGAGAAGTTTAGGATGTACTGGTGTACAAATATATTGATATGCAGTCTCTTTTATGGATAAATTAACTATTGCGTTTCAGTATCTAAAGCTATTGCCTCTACCGCAACTAAAATTTTCCCACAACAAAATAATACATGCAGCACCAAAGTGTTAACAGGAGTAGGTTAAGTTTTACTCAAACAGTTGGTAAAGATCATGTCATCTTCTACATCTTCCCAAAGCCACCTGCATCATGTTGTTGACTGTGAAGTGAACTTTGTCTCTCACTGATAGGTCTCAGATTATTTCCTCTTGTAATACAACTGCCTCTCACTTGCATGAAGTAGGTAAGCAAATAATCTTGTACAGACTTGTATAACCAGCAGTCAGGAATCTGAAATTCTTAACACAAGATTTTTCAGTGATAGGACAGGGCAATCCTTGAGCTAATGGAGTGAGCTTGCAGGCCAGCAGCTGGGACTCGGTACATGGGTTGGGTGGGAAGAAAGTCCCTAGAACTAAAATGAAGATTACGCCACATAGCTGATGAGGACTGAGGGCACCAGCAGAGTGCAATGGTAAACCCAAGGGCATCATAGCAGGAAAAGGTCACAGGGCAAGTTCAAGAATATTATCCGGTCTGGTTGGGGAGCTCTGGATGGATTTTGAAGGGGGTTTGTAAGTGAGGGTCATTGCCAGGGCTGTGTGGGAGCTCTGGGCTGGACTGGTGCAAGGAAAGGGCAGGGGAGAGCTGACGGCAGAGCTGGAAAATGCTGGCAGAATGCATGGACAGCCGGAGCAGGAGGGATATGAACAAGCAAGACGGAACATGAAAAAAGCCTGTGTTGCTGCTGTCTGTTGTAGCATGTTTTGGTGTTACTAATCTTTTGTCTCTTTCTTCATTTGCAGATTGTGTTCCTGATAGAAAGAGCTTTCAGTGTCTGGAGTCTTAGGGGTTTTGTACAGATTTTATGTTCCAAGAACCTGTTTTTTCTAAACGTGGACCTGTAATCTGAAGTGTATGATTTCTGTTTGTTACGTTAGCCTATCCCTCTTGATCTGTGTTTGCCTGCCTTTCAAATTATGCTCCAGGTCCCCGCCCGAGGACTCTTTGCTTTGCCTGTCTCTGTCATCTGTGGGTGAGCAGCTGGTGCAAGGAAGCCAGGCAGACCCGTTTTACAAGTGTGTGCCTACCTGTCAGCTCGTGTTGGACGTACACTCACACGATCTCCCTGGGGAGACAGCTGAGAAGACTTTGAGGAGTAAAGAATTGAAGCTGGGCAGGTCTGGGGTAGGAAAATCAGTGAGGAGGAACTTAGTCATAAGAATTACAACCACATAAGGTAACCATCAGCGTTATCAGGAGTGGCCTCAGACAAACTGGGAACCGGCAGCAGGCGAGCTTCAGGAAAAGGCTACCGCAGGGCAAGAGAAGTGGTGTAATTCAGGTAAGTGAGAGAAAACACTGCTGGATGATTAGCTAATGAATGTTTAATTTTTTAAAAAGACTTTTATTAACATAAATGTGACCTGAAGTAGGATATAGCTGTACCGTAAAGTCTATACCTCTGTGTATGTATGTATATACATCTGTGCATGTACTTAACTGCTTGTATTGAAGATATGTACAGTAATAAATTTAAGTGATCGTAATAATATTGGGTTTGAGAAAAAAAAAAAGAGATAATTTCCTCTACATGCAAGTTGATTTAAACAAAATAACTTCTAGGCACATTTTAAACAGGAAGAAAATAACAAAGGAAATAAGTTTCGTGTAAAATAGTCTCAGTTCACTGAAACAATGCAGGAAGCTAACTCTAATCCAATGTGGTGCAGATACCTAGATTTTTCTATGTGTTTACCTGTTTGCATGTATTGGGGGATGTGCGTGTGCATGAGCTACTGATTAAATTATATACAAAATCTATGTTAAATGTACCAAGAAACATCCGAAAGTTGGGAAATTGTGAAGTTAAAGTTGTATACACACCTTCAGCTCAGTTTCCTTGTGGCTGTGCATTTATGAAAGCAGATTCATGTTCCATTTCTTAAGCCATTATGCAGCAATGTAATATCATGTGGTATTCTTATCACACAGTGTTTTTTACAACAAGAGCTACATGTATGTATGGTCCTATGAAAAACTCCTTCATGCTTCTTATGTCCTGTCACAGCTTTTGCTGTCACAGTTTTTCAGGATATCTGTATCGAGTTTGTGCTAGGGTTTGATACAGGCTTAGTACTGGCAGCTACCACCAAAATCAGAGTTCAGTCAGTGAGAAAGAGACAGAATGGCCGGCATTTTCGAAAGTAATGTATAATTTTGACTACACAAAAGGAAGTCATAGGTAAGACTGTGCTGTTTAGAGCTTGGCCTCTAGACTTTTCATATTCCAAACAGCCTGCTCACTGAGGGCTTCAGGTCAATGTATTCCTCACTTTATTATTATTTTAACTTCTATTTTGCAGATTACCTGTGAGGAATAACTTTTCATGGCCTTAATTCAGGGGGAGTGTGATCAAGATATATGTTAATTTTTCAGAAACTATAATAGGCTGTGTCTGCATTAGAAAAAAAATATATTTGTCTTAATCACCATTCAGTTTCTGTACTATTTCACACTTCTGTACTCAGACTTCCTCACGCTGCACAAATGAATTAATTTTTGTGAGATGGTCTAAGTTTAAGCAAAACTTAGCACCATGAGGATTTGCATATCTTCACTGATATGATGCCAGTTTGGACTAACCTTGTTAGTATAAAAGCACAGCAGAGCAGAGTCCTCCTGACTTGTATTTCTGAATGCAGTAGCGACTTTGCCTATTTTTTCTGCTCCCTTGAAAAGGAGCCAAGTTTGCCCTGAGTAATTCACCTGCTCAAATAGCAGCATGGACCTCATTATTTGCTGTTTTCTGCATGGTCTGGCTCTTCCGAAATGATCAGCCTAATTTTCTTTCACTCCTTTAATATGCTTCAGTGGCAGCTAGCCTAGGTTTGATGTTCAGGTACTGCTTCTAATCATGGGCCAGGAGAAAATCTTGAGTAACTGGACGTGATTTTTTAAAACACTTTGTTTTCTTATAGGGTGTTACGGTTACCAGCTGTTGCAAAAGTGAGTTAGAGTACCAAATCTTTATAGCTGAGACATTATTACAGCCAGTACAGCAAGCTGCAGGATATTATCAGTAATCCTTGTTCAGGACAGAAGTGAGGTGGCTCTGGTATGTTACAACCTGGGTTGACTGGTCAAAATTTCCCATTCTGCATAGTTAGAGATGCTGCTTGGTAGCCCATGGATGCCTTATGGTGAGAGGTGAGATGACTCGATGGGCCAGGGAAACCTTGCAAAGATGTCATGATCTGCCAGGGTGTTGGAAATAGTCACTAAGGTCTTCTGAAGATAGAAGAGACAGGATATGTAGTCTAACAAATACACAGCTTTTTGCAGAAATACATTCTTATGGCATCAAGTTGTTAGGCTTGAAACCTGTGGGACTTGTTTTTTATTTGTTTTGGATGCTGCTTTTAGTAAAACGATGGACATTACAGGGGAAGAAATCTCTCTTTCGCTGTTTGGTTTTCCATGGTGCTTTTCTGCTCCCTCTTCTCTCACATTCAACGTCCACAACTGCTCGGCTGTCCTGAGCCCACACATCATGGTTTCACTGCCATTTTGGTTCCTGCAGTTTCCTGATTGCTCCCCTCCCTTTCAGCTGCATGGCCAGGGCAGTGTGCTTGTGCATAATGGTTGCCTAAGCCTTGACTGGTGGCCGTGTTCAAAGGTCATGTAAAAGAGGAGGAAAATAATAAAAGCAGTACAGAAATGGTGACTGGAAAAGCTTGAGAGTATGGTTCTGCCACTGTAAGAAATTAAATAGAAGTCATCATGGTTAAAGGATTTGTTTTGCCTTTTATCAGTCAGGCAGTATGCTGGACTGAAGTGAGTTACTCAGCTGTTCTTTACGTGCCTGTGGTCATATTACAGTTGGTCCTCAGAATTAGTGCATGAAAAACACCTGTAAGAATATTTTTATAACAAAGTGGTGTGCAGTTAATGCAGGCCAGGAAGTCTGGAGAAATAACTACATTAACTTCCATATCAGCTCATAGCACAGTTTAAAAGGTCTAATGAAGATCAGATGAATCTTAACCTTTATTTTTATCATATTTAATTAATTTAATCAGCTGTTTCTTTAGACAGAATAGCTAATCAGTACTCAAGGATTTACACATTTGCACCGACGATGGGAACTGAGTTCCCAAGTCAGACATATTCACTGGCAAAACTGTATTTACCGTGAATATGTTCAACGTCTTATTTTCCTGATCATGGCAGGAGCAAGCAGCAGGCGGTTTCTGTGTGTGCAGTTCTCAAGCCATCTGCTCCCATGGACACATAAGACTTTATATTTCTCTTCAGTCTTCACCACAAGTCAGGCTTCATGACTCTTATGTCCTCGCACTTCAAATAGCATAAATTGAGCCTGATGAGAAATTTATAAAATGCGGGAGAGGATTGATTATTTTAGGGCAGATCACCTTCCCGATCCAGTTTACCATATTGCCATGTGAATGCTTGTGCTAGGGCTAAAGGGACAGTGTACGTGTGGGAATGAATGACAAGGGACTGGAAAAGTCATAGTAAGGCTTATGCTGGCACACAGTGCCTGTGGGTATGTGCTGACACAGGGAGTGGTTTCACAATACAGCTTTAGACTAGTTAGCTATTCACCACCCTGGGTAGCAGGAGACCCATTTCCCCTGTACCTCTTTCTGGAGTGTGCTCCTGCCACTTCCTCGAGCCTGTGCTGGCACTTGCTCGATTGCTTGGTGAACTAATACCACTCACTAAAATGGCAGGAAATGACCATGGCAAAAGAAAAGTTAATTTTTCCTGCTGGCTTAGTGGTTTGAATCCGTTTACCATGTGATCAATTGCACAGCTGAGAGTGAAACAAGGAGTGGAAGAGAGCAGAGAGAAAAGAGATACTCCCTTCTTTTGGCATTGGTAAGCACTTAATTCAGCTCAGCTGCATTCACAAAGCCATATCCACAGTATTGGGGCTTCCTGAACTAGTTTAAGCAGGCCCCACATCTGCCATCTTTTACCTACTTACCTGTCCCTGTGTTGCCCTCTGTGCCTTGTTTAAATAACCAGCGCAGCAGATCAGCTTGGCAAACAAACATGACTGAAAACAAAACGCCACCTTTTTCCCCAGTGTTGGCAAACATGTGCAGAGGAGCAGTAAGTGTCCCTGTAGGGCAGATATGGGGGCTAATTAACCTGGCACTGTTGCCAGGCTGTGAAACCGCTGCACCTTGCGCAGATTAGATAGGCCCAGGCAAGGAGAGCAGACTGTTGAAGCAAATATATTTTTGAAAGTAAACAATAAAGAGAAATTAATTCCAGTGAGTGGATTTCAGTGTATGTGAAAGAGCAATAAAAAACCAGTGGAATAACTAAGCTGACATTTACTTGTGATTGCACAAATTGTCCAATGCAAATTCTAAATTGAAGTAACACAGGTTATGTTCTCCTATGCTCGTGATCTAGACAGCACTGGTATTGGTACAACATACACACAGACAAGGAAAATCAGAATTCCAGTGAGGTACAGGTTTTGAACCTCTTAAGGTATTTTTGTCCCCCTTATCCTGGCTTGGTACTGGAAAGCTGTCTTCATATAATAACTAATTGAGCACTGCCAATATGCTTTCTTCTGTGTGGTGAGTATGCATCTGTACATTGAAAATGTTAGTTCCACATAATCTCCATGTGTCCCCTGCGGTACACTGCGAAAAATATTTGTTAAATGTATAACGTGAGATCTGTGGATTTCTGAGTTACCACTCTTGTTGTGAGGGTGGAAATGTAGGAACTGCAATAATGTTAATGTTAGAGCAGTAAGCTGCAGAAGGAGCTAAGTATGAGAATTCATTTCGTCTTGGCCTGGAAGGTAGCACTGAAAGGCATTTCAGAATTGTTAAGGGCAATTTCTTTTCCTACTTCCTGAGTTTTGCAAGAGGATAGATGCATAGAGTGTAAATGGACTTGTCTAATTAAACTTTTCCAGTGGTAACACCTATGTGGCTCTATAAGCAACAGCAACAAAAGGGAGTGCCAGTGCAAATAAAGCACCAATGGCTGTCAATGTTTTTATTTCTGGATCCCATAGTTCTGCCCTAAGTATGGTTAGAAAACTTGCATGCCATCTGCTGGCATCACTGATGGGAGGTGAATAAGGGAGTAGGTAGGAATCTTTTTTTTACGGACAGGAGACCAGTGTAGACATGGTTGCTGCATCAAAGTTTTTTTCCATGGATCTTTGCTACTATATGAGCGTCTTTCTGTGTAAGTACAAGTTGGTATGCGCGTGCTTATATGTGCTGTGCAGGCACATCGTTTAAATGTAAGTGTGCATTTCTAGTGAGCATCTGTACAAAGCAAAGTCATTAGCCAGTGTTAAGATGGAACTTGGACTGTTTATGACTCAGATTATACAACATGATTGCTGGCTAATGGTCCTAAAGTCTATTTTCCTGCGATGCCCTCATGTCTGTTCATATGTGTCTTTCATATCTGTGTGTATCTGAGAGTGAAAGAAGCTAGAACTGTTCCTTTTATGGTGCTACCAGTGTATTTGTGTGTAAGTGTGTGTATGTGTTTTAGCCAAGGTAGCTTGAGTTAGCGTGCTTGCTTTCAGTGTACCTGAAAAGCTTGATGTTACTGCCGTATCATTGCTCTTTTGATTGGATTCATGTTGTGGCCACACCCCGAAAACAGGTGAATTTGCTAACATATTAAGAATCAAAGGAAATAAAAAATGAAACAGATTTCTTGTGATATCTTAAAGTGCAGATCTATTCCATTTTCCTCTTTCTGCTGCCTCTGTTGTGCAACTGATAAAGCATAATTTCACCCCTTAATTTTAAGCATGAGAACAAACTCTGTTTAATGTTTCCATAAAACCATATTAGTATCAATAAGAATGCCATATATTATTATTAACATTTGCCATAGCTGAAAATAAAGTAAATACTTATAGGATAAAAGTCCCAATGCCTGTAAAACATTCTAGATGATACTGTTTGTGAAGCTGTTAAGTCTTAAATTTTTGGCAGTGTTTATAAGGAACAGTGGCTAAATGTACATGCCTTGCCTTTCTGTCACTGCATTGATTTTTACAATTTAGAAATAGTGGTCCAGGTCCCCTACTGATGTAAATCAATGCAGCACTACAGAGCCTATTCCTATCTTATGACTTCAGTCCTCAGTAATCTGTAATGCAGAACAGCTGAAATTCCACATCAGGGCTGTGTTTTGGGAGGCCTGCAGCTGATCTGCAGTCCTGGCACAACTCAAAGACACTGGCATACACTGGTGAATGTAGCCCTGTCTGAGCGCGGTTGTACACATGACAAACGCGCTTACACAATCAGAAGGTTTTGTAGGTGTATGATTGCACATGCTAAGGGATTAGGCTAGTGATAGCTGAAATTACAGCTGGAAAGGTGCATTCTTGGACAGGCTCTGGATTTTCAACTACAAATGCAGAAGAGTTCCAGATATTGTGATTCAGATTAGTTACAGACCTGGCAGTGTTAAGGAGTCAGTACCAGAGAGCCCTAATGACAAGACTTCTTTTTTCCTTGTCTTTGTGGAGCAATAATACAAGTTGTGGCAGGGGCTGTAGTCAAGAATGACAGACATTTTGTACCCATGCTGCTGATCTGTGCATTTGTTATGGACCAAAAGATAAAAGGCTGAGCCATTCTGGCATCTAAGAAGTGTGTTAAGTAGAAGGGTATTAGCTATTCTTTAAATATAATTAAGTTATTGACTATGATTTTTTGTACATATGCCTACCCCATTGCTTGTGAAGCACTGTAGAACAAGCTTAATCTTAACTTCTCTCTGGTCGTGCAGTCTAGGATTCATAGGATTTGATAGTGGATATCCTGTATCATTCTCTAAGCCTCGAAGTCCCACAGGTGCTTCTTCACACAAGCACTGATCGTAGGGGGTAGAAAGCTCCATATTCAGCTCACTTGTTGCTTCATAAATCAACCTTCCCACTGATAAATTTCATTAATATTCTTTTTGTCTGTGCAGAAGACAGAGGTCAGAGACCCACTTGCTTGTAATTGAACATGGCAGGGGATGTAAAACGAGTAACACGCATGCTACTGGAATGCAACAGCAATGACAAGCTATGTGGTAAGATTCACAGATTCCTTTAAGTAATAAGCTTTCACATGCTGAGCAGGAAGGCCAACTTTGCTAAAAAGTGGGCCTTTCCCCTCCTCCACCTGCATCCTAGCCCACATAAAAGGATTTGACTGAGCTCTCCCTGCACTGTGTCTCAGGGTAGAACGTTCTAAGGGGATGCAGCCTTTGTGATGGGATTCATGTCACATAATTTTAGCCATTTTAGAGTATTTCTACTTTGAATGAGACATAATATAGTCATTAAAGATTCCCTGCTGCTTCCCTAAGGACCAGTCTTGTGAGATTTTGATGACTTTCTGTCATCTTTGGCAACTGAAATGTGGTCTTGCCCTATGCAAAAATAGCACCACCTCCAAATCTGGGGACCTAAGAGGGTTAGTTACCTGCAGCATCCTTGTTAATTGCAATGTCTTTCGATCAAATCCAAACCAGGTGACCACACCCTGTTTTCTTTAAAATGCTCCCTATAATTTTAGTAGAAGGAGCTGAACCTGTAATTGCACGTGTATTTGTGATGGCACGGTAATATCCAGCCCCTCCCACCTCCCTCCTATCCCTCTGCCAGGGCTTGCTCTGTTTCACTGGTGGATGATACTTACATATGGCTACAATGCCTAGCCTCTGGTATTAAGGCATCTAAGTAAGTGACCTTAGGTGCAGGAGTCCCAGTGGTTTCATGCGGTTTAGATACTCAGCACCTTTGAAAAACAGGGTGGCAGCACTAACAGTGTTCAGTTGCTATTCCAAGGAGCAGAGGATAGATATACATGCTTTTGGGGTTGAAAGTTACTGACATGGGTTATTACTACTTTGTTATACAGAACCAGTGTGCATTAGGCAGTGCTGCTTATTCCTTGGCTTCCCATTTTCTTTTTCTGCTGATAGTTGTGCGTGAATATCAGACTGAAGTGATTGTTGTCCCAGTTCTCCTTGTGGGTTTTTTTGTCATCGTGCTTACTGTGATCCTTTGGCTCCACTGTCGAGGCTTGCGAGCAAAGCAGGAGCAATCATCATCATCTGGACACCAAGGTAAAAAAATGCATTTCAGCCAGAGGAAAGAGTGTTGGTTTCAGTGGCCAGAAGTCAATCCCATTTCCCCATTGCTTGAGCTGTTAGGTGGTAGCATCTATGAAGAGCCGAGTGGTATTCAGCAATCCAGTGAACATTAGAAAAACTCCGCACTTGCAGTAGCATAGTGGAATTTGTAGAACAGATGGATCTGAGAAAACCTAAAGCAACATACCATATAGGCTGATTAATGTACTGTGGTGACATCACTTGAGAGCTGCAAAGTGTGTTTATGTAACAGCCTTCTAGATGCTACTGCAAGGAGAGTTTCACTGGGGTAATGATGAATGACAGTCGTTTTGATGTAGATCACACCTAGTTAATCCATTTTCTATACTGTCATTTAAGAAAATTAATTTCAAGCTGCTGTCTCCCACTTTCTGTGGGAACAACAGGAAAGAGAACAGGAAGTCGGGAAAGGTTTGTTGGTACTGCAAACACACGTTGCTGTGTGGAAATGAAAATCCAGTTTTGAACCGATTTTGGGATTGCAGAGGAAAAAGCCTCTTCAGCCTATAAAGGGAAATAATTACGAACAAAGATAGGGCCTTTGTGGGAACACCCTGTGCATGTGACTTTTATAACAACTGGTAGCTGGTGATAAAAGAAAATGGTCTTTGCTTCAGCACATGGGAATCAAGTACAAATGCGTCTTATCTAGGAAGTTTACATAGTTAAATATAGTAGAGATCTCCAGACTCATTCTGCCTTTTCATTAAATAAAGTGGGAGATAAATTCCTTTACCTCTTCAAGGGCCAGGATAAGTAAGATACAATAACAGTTTCTTACTTTGTCCTGATTTCCAAAACAGTATGGAGCAAAAATCAAAGAGGATAGAAGGACGGGCATTGCCACCTACTGCAAGAGTTCATCTGTCTGCTTTTATGCATCATGTGTATTTGGTTTTGTCAGTGAATGACAAGAATCAGCAGGAATCCAGCTCAGTAGAGAACCGCTATATCCAGCTGAGTGAGACATCTGTGGAGAGCCTGCTAAATTCTGCATCCTTGACTCTGAAAGAACTGGAGATACCACGAGAGAAACTCTCACCAGGCACCTTGCAGCTGATAAAACATGGCCGCTATGGGAGCATCTACAGAGCACAATTGGAAACTGGGAACCCCGGGGAGACTAAGACTGTAGTACTGAAAGCCTTACAAGGTAAGGCACATGGCCAGGATCCACCAGGATCTCTGTATCAAAGACATGATGCTGGGCAGAACTTTGCAGTCATTACTGGGCAAGAACAAGCTGTGTTCAGGATCATATTAGCTAGTCAGAGTGGTGTTTTGGTAGGAGTGTCTTGGTAGGACTAAAGAAGGTTGCCGTTCATGTTGATTTTAAAAGCTACTCACCCTGTTCTTTGCTGGGTTTTTTGTTTGGTTTTGGGGATTTTTTTGTGTGGTGTTTTTTTTTGTTCTTTCAGACCTGGCTAGTCCCCAGGAAGTAAAGGATTTCCTGGGAAGGATTAAATTCCATCAAAATCTTGGCCATCATGAGAACCTGGTTGAACTGGTTGGATGTTGTATAGACCAGCTCCCATTTTATGTGATCATGGAAGATGTGTCTCTTGGTGACCTGTTGACCTTTCTATGGACGTGTCGGAAGGTGAGTCAAGTGATGATAAAATATCTTCTTAAATTCCTTAGGTACATATCTATCCGTAAGTCATAGTCTGTAAGTCATAGATGATTCTTTTCATCTCTCCATGCATCCATCTATATCAGTCTAAACTATTTCCATCCCCCAAAGAAGTTCTACACAAGTCTCAACTGGAATAGAATTAGTGGATATCTCGATTGATATGATATAGTTTGGAGAAGTTGACATACTTTTGTAACGCGAAATCCTACTTTGCAGACCCAGCGCACCATCCATCCATCCACATCACCCATCCATGTACCCTTATATTTCAGTCAATTTATGACCAATTGTGAAATTAGCTGGCGGAGCATAAGATTAGATAGTATTCATTTTATTAGATTAGAAGGAAATGTTCCCCAGTACCCTACAGCTAAGGCATTTGTTTGATCCAAGGTCTGTCCTTTTGTTTCTAGGATGTAATGACAATGGATGGTATCCCCTATGACCTCACTGAGCGGCAAGTATATGAAGTTGGACAGCAAGTTGCAGCAGCTCTGGTAAGTCTGCTCACATTGGCTGCATTTTTCCTTTCTTGCTTGATTGCAACACATGTCTGCGTGGTGGCCTAAATCTTCCTGGCCTAAGCACTGAGGATGTGTTAAAACTGAGCCAAATATGCTTGCATTATTTCGGTGAGCACACACCTCTATTCCACAGCGTGGAAGACAGGCATAAACGAAGTGAAAATTTATATCAATTAAAATTCCTTTTAAAATGATCGTGGTCTCTTTCTTTTCTAACTTTCCAGGCTTACCTTGAACAGAAGAAGTTGTTCCATGGTGACATTGCTGCCAGGAATGTCCTCCTTCATCACAACTTCACTGCTAAGCTCTGTGGTTTGGGTCTGGCCTATGAAACTCACACGTACGGTGCCAACTCGGTCACACAGATTGTGCCAGTCAAATGGCAGGCTCCAGAGCAGCTCCTGAAGAAACCCGCCAGCATCAAGGCAGACATGTATGATTTAATTTTTGGACTAGAAGTTCATCTGTCTGTCAGGCCTGTCTCTTTCACTCCCTTATGTATCATGTCATGTCCTGAAGTTCACTGTAAGTCATACCTATTCTCAGCATAATGCTCCACTTTATAGCTCAGACCTTCTCTTCTCATTTCTGCAGGTCATGTCTAGTCATTTATATGTATTTAAGCTAGCTAGCTAGAATGGACTTAACATTGCTTTGTTTTCTTTTCTTGCAGATGGTCTTTTGGAATTCTACTGTATGAAATGATTACATTAGGTAAAAAGATTTAATGATAATAAAAAAATATGTAAGGAAGCAGCAAATTTAACAAGACCCAAAATCTCAAATTTCAGAATGTAAAGTTGGACCATTTAAATAAGCATCCTGCTTTTTCCAACTTGCAAAGTCCTAACAATTCCTTTTAGACTTTCTGTCAGTGTGAATTATAGGAAAAAATGGATTTTGGTAGGGAAGGAAGGCATTCTTATACAGAAGCTGCTGTCTGCAACCATGACCTTAATTCCTTTTGCCCTTCCAGGTGCTCCACCATATCCTGAGGTGCCACCTTCTGACATCTTATCATACCTGCAGAAACAGAACATTATGAAGCAGCCCTCAAGCTGCCGGCAAGCCATGTAAGCCACTTGCTTTATGGACAATTGAACTTGAGATCTGCAGAGCTAAATGAAGTGAGATGTACAAAACTAGATCTTAAAGAAGGTCTCTAAGTCTAGACTGTACAAAACAGTAATCTGTTAGCTGAGGAGACTTGTTCTCACGTCTGCCACATCTCCTTGCTGGATTCTGCTGCATGAAACCTTGATTGCCAAAACCTCTCTTTCCTGCTTTTGAAAATTGCTCTTATTTCTGTTTCCATGTCTGCCCTTGCATTTTGTTGCTCCACTGCTTCCCTGCAAGGTGCAGGACTATTCTGGAGTAATCTTTCTCCTCTAAATTGTGGGATTCTCCCTGAAATGAACAAAGCATCCACAGGGAAGATCTAAGGCATTATATTTACTCTTGTGAGGATGTAATTTCTTTTAATATTCAGAGGCTTTTTCTTCCATAAGGAATCTCAGTTGCTGTTTCAAAAGGGAATACCAAACAATCTTTTTCCCTTTTCCCATACTCACAGTTGACATTCTCGCAAACAACTGCATGCCTTTGTCCCCACACATTATTATGTGGTTGCAAATTTCAAAGGGTCATTGAAAGAACTTTATATGAAGCAGAAAAAGAGGAGGTTTCTAGACATTTTAAATATGAGATGACTTGACTGTAGTAAAACTTTGTGTTGGTGCTTTTCATTCCCAGCGCCTCCTTACTTCTCCATCTTACAGGTACAGCATCATGAAGTCCTGCTGGCAGTGGAATGCAATTAGCCGGCCTTCTCCAGCAGATCTGATCCGGTCCCTGCAAACAGCTATAAAGACCAGCAATGACCATGCAGTACTGCAGGTGCCTGAGCTAGTGGTGCCTGAACTCTATGCTAATGTTGCTGGTGTTGATGTGCACAGTCTAGTGAGTGAATACACCATACTCTGAAGGACCCCTTCACATGTTGGTAAAGGAGAAGTCTCTGAGTTTGCCCTTTCTAGACACTTTGCAAGCTCAGAACGAGATGTGTATGTTGGGAGGCATCCCTTTGCTTTTCAAACACATTATATATATCAGATCTCTTCTCCATGCCTGATACAACAAACTATTATCATTATTATTATTAAATCAACCTGTTGATATCACTCTGCCAGTGGTGATTTAGGAGCGAAGTAGGTTTAGGAAGCTGTAGAAAATGTAGAAACTTGAGTTAAAAGAGTGTATTGGGTTTGCGTGGCAAGGTTTTGGTAGTAGGGGAGCTACAGGGGTGGCTTCTGTGAGAAGCTGCTAGAAGCTTCCCCCATGTCCGATAGAGCCAATGCCAGCTGGCTCCAAGAAAGACCCGCCACTGGCCAAGGCCGAGCCCATCAGCGACGGTGGTAGCCCTCTGGGATAACATATTTAAGAAGGGAAAAAAAACCCAGCAATTGCAGCCAGAGAGATGAGTGAGAATATGTGAGAGAAACAACTCTGCAGACACCAAGGTCACTGAAGAAGGAGGGGGAGGAGGTGCTCCAGGCGCCGGAGCAGAGATTCCCCTGCAGCCCATGGTGAAGACTATGGTGAGGCAGGTTGTGCCTATGCAGCCCGTGGAGGTTAATGGTGGAGCAGATATCCACCTGCAGCCCGTGGAAGACCCCACGCCGGAGCAGGTGGATGCACCCGAAGGAGGCTGTGACCCCATGGAAAGCCCACGCTGAAGCAGGCTCCTGACAGGACCTGTGGCCCTGCAGAGAGAAGCCCATGCTGGAGCAGGTTTGCTGGCAGGACTTGTGACCCCATAGGGGACGCACGCTGGAGCAGTGTTCCTGAAGGACTGCACCCCGTGGAAAGGACCCACACTGGAGCAGTTCGTGAAGCACTGCAGCCCGTAGGAAGGACTCACGCTGGAGAAGTTTGTGGAGGACTGTCTCCTGTGAGTGGCACGCCACGCTGGAGCAGGAGAAGAGCGTGAGGAGGAAGGAACAGCAGAGACAATGTGTGGTGAACTGACCACAATCCCCAGTGACACTGCCTTAAATTTTTTTTCTTTAATTGTTGTGGCACTTTGAGCCATAAAGGTTCTTGTAAAAAAAAAAGTAAAAATGCACATTAAAGGAATATTTTTGCTGTTCTGTGTGAAGAGTGGATTCAATGTTCACTCAATATCCCTCCAATTAGCATGACCCTTGTATGTGTTTGAAGTCAAAGGGTGTACTGACCCACAAAAGGCTAATTGCAGTCATTTCATTATATTCATTAGGTTTCTATTTTACATGTACTTGAATCTCTGATAATTTCAGGACAAGTTGCAGACCTGCAGCATCCTACAAGGCCAAAATGAGGTGTGTTAGCCATGTAGGATGCAAGGCTGAAAATCAGTGTTGTGAAAAAAGCTAAACAATGGCTCTTCTAAAGGGGAATATTTACCCTGAAGGAAGCCTTCAACCACCACTTTAGATATTAAACATACATAGCTGTAAAAAGGAGCTTAGATTCTGGTTTCCATCAAAATTTATTGGTCTTCTTCCAAAGACAATGTTAAGAAGTTTTCTCTTTTAAATGCAAAATAACGTGAATGGAATGGTTATTTTTCCTAGATCACTTAGGCTTTGTAAGAAACTGTGTTTCCATCCAGAAATAAAAGTTATGTTAGTTCATACAGCACATATATCACCACTATATACCAGAACATTGCAAACTCCATTAAAGAATGCTCAGTTAGCTTTCTGACTTTTCTTATGGTGTTGGCTAATCGCCACCTTAATGTCCATAACTGCTGTTGGTGTAAATATACCTTGAAGAATTGAAACATCATCTTTCCAAAATGCTAAAGCAGGTACTTATAATAACATCCTCTTCTCTCTCCCTCATTTGAAAACAGGTTCAAAGCTACCTGGTAGATTTAGGTCAAATTTACAGTTACCAGTCAGCTGATGTTATTTTTTTGGTGAATAAACTATTCATTAAAACAAAAAAAACATTGCTTGTTTCAAAACTGCCACCCAAGAATGGGATATTCTCAAAGGTCTTGCCAGTGAAAGCTGGGTATGTTTTAGATATGTAATACAATCTCAGAACCGTGAACAGCACCCATAGTGCTGCCGCAGACCTGATGGATGATGCACAGTGGTTCATAGGGAGCTTTGTTAAACGGAGAGATAAATGTGACAAATGCATCACTGTTCTCAAAGCTCCCTATCTTGTTACATCACAGAAAACAATGTTCTAGTTTACACGAATCCTCATATTTTGTTTCTGTTATCAAAGCTCTGATCAAGAGAATCCGTGGGAATTCAGGATGCTGAGCACCTCACAGCCTCTAACAAAAGATTTGCTTTAGTTTCCCCTGAGAGCAAATCTCTGCCAAGACTCTGCTTATGAATTTGGCCACAGAAAGATATTTTCCTGCTATATGATAAGGTCTAAATTTAATTTCCTTTCAATAAAGTGGCTTGATTTGTCAGTGTGAGCATTCTTATTCTGGTTTGACTGCCTTTTCCCGAGGTTAGCTTATATAGGTTTGGAAGTGAATGAGTCTAAATCAGATTAAGTTTTACAGTGACATAAAAGGAATTATACATGTGGAGTTAATCCTAGTTTAACTACACTTCATGCTAATTAAAGTAGTCTATATAGAAATCTTTTCCGCATGGCAGTCTTTGTTCATGCATGCGTCTGAATTCTTAGGATCAGTGTAAACTCATGCATTAATTCCTCCGTAGTGAAACCACTGAGGGCTTAGTGAAAATTTTTCATAGTTGTTTTGTAGAGAAGCGTGGGTTTTCAATGAAAGACTTTATTTTATTTGTTTAATTGGAATATCTTGTTCCCATGAAAAATGTTGACTTTTTATTATTATGTTGAAATTTTCTGCAAGATGGCAGGGCCATCTGCACAATTCAATCAGTCCCTGCTGGCTTAGTGTGGAGCAGAGGAGCCACAACTCCTGCAGAACTGGCAGAATGGACTTTGCACCCGGACTTTCCCTCTCCGATTTGCAATACTTCTATCCGGCAATTTGCCATCACCGAAAGTCTGAGTTTACTGTTTCTTTGAAACAAGGTTTTTACTCTCCACATGGTGATGCCCTAGGCTTGGGGTGTAAATCTGGAAGCTTTTTTAGAACATGAGAGAAGAATTCCTCCATCTGGCACAAATGCAGAGAACCAACACAGCTGTTGCATTGCTGTCTCCTGTATATTTGAAGCCAGGGCCCAAGCCCTTACCATGGTAATATAATTATAAATTAAAAATTGTGTAAGATCATGTTTGAAAAAGCAAAAAGTGGGCAAACACATTCTATCTGGTGTTTTAGCAGGACAGTAAGAAGTAGCTGAACTCCATATTACATGAATTAGAACTTATCTGCATTTACCATCCAACATACCACTGCTTTATCCTACAGACCATCTCCCACCTCTTGGCATTTCTTCTACAGGGACAGCGCATGTGTGAGGCAACAGAGTGGAGGCACTCCCACTCTACAGTGGGAGGCAACAGAGACCCTCTTAGTACTGAAACATGGAGCAGTGGTGCCATGACAGTGAGTCCCTGTGCCTGAGCAGATTAGGTCTGCTGAGAGGTAGCGAGCGTTACCGGAGGGTCAGCAACGGCTGTCTCGCCTCACTCTGCTGCTCGTTTGAGTGTGAGTTTGCCCGGCCTCACTTCTGACAGGACAAGGAAGGAGCAGTTTAGCACCACAGCATGTAAGTTGTATGCATCTGAGTCTTTATTTGACTAGCATTGAATGCACCTACTTTTATAGGACTGGAGACTGGAAAAGAGTGGATTGTTTCACTGTCCTTCTCAAATGTAGATGTAGCATATAGAATCATAGAATCATGGAATCATTAAGGTTGGAAGAGACCCCTAAGATCATCAAGTCCAACCATCAACCCAACACCACCATGCCCACTACACCATGTCCCTAAGCGCCTCATCTACACGTCTTTTAAATACTTCCAGGGATGGTGACTCCACCACTTCCCTGGGCATCCTGTTCCAAGGCCTGACCACTCTTTCAGTAAAGAAATTTTTCCTAATGTCCAATCTAAACCTCCCTTGGTGCAACTTGAGGCCATTTCCTCTCGTCCTATCGCCAGTTACTTGGGAGAAGAGACCAACACCCACCTCGCTTCAACCTCCTTTCAGGTAGCTGTAGAGTGCGATGAGGTCCCCCCTCAGCCTCCTCTTCTCCAAACAACCCCAGTTCCCTCAGCCGCTCCTCATAAGACTTGTGCTCCAGGCCCTTCACCAGCTTCGTTGCCCTTCCCTGGACACGCTCCAGCACCTCCATGTCCTTCTTGTAGTGAGGGGCCCAAAACTGAACACGGTATTCGAGGTGCGGCCTCACCAGTGCCGAGTACAGGGGCACGATCACCTCCCTGCTCCTGCTGGCCACGCTATTTCTGATACAGGCCAGGATGCCGTTGGCCTTCTTGGCCACCTGGGCACACTGCCGACTCATGTTCAGCCGGCTGTCAGCCAGCACCCCCAGGTCCTTTTCCTCCGGGCAGCTTTCCAGCCACTCTTCCCCAAGCCTGTAGCGTTGCATGGGGTTGTTGTGGCCCAAGTGCAGGACCCGGCACTTGGCCTTGTTGAACCTCATACAGTTGGCGTCGGCCCATCGATCCAGCCTATATCTTTCATTACAGATAAAGGTTTATCTCTGCCACCTGCCCTCTGCCGCCATTTGATCGTCTTTTCAGGGAGAGACTGAATTAGCACCAACAGCTCTTCTAAGGATGAGGAAGTTCTGTCCAGTACAGGCAGACAGAAAAAAAAGGTTATGGTCTAAAAAGTGACAACAAACAGGATTCATGGATACTAAATATTCATGGTGCAGTTTGGCTTCACCACGCTTGGAATTTCCTGAAACCACAGATGAGCCATTAGATTTTTAAGAGTTTTTTTGAACTCTCTAGGCCTCCATAAATCTTTTTCCTGCTACAGTGGGCATGTAGCAAAGGGTTCCCATCTAAACACACAGAAGAGAGATACTGCAGTGCTCTTACTTGCTCTTCAGTGGTCACAGAATTGCTTTTTGGTGAGGGCTGTGATTTAGTCATGAGGTCGTTTGTTTATACGACCTCCTACAGCTTGTGGTTTTATTTACAGCAGATACTGCACCATCAAGAAATAGCAATAATTCACAAACATACCCCCCTCCAAACTCTCCAAGACACATAAAAGTGCTAATTTTTTCACATTAGTTAGTCTCATATTTATAGAAAGCTTTAACAGGTCTTTCTACCTATGGCAAAAGGAGGAGGTTTTCCTCTTGCCCTATTTTTAAAGAGCCCCCCACTGTCACCCACTTCTGCAAGAGCCGTTTAACTTCTATAGCTTTGTGTTTGACATTAGAGGTGTTGCTCTTCTGTTCCCGTGGGTATAACATAGCTTCACACAAAGCATGTTATAGCCATAGCTCAGAAGTTACAAGCTCATTCACCTTGCAAGCTTATTTCCAATTTTTCACCAGTACTTTAGATCTGGTTTACTTTCCCCTGCTGCCATCGCCCTGCATATTTTGCTTTTTATTGTCTTTGCTGGAGCAGCCCTTGCTGTCAGAGCTGCTCTGAGGTGGCATCCTAATCACAAGGATCAGTCATGCTTCACTGCAGCAGTCGCTCTCGCTAAGGCAGGGGAAGTTTCTCAGATGTCAGACCAAATGGATGTTAAAAAAATCCTTCTTACAGGGTGACAGGTGCCTTTACTTCACACAGGTTCATAAAGGATGTCAGCATGGTTTCTGATATAAGAAACAGGCAGCAATGTGACAAAACTCAGCCCTGTCCCACAGGCTACAGTGTTTGCCCTCGTTTCCCTATAGTTGCTGCAGTCGGTTGTATGGCAGGACTGACTGGTCTTACCACGTCTGCCCTCTGGTAATCTACCCTAAAATTAAGAATGAATGCTGTGATGCAAGAGGAGGACTTGACTGTACATCTGATTTTGTTTAGATGCAATTGTGAATCTGAATACAAGTAAAACAACTCCATATGTTGTTGATTCATACATTTCAGGTAACAGTAGTAGCTGTACTGTCTTCTAATATGCTTTGAGCTTTCAGATGAAGCCTGCCGCATTTGAACTGCTGTAAGAAGCGAGATATTCCTGTTTCTTTTTCTGGGTTATCCCACATGCATACTGATTCAGTGGAGCCTTTTCTAACTAACCCTTTGGGCCATTGGTAGGTTTCTACTCAATGTGTAAAACTGATAATTCACATGCAAAACTTTAAATTGCTAGTTTCGTGATGTTCATGCTATCCAGTAATTTTTTTCCAAACGTTAATGAATGCTGTCTTAGTTTTCTTACCATAAATTGTTTTGGATTATAATAATTTTATCTCAAATTCCATCTCCTGTGAAAATTATTTCTGTGCAGGATGCTGTATTTCCCTTTGTGGGTTTGGTGTTTCCCCCCTCCCTCCAATTTTGCCCTTGGAAGCTTATTTTCATTCCTCTCTTTCTTACAGTTCTCCCTTGCAGAACTCGTTCCCAAGAATCTCGTATGAGTATGTAGCAAGTCAGCCTCAGCTGCCATCATTGACTTTTAGCAACAGTGGCTTGAGCACTATATCAAAACCATTCCTGCTTTAATATCACACACAAAAATACAGTAACCCTTATTTTGCATGGCATAAGCAATCCTGTGGAGTGTATTGGAGTTATTCAATACTCAGCAAAACAGCTGGATTTCATATAGCTTGTCAGTAATCCAAGGACTTTTGAATGTGGCTCACGTGCAAAACATACCAGGAAAGCAAAGATGACCATGAAACATGCTTAATATAGTCCATGACTGGACTCATGCATGTTAAAATAATTATATATTTTTGGAATTTGTTCCAAAAAAGAAGTGAAGGCAGAAGGCTTGAAGGCCTTACCCTCTGGAGAGGTGGTTAAAATAGACTTATAGGCAGAGTTGTGCAGAAAAGCTTTAAAAGGTTTGTAGGGTAGTTTTAACTAATATTTTAAAAATACTCTGTGGAATATACAAAATGTGTGCTTGCAAGCCTCGTTCTGTGTGGCAGCAGCTTTTCTGTTCAAAGGTTATAAAAGCTGCTAGATACAGCAAATAGCGGTAGAGAAAGAGCTGACTTTAGCCAATGTAGGTGCCTTTAGCCAGGTGAAACCAGGAGAGGAGATGACAGTCTTTTCTTTCAGATGTGCATACAACATGAAAGATGTGGGTGGCTATGGGTGACTTTTCAGATCTGTAATGGCAGGACAGTTTGGAGTCTGACTCAGGACAGATAGATATCAGGTAAAAAAAGAACCCTTGGAAATCACTGCCAGCATGACATTAAATCATTTGGGACTGACAACAAATACCTATTTTTTCAGGACAAATGATACACTGGAGTTAGAGAATGCTTCCTGAATATCTGTCATGTCTTATCCACCATGGCTTTGCTGGTCCTGTTAGAAGTGTTGATAATCCGGTATGATCCTCTATTGCAAATTACTGTCCGTTCTTGATGGTCCAATGTTGGAATGGCATCTGACCTAGCCTTTGTTGTTGTCAGCAATGGGATACAGCTCAGTTATGAATAATTTGTTCAGAAGATCATTACTGAAATCTTGCTGTGCTGTGTAGCTGCTTTTATAGCCTCTTTAAAATTGAGTTTGGTGGTTATTGGTTTGTGAGTTGTAAGCTCCCTGCCATGTGGTTAAGCTATAGGTGAGCAGCCAGTAAGCGGCAGATGAAGAAATGCAGCGTGGAAAGCACAGCCACGGTGTTTTCTTCTGCGTGCTTCTGTATGTTTAGAGTGTGACATGGATGCAACTGGAATGTGAAATACCGTATCATATCAGGTGAGGCAACAAGGTCTTGAAGTGTGGATCTTAGCAAGGCTGACACGTATCTGTAGATCTTGCATTCCATATGGTCTCCTTTAAAGCTGAAGCAAAAACTGCTGGACTCGAGCTGTCCCAAGAGTCTCATAACTCACGATTTTCCTTCTTACTTCCCTCTTGGGTTTGATAAATGTTTCTTACCCAGCACTGCTTTTTTTCCTGTTTCTGTTGGAGGTGCAGATTTAAAGTTCATGCTGGACTTGTTTCTGAGCTCTTCAGTCTGTGTGAGCTTGCAGATCATGAGGTGTGAGTGGGAGGCTTAGCCTTCACTGGCGAGTGAGTGGCTGGGTAAGTGTTATTTAAGCCAAAAACTCTTCTCCCCTGCTGCTGTTTTACGTAGCGGTACTGGATGCTTTTTTGAGGTGTCCTGTGTTAGAGATTTCTTTCTGTGTATTGAAAATGCCTCTATCATGGTATTTACAGCTGCTATCTTGTCAGACACGGAAGCGTGCATGGGAGTGCCCCAGCCTGTGCACAGATATACAGCCTCTCGTCTCTCCGGGTTCCCGGCAGCTGGCCAGCTTCCTGAAGGCTGCCTCTAAGCATGTCCTGCTTTATCACCCGGTACACTGCGTTCACACAAATCGCTCCTTTCCAAATATCTCTGTTCAACCTTGAGTGTCAATTTCCATCTCGAAGTGTAAATTAAAAAAAAAAAAAGGTAAATAGGCATCTTGTCTTTTTGTCATACATGGATTAACTTGGTCAATACAAAAATCACTTACAACCAAACCAACTCACTTCACCTTCTCCTTCCCTTCTTCACCCTCTGCTTCACTTACAGTAACTACTTCTGACTAAGCAGTGTTTAACAGAGCTAGGCTCGAGCCACGGCAGTAACAACAAGGCATGTTCTGAAGTATTTATAATCCTGTTTAGATTAGAATTTGAATTGGTGCACGTGAGTCAAGGAATGATTTCTGTCCAGACTCTAAATTTGAAGTTTTCCTTCTTGGAGCAGTTTTTGTTAGAAGTAAGGATGTCAGCATCCAGGGTTTCAGAGCAAAATAACCGTTAAAGAGGAAGTGAAGAGCACAGGTAGGATTAAAGAGGTTGAGGAGATGTTCATGGCAGAAGAAGAAGCTAGGGTGTCTTCTTGCTGCCATAGGATGATCCTTACCTACATCCAGTACCTTCCAAAGATTCTGGGCCTGCTTATGCAGAAGTTTGTTGTTCACCTGCTGGGTGGTATTAAGATGATAGCAGAAGACGAAGCCCTGTCATGAGACTCACGCTGTGCCTTTCTTCCTGCTTTATGCCAGTCACTGCAGACTTATTCTTTCCCTATTCCTTCATTAATAACACAACGCGTGTTTGCTCTGTGAGATAGATTCCCTCCCGGAATGATATCTAGAGCCCTTCAGTGCAGTGCCCAGGGAGAATCTGATGTGTCAGAATAGGACCTGGAAGAGCCCGCCAGTAGAGTAACATTGAGATAGTCAAGCTAAGACTGTGTTGAATTTGTTCAAAAATCAGTGATTTTGAGCACAGTTGCCTGGTTTGAGATTGTAGAGCAGTATCTGCATTGGAATTGTTTTTCACACTAATCTTAAACCAGGACTTTATATGGAAAATGCTCTCTCTTGGTTCTTAGTTGTTAATAGCTGGCTTCTTCGTCTGTTTGTGCTAGTGCGTGTTAGGATATTTTGTCTTCAGGGCAACATTTGCTATAATATGACTAACTACTCCAGGAGTATTCAGAGTAGGAAGAGGTGCTAGTGTGATGCATATTAATTAAACCAACTTTTGTTTGCAGGAACTGCTGAATGCAAACATGGTAATTACCTCTTCAGTGAGAGGAGCTGTGTGTTTCTTCTGGCTCAGGGCACATCCAGAGTTATCTGGCTACAGTACAGCCGTGTGATTACTCAGTGAGCGGCTTTACATGGCAAAGGTAAAGACAAAAGTGTTTGAAAGAGCTCTCTCCTGTGAAAGTCTGTGAACTAAGTCAGAAGAAATTAAATTAGAAAAATAATCCCCTAGCTGATATAGTTTATTTTTTGCCAGGCACCACACTGTAATTCCAATGTAGGTTATCTTGTTGCCTGTAACAGAGCCTGCTTTTCACTCCAGAGGTAAAGCTGCCAGGTTACCTCACATTGGCCAAAGCACTTGCTGGGATCCTGCCCTGTAACTGGGCTTCCTGGCGATGGAGCCAGGGAGGATTGCTGGAGGACAGGCACACTGGAAGCAGGCCTGCATTGTAGTTATGGGTGACGTAACCAGCACCAAATTTGTCTTTTCAGCCGTGGTTGGCAACATTTTGGCAGATGCTGGGACCTGAAATGAAGCACCATTTGTGAAAAGAAGGGGGTCGTGATGCCTGGTGATTGCTTCCTGTCCAGGCTCGTCATTCAGGTTGGCACAGTGTGAGCATGCATGCTGAGATACTCCAGATGGTCTGCTTGTGGCTTGTAGGCATCCGTTGTTTTGTTTTTGTTTGAAGCGGGATTGTTCAGTGCTTGCCTTGTACCTGACAGCGGCAAGACGCGTGGCTGATAGTCCTGCCATCATATCCTACCTGCAAGGTGATTGTGGTGCGTGTCCCCAGGTATGCTTACTAGGGTTGTAGTCTTCTTGCAGCACCAGTTGCCCATCTCTGGCCTTCGATTATATCTTCTTTTTTCTTCTCCAGAGAACAGGTCTAGGAAAATGTAAGGGATGAAATAATGAGAGGGTTGCTTTGCTTCACTTAAGACTTGGAGTGGCATGCTGTCAAAGGTGCGTTTTGCTGCCAGGCAAGAATATATGATATTCTCATTTGTGTCTTCCTGTGGACACATGTACTCAAAATCATAATGCTCATGTTAATAGTAGGCTGAGGATGCCTGTGGTTACTGCAGTTCATCACCAAAACCAAAATGAGAAAAAGAAAATCCTAAAATGAGAAACAGAAAATCATGGGCAGACAGACACAGAACTTCACATCAAGGTCAATATTTACATGGCTTCTGCTAGCAGCTGTGTTGTGAGCACATTTTGGAAATTCATGATTACCAGCTGTTTTTCCATCCCATACATGTGCATGCAGCCTTGCAAACTCTTGCAAATTACTTGCAGATCATGATGATTTAGGCAACATGCAATATGCAGATGTCAAAAACTTGAGTACAGTTACACAGAAGCTTCTCTGCAAGATTTTGGAATCGGTAAAAATATCTCAAAATAAACTGAGGCTTGAAGGCAGTAGGCATCATAACTCTGAGAACAATTGTGGTCAGGACAATGTTTATTCACTGTGTTACACTTCAGTGTTCATTTAAGTTGCTGAGTGCCAAGGGAGGTTCCTGCATGATGCTGGCTTAATGCTTCTGTTGTTTTCTGCCCAGGCTGAAGTACACGCTGAATGCAAGACAGGAAATGCAAACCAAGCACTCACCAGGTTTTTTTTCACTTATATATATATAAAAACATTAATATGTTTTTATACGGTGAGGGCAGCCACATCTGGGGTCTGGTCTTTAATCCAAAACCAATGTTTCAGAAACAATAAAGATGTCCTAGCATAGGAGCTAGGCTTCCAGAGTACAACTCTGGAAATTGGTCTCTCTCTGCCTCCCGCTGTCCCAGTTCAGCTCTGAACATGAGAAAATTTGGGTTTCAAGTTCTATTATAACAGAGACAATACTGCAAAAAATTTCTTAGAAAAGTTTCACAACCAGCTTCAATGTTTAGAGCTGGCCACATCAAATTACACTGCAAGGCTCACACTTCTCTCAGAAACGCAAGTTTCTTCCTTGATGTGAACAGCCATAAAGGCACCCTGTTTATAAGGGGAAAAATACTAAACAGAAGAAGGTGTCTGCTGAAATACCAACAGAGAAAATGCCTGCCAGCCTGGGAAGGAGGCCTGGGAACCAGAGGCATCCTTGAGAAGCGCAGCTGGCATCTTTGAAGTACAGCTGGGTACCAAGGAACCGGAGGCAGCCTGAGATACCATCGACAAGCGCAACAAGAAGGGACTGTAACAGCAACTTATCGTCTGGAAAGGTGAAAAATAGTTTGGCAAAAGGGGAAAACACCCTGAGAAGGTAAGAATCGGTACCTGCCATTGGCTGTTCTAGTTGCAAGAACAGGAAAACAGTCTGGAAAAATAAAAACTGGTCTGAGACAACAGAAAACATCATGATCTATTGGCTGCCCCAAGTGAAAAATAGAAATTAGCTGCCTCTATTGGCTGCTCCACGTGGTGGTGTCCTACGCCCATTTACGTCTCTGTGATATAAAAATGACTTATTTTTACACAAAATGAAGCCTCTGTCTCTGTAAACTTCCCGTGCTGCATGTACTTTTCCTTTTCCTAAGCAGGTTGAACTCCCTGCACAAGCTTTTCCATGAGATCTCCTAGACAAGTTATTGGGCCATCACTGGGGACACCTGGTTGACTCCCACCTCTGTGACATGGATCATCTTTGAAGTGAGCCTCTGTCTGTTATTTTATTGGTCCTACTTCTGGGCCCACTTCTGGGGTCAGTTTGATTTGGTCCCACTTCTGGGATTGGTTTGATGCACTTGGTACTGGTAATATTATGAACATACCTTTATATGCATATAAGTAATCTACCATAAGGACACTTGCTGTTATATTATTGATAAGTTTGCTTTATTAGTGATGTTTCTAGAAACCTGAAATACTATTTATATAGTTAGAAACATAGAATTGTAGAATCTTTTAGTTTGGAGAGGACCCTTGAGTTCATCCTGTCCAACTGTAAACCTAACACTGCCAAGTCCACCACTAAACCATGTCCCTAAGCGCCACGTCTACACGTCTTTTAAATACCTCCAGGGATGGTGACTCAACCACTTCCCTGGGCAGCCTGTTCCAATGCTTGACAACCCTTTCACTGAAGAAATTCTTCCTGATATCCAATCTAAACTTCCCCTGGCGGAACTTGAGGCCATTTCCTCCTGTCCTATGAGAGAAATGTTGTCTTACGACCTTTGTTTTAACAAGTGTTATTTTAACAAGTAAGGAGAAGAAAAATTAGCTTGATGCTGCCAAAATAATCATACCTTACTTGGTAGAGGGAATGCCAGCAACTTATACACTGATATACATAGTTCAAAGTTATTGTGCTCCTTAACTATCTTTGAGAGCAGGGTTTTCAACCTGGGGGTTGAAAAGGGGGGACTGTTTACGGGGGGCCTGTGGGTGGGGAGGTTACACCACAAGGAAGAGCCTTAGCTGGCTGATCTTTTAATACATTTAATCTTTTAATATATCCACACAATATCATCCAACCGGAGAAGAGACCTGCATTGCTGCCTCCTGGATGCAGGCACGGTACTGCTGACTCCGAGATCCAAATTCAGGGGTTGCAATATAAGTAAGGGAGGGAAGGAAGGAGGAATTGCATGTCCTGATGTCTTCATTTCTTCTTGCTTACCTCTTCACGGATGACAGTTTCAGAAAAAAAACAACACAGCATTTCACATTCATAAAAGTCTGTGTTCCTGCCTAGAGCAACGTAGATGAAAACTTGACTACCAGACAGAGGTGTCTTCATTTAGTTTTATTTATTATTTATTACAGTCCTCACAATGATGTTTCTTACTGTCTCTCCGTGTCTCCTTCTGTCCCTTGCCCCAACACACACTCGCACACGCGTGCACAGTCTCAGGAGTAACACAGATGCAGTCCTGAACAGGGAGGGGACACCACAACAAGAAACCAACCAGCCAATGCCATATGTCTTTAAAAGAAGTGAACCCCATAATGTGGTTACAGATGAGACCATATTTAAAATCATGTTGAAAGTTTAACTGTGACACCTTAAAAAGTGTAGGTATTAGGCAGGCAAGTAAAGGAAGTGACAAGAGGTTAAAAGAGAGCCTTAGAAATTAGAAGTCATTGTGATAAAGCACCAAGACCAGGGAAAAAAAAAAAAAAGGAAAAACCCCTCTGGCAGAATGCATATAGAAAATAAATAACACCACCTTTCCAAACTGAGCTCTTAAGAGTAGGAAGCTGCGACGTGACTGTGCGCAGGGCAAGGCAGGCAGTGCCTGTGGTGCAACCCCAGCTCCAGCTGCCCCAGCCTCTTGCTCCCTAAGCACGCGCCCCTTCTCCACTCCCCGTGAATGCACTGGGTACAGTCTGTCTGTGCTGGGTGTCTGTGGCAAGGTGTGGGCAGTGGGGGGCTGCAGGGGTGGTCTCTGTGGGAAGAGACCAGGAGCTGCTGGCTCTGCCACAGACCCACCGCAGGACACAGCTGAGCCCCTCAGGCAGGCTGGTGGTGCCTCTGGGGAAGTGTATTTAAGAAAGTGCAGGGATAGAAAGAGAGAGAAACACCAGAGGGAACATCAAGGTCAGGGCAAGGAGGAGGAAGGAGGGACCTTCATGGCTATGGCATTTGTCTTCCCAAGCAACCATTACGTGTGCTGAGCCCGTCTTTCCTGGTATTGGCTGGACATCTGCCGGCTGGTGGGAAGTACTGAAAGAACTTTTTGCTTTGCTTGTGCATACAGCTTTTGCTTTCTCAGTTGAACTGTTATAATCTCAATCCCCTAGTTCCCTCACCGCACTTCTATTTTCTCCTTGTCCCATCAGAGAGGAAAGTGAGTGAGTGGCTGGACGGGTGTTTGGCTGTTGGCCAGGGTCAACCTACCACAGTAACATATTTCTTGAATTTATCCCAACACAAAAGAAACAAAAGGCAAATGTGGCACCACTTTTTAAGGGTCTTAAAACTACAGACCAGAAGCTTGACTGTCACATTACATGTGCTGGTAGAAACCATTACAAACTGCCGTGGTTTAACCCCAGCCGGCAACTGAGCAGCACGCAGCCACGCGCTCACTTCCCCCCAGGGGGTTGGGGGAGAGAATCGGAAGGGTAAAAGTGAGAAAACTCATGGGTTGAGATAAAGACAGTTTAATAGAGAAAGCAAAAGCTGCACACGCAAGCAAAGCAAAACAAGGAATTCATTCACCACTTCCCATCGGCAGGCAGGTGTTCAGCCATCCCCAGGAAAGCAGGGCTCCGTCACGCGTAACGGTTACTTGGGAAGACAAACGCCATCACTCCGAGCGTCCCCCCTTCCTTCTTCTTCCCCCAGCTTCATATGCTGAGCATGACGTCACATGGTATGGAATATCCCTTTGGTCAATTGGGGTCAGGTGTCCCAGCTGCATCCCCTCCAAACTTCTTGTGCACCCCCAGCCTATTCACTTGTGGGGTGGGGTGAGAAGCAGAAAAGGCCTTGACTCTGTGTAAGCACCGCTCAGCAGTAACGAAAACATCCCTGTGTTATCAACACTGTTTCCAGCACAAATCCAAAACATAGCCCCATATTAGCTACTACGAAGAAAATTAACTCTATCCCAGCCAAAACCAGCACGTTCTAACAACTAGAATATCAGTGTGTTATCAACATTATTCTCATCTTAAATCCAAAACACAGTACTATACCAGCTACTAGGAAGAAAATTAACTCTATCCCAGCTAAAACAAGCACACAAACATAGAATAGACAAGGCGTTAAGTACAATGGATTGAGGAAGGTGACGAATTTGCTTCTGTGCAAGGAACTCGCTCTCAGCAAATAAACTGGAGTTCTCTGAAGGGGTAAATGAGCAGGTGTATATCAGGCAATTAATACACACAATTCTGATAGTCTTGCTGATAAGGGAATTTTTAAGTGGATGCCACCTCCAGTAGCTCTGGGGCTCAGGGATTGTTCCTGCCTGGCCACTGGAGCCCAGACCAGTGCATCTGAAGTCCTGGCTGTCCATCCAGGCTGATGGACACATCTGCTGCTTTCCCATTTGCAGGTTTAACCAGTAGCAAAGCTGACCCTGTATCCCCCCCCCCCCCACGCACGGACACAAAAATACAAAAACTAACACTGCCAGATATACAGATGGCCACAGGCAAGACGATGCCTTCAACAGCACCTATGGGTAACACTACCAGGATTCACACAAACATTACGTACAAACAGCCCTGTCCCCTTCCTTCTCTGTGGCTGCTCAGGATTGAAGTTCACTAGTGAAGGCACACGCACACACGTATTCACAGATCCCCCAAGCACCAGCATGGCACATCTGATACCCCTGCCCAGATCCTAGCCCCTCTTACCTACCCCGCAGGTTCCCTACTCACCAGCAGGTCCAGCTCAGTGCACTCTAGCCAGCAGACCCATGTACTCACACACTCGAATCACAGGACTCTCTCCAAGTACAAGCATGGACCCTCTGCCCACCTGATACCCGTGCCCGGACCCAGGGCCTCCTACTCACCGGCTAGTGCCGCTTGGAGCTTCCTAGGGAATTGCACACGCACAGCCCACGCACCCCAGGCTGGGGGGAAGATACAAACACTCTCCCGGCACCCAGTCTGTGACCTGTGGTCCCCCTCCAGCCGCCGGCGCTGAGCCCCTCACTCACCCCGGTCCCCCCAGCACTGCGCCCGGGACACGCACACTGGTCCCGACCCAGGGGCTGGGCTGAGACCCTCGCCCACCCCAGCGCCTGGCACCACCACCCGGGGTCCTGCACCCCCCTCTGACTCCAGAGGGAGGTGATCAGGTGCAGGGCTGGGTCAGGCAAGTGCTTACGCACCATCAGCAGCTGCTCACACACGACCCATCCCCTCCTCTCTGTTCACCCCCCCTTCCCCTAAATGTTCCTCAACAAGTTTGGCACAGTCCCACAGGCCCCCCTCGAATATCCCAAATCCTTCTGTTCTTCTTTTCCCCCCCCTTCTTATCAGTTACAAAGCCCAGGGTGTCCCTCTCCAAAGCTGTGCCTGGAGTTTCTTGATGGCCCGTCAATTAGTGGCTGAAGACTTTTGGTCTTTGTTGCCTTTGTTATTTCTTGTGCACCAGGTTTGTGTCTCTGTGACTTATTATCCTCTTTTGCATTTTAAGGGTCCTTGCTCGGATGACTGTAATGAAGTGGATGCTCTCACTTTCCACATAACCGCACAGAAGCATTTTAGTGTGAGCAGCAGTGCTCTGTGGCTGCTCAGGACTGAAGTTCACTAGTGAAGGCACACGCACACACACGTATTCACAGATCCCCCAAGCACCGGCACGGCACATCTGATACCCCCGCCCAGATCCCAGCCTATCAGTTTCCTATGATTAGTACTACAAAATTCCCTACATGGAGGAGATGCATGGGGCTTGGCTAGGTAAGAAGAAAATATTTTGATGTGGAAAAACTATAGCAGAGCTGTTGCCACTGCAGAAATCTTTCATTACTTTTCACCTGAATCGCTGTAACAAGAATGAAAGCAATTAAATATTTGGGTCAGGACATGATCAGCTGTTCCTTTCTTTATTGTACCAATAGCATGTATGTGATGTTATATGTACGCAGCTAAGCTGCAGCTCTCAGCTCTTCACCGCAACCTGTCTTCAAGATGAGGTGAAGAGATAGGAGAAGTACTGTACACTGTGGAAATTTACACTATAAAAAATGTATGCTGCTCTGTTTAGATGAGTTTATTTATTGTTAATTGTATTTCTGTATTTTCATGAGAAGTCTTGAATCTAAGATAACCGAAAACCAGAGCAGCAAAAAAAACCCCCCACAAACAAACAAACAAACAAACAAACCAGAAATGGAGGTGTTTGGCTTAAGTTCTTAACCTATGGCCATGTTGCAATCTGCTGCAGCCGTCTGCTGAAACACATAAAGAAATGGCATTATGACATATATATGGCATCATGCAAGAGAAGCACTCAGATCTTCCTCATTGCCTTTCTTATTAATCATTCCTTCCTATGAGCAATATATCAGGCAACAAAGCTTTTTGTGAAGCTAATGCTTCCTGTCTGGTTGCAGCTAATGTCTTCAGAAGCAGCATTTCCTGTGATCTGGTGTTATCTTTGCAAAGCGTGGATTTGCTGTGGTTTATTGTTCGTGACAAGAAAGAGGAGCCAGATGCAGACTGAATTGTCTGTAACCTAAGTTTTTTTGAATGTGTACTTCCTGCACAGGCATACGCCAGCTCCAAGCTGGAGGACAGCGTTTAGTTTGATTAGTTATGTTTTAATAAGTTTAATTACTTAATTTCTTATACTGAATTATAAAAAGGAAGCCTTTTATTTAATTTAATCCTGCATTCTCTATTTAAATTTTTTGATACATCCATGTTTTAAATGAAGAACATCCTGCCCTAGAATATGCAGTCCGCTGCAGCAGCACAATGAAGAACTCAGGGGCATGGAGGCAGAATTTAGATCCAGCTTGCTGGGGAGTGTGATAAGTCTGATGTTTGCGTCAAAAATCTGCCCACAAGGAGCCACAGTTTTGTAAAACAGTGCTGAAGTTCTTCGTCCAGTCAGAGTTCATCCTTTATGTGATTTCTGCTGTGTGCACAATTGATTCCGATCTTGTGAGTTAAAGTGCATGGAATAATTACTAGGAAGAACTGTACTAGCTTGTTTGGCACCCAGAGACATGTTTTACATTACAGAGCTGGTGCTCTGTCTGGCTGAGTTTGAAATATTGAAAGCCACAGACTCTCAAATTTTTCTATGGAAACAGGTCAGCAGCATCCTGCGGCTCACTCCTGCAGAACTGTCCCTGAAGCTGGCATGGATCCACCAGCTCCTTGAACCACACATGGCACAAAGTGAGTGAGGGAGGAGGAGGAGATCTTTGGGATGTGGCGGCTGGGAAAAATGCCTTTTAGACCTTATCAACAGCACAAGACAGAACAACCTAAAGTCTGTTTTAACTTACCAAGTCCAAGGAGTCCCTTCCAGTAGTCAAAACTTTACTGTATTGGAAGATTGGGCAGAACCTACCTGCCTCTCCAAAGTTGCTGTAGAAGAATCAGGTGTCTGTTTCATTCAGCCTTCATCATCTTCTCTTTCATAGTGAAATTTCACTACTTGTCACAGAATCACAGAACAGTTGAGATTGGAAGGCAGCTCTGATGATCATTAATGCCCTGCTCAAAGCAGGGTCAACTAGACCAAGTTGCTAAGGACATTGTCCAGTTGGCTTTTGAATATCTTCAAAAATGGAGGCTCTACCACCTCTCTGTGAAACCTGTTCCAGTTTTTGACCACACTCACTGTAAATAAAAAAAAAAAAAAAAGAAAAAGCTCTGATTGATAAGATCCTTCTGAGCCTTGTCTTCTCCAGGCTGAACAGTCGCAGCTCTCACAGTATCTCCTTATATGAAAGACGTTTCAGTCCCTTAATCACCTTAGTGGCCCTTTGCTACTTGCTCCAGTAAGTCCATATCCTTGTTGCACAGGGGAGCCCAGAACTGGACACAATACTCAATACATGGCCTAACCAGTGCTAGGTAGAGGGGAAGGATCACTTCCCTCGACCTGCTGGCAGCATTCGGCCTAATACAACTTAGGAGGCTGTTGGCCACCGTTGCCACAAGGGCATATTGCTGGCTCATGTTCAACTTGGTGCCTGCCAGGAATCCCCAGGTCCTTTTCTGCAAAGGTGCTTTTCAGACAGTTGGTCCCCCCCGTGTGCTGATTCCTCACCATGTGCAGGACTTTACATTTACCTTTATTGAACTTCATGAGGTTCCTCTCTGGCCATTTCTCCAGCCTGTCTAGGTCTCTCTGAATGTTGGAACAACCACCTGGTGTATTAGTCACTCCTTTCAGTTTTGTATCATCTGAGAACTTACTGCGGGTGCACTCTGCTCCATTGTCAAGGTCATTAATGAAGATGTTACACACTACTGCATCTAGTATTGAACCCTGGAGCATGCTTCTGGTCACTGACCTGCAGCTGGACTTCATGCCACTGGTCACAACCCTCTGGACCCAGCCCTATAGCCAGTTTTCAATCCACCTCACTGTCTACTTACCCAGCTCCATACTTCATCAGTTTGTCTGTGAGGATGTTGCAGGAGACAGTGTCAAAAACCTTACTAAAGTCAAGATAAATAACATCCACAGCCCTCCCCTCATCCATGGAGCAAGTCACCTCATCAGATAGAAGGCTATCAGGTAGGTCAGGCATGTTTTCCCCTTTGTAAATCCATGCTGACTACTCCCCCAATCACCTTCTTGTCCTTCATGTGTCTGGAAATGGTTTCTAGGATAAGTTGCTCCATCAGCTTCCCAGGGGCTGATGTCAGGCTGACTGGCCTGTAGTTTCCTGGATCCTCCTTCCTAAAGACAGGAGTCACTGTCTTCCTGTCTTTGCTGTCTTCCAGTCTTCAGGGACCTCTCCTGATCACCATGACCTTTCAAAGGTTATCGAGTGTGGCCTCACAATGACATCAGCCAGTTCCTGCAGCACTTGTGGTGTGTCCCATCAGGGCCCATGGACTTCTGTATGTACATTTTGTTTAAATGTTCCCTAACATGATCCTCCTCCACCAAGGATAAGTCTACCTCGCACTGGACTTTCTCATAGTTTTCATAGACCTGAGATTGCTGAAGGCAAGTCACATCAGCAAAGACTGAGATGAAGAAGGCACTGAGTCACGGAGTGTATCACCCTTTTCTGTCTTTGTGACCAGCTCCACTGCATATTCAGCAGCAGGCCCACATTCTCCCCTAGTTTTTGTCTTGCTGATGTCCCTGTAGAAACCTTTCTTGTTGCCCTTCACATCCCTCATCAGATTCAAATCCAGGCAGGCTTTGACTTTCCTAACCCCATCCTGCAAGCTAGTGGATTCCTCCTGGGTCACCAGACCCTGCTTCAACCTCCAGTACACTTCCTTTTTATGTCTGAGTTTAGGCAGGAGCTCCTTGCTCATCCATGCAGGCCCACTGCCACCTTTGGTTTGTATCCTACTCATTGGGGTGGACCATTCTTGAGTTCAGAGGAGCTGAAAACCAACCAGCTATTCTGAACCCCTCTTCTCTCCAAGTACTGTCTGCCATGAGATTCTTGAAACTCAAATTCCTGAGCAGACCAAAGTCTGTTTTCCTGAAGTCCAGGGCTGTGAGTCTGCTTTTCATTTTTTTTTCCCATTCTTTTCAGGATCCTGAACTCCACCATCTCATGGTTACTGCAGCCAAGCCTAACCCCAGCCTTTAAATCCTCGACCAGTTCTTGTCCATGTCCTTAACAATAAATGGAGTAAGAAGAAAAAGAAGGGAAACAAAATTAAGAAAAGGGATGGAAAATATTTTTAGCTTTCGAAATTAAACATATGTTCCTGGTAACCTATAAAGTGAAAACAATTATGCAAATGTTCATATAATTATGTTTCCAGATTTTTATTAATTCTCAGAATTATCAAAATGAGTGATTTGTGAAGTCCTCTTCTGTTCTGAAGGTACTATAATCTCTCTTTTCCATCTGAAGCCAAGTCCCAACCTATCTGCAAAGCAAGCGTGAGAAACTTTGTTCTACACAGACCAAAAAGTTGGGTGGAAAGACTGATATTGTTGGACAGATCTGAAAAATGGTTCTTGTAGGAAAAGAACTGGCAGTACAAGCCTATGATATTAGTAATGGATTCTACAGATTCAACTTGTTCAATGTATTCTGCTGCTCAGTGAATGTGACATTACAATTAGTTCAAACAGAGTTTCGTGTGACCAAGGCAGGCACAGGTTTTGTCACTGTAACCCTGAACGGGTAAAGCTTTGTGCTGGGGTAAAAGAATGCAAGTTTCCTGTGTGGGTCGCCACAATACTTTTTTCTCATCTCTCAGTTGCCCTGTTTCCGTTTGATGGTAATGATCACTTTGCCATCCTGCAGAGTCACATATGGAGACCAGGACAGATGCACCACCTGTTCTGCTATTACATTTCAGCTTCCTCCTATGGAATTAAGGTAACCACCCCACCCTCCCCCCCAAATTTCTCTTCCAAATGCTCAAAGGACTTTTATTTTTAAATCAGTGTGTCATTGATATAGATCAAATGAATCTGTATTGGTTTTATTGACGGTGCTTGCAGGGAAAGAAAGAAATGCATTCTGCAAATTGTCCCACTAGAATTACCCATGTCTATCCATTTGCTACATAAGAAAATTTAATTCTTCACCTTTGTCATCTCAGCCAAGCCTAAGTTGCTTACTTATATTAGTTCATATACAGAATGTTAGATAACTTCACTTCCCCGTGAAAGCAAGATTCCTTGTCTAACATTGACCTACCTAGCATCTGTCATAGCAGCAGTTTAATCACAAAAGAGAGAGCTTTTCATGAGCTATTGTCATCGCTTAAATGATTTTGTATTCCAGAAACATCATTCCTTCTGTGTATTACTCTTCTGCTAATAATATGCTCTGTCGTTAGAAATGATTCCAAACTGCTGGGAGGAAAGCTCTATTGACCTTCAGGGAAATTCAGATCCAGACCTGGACTTTGTAGCTAATCGGACTTCTAAATTCCAAGTAAAGCAAAGTGAAAAAAAGCAACGCTTAAAAGTATGTGAAGGGAATAAAAAGGAGCACATCTATCTGAATGTGAAACGCAACACTTCCTCCAAGAAACAGATGATGAGAAGACAAAGAACAGAGGAGAAAAAGAACATGGAGAACAAAGGTAAAGTCTGTTAATAATGGGAAAGATGTGTGCATTACTGAATAAACAGTCTAACAGATTTCATGTCTGAATTAGAGATTTGCATTTGTATGCTAAAATTCTTTCTTTTCCATCCTGCTGTTTGAAGTTGGGAAGGATGGGCAGTTCAAGGCAGGTTAAAGTTGGAGACTTGCAGCTCCAACAGAGTAAGTAATGTGTGGTCTAATAATTTCTGTTGATGCCGTATCAAAACAGTCATTATATTTGGACTTCTCTTCAGACGTAATCCTGAGTTATGACTGATCAATAAGCCCCTACAATGGGAGAAGGCTCAAAGGAGATGGGCAAGTGCAATGTGCTCATGAAGTATGCAGTGACTGAACATGGTTATCAGAAAAAAAGTTGAACTTAACGTTAAGGGGACCAGAGTGTTACCTTTTTTTAGATTAACAGTTGTATCGGGTGGATCAACTGGCTGTACCAGTTGGGTGGATCAGCTGGTTGTGTAAATTTTTGTCCATGAGTTAATCAACAGAGTGTGAATGTCTTCCTGAGTTAGCCAGACCAGCATGGGGGGAGTGTGTATGTGACTCAGCCTAACACAGAGTACAACCACTGAAAAACTGACAAAAAGAGCTTTGAAGAGAGCAACAGGCTTGAGCTGCTTAAAGCTACGTATTCCTTCCTGGTGCCACCCAGTGTTGCGATGGTGAGCATATCATAGAGTCTGGCAATGAGAATCACATTTGTATTGTGATTCAGCTGTGTGTTGAAATTGCTATATTCTGCTAAGTGTAACTTGCACTTGTGCTGTGCTTTCAACACATGGCTGTATCATTCTGCTAAATCCGAATCCCGTGTAATATCACATCTCTTCAAATAGGTAAATTTGGTATTAAACATTAAATCATCCATGTGTGGAATATTGAAAAGAACCTAGTCAGACAGTATTGGACTCTGATATGAGTGCAGGCTGAGGTAAACAACTCTGCAGTTCTATATAAGTTGTATTTTTAGAGCTGATCCCATTGAGAAAAACTCACCTTTCTCACATTTATGTTCTTTTTCTTCTTGTTAGATTCTCCTGTTTCATGTACTACCCGCTGGATTATCGCAGTGATTCTAGGGATCCTCTTCTTGGCATTGCTGGGAACAACAGTGGGTTTTATTATCAAGGGTAAATAAATCTCCTCCACTGAAAATATTTGATTTGAATTTAGAACTTTGTCAGGGAGCAAAACAGAGCTCTTGAAATCTGCTCAGGGGTCCAAAAAAGTGTGGAAGTACCTTTTCTCCCTTAAAAAAGACTTGCTTCTTTTTTCTGAGATTTTTAAATGTTAAGCTTGGACTAGTTAGACCTGCTCTCAGCAGGAACAAGAGAATAAGGGGTAGAGGGTATCAAAGATGCCTTTGAAAGGGCGACTGGGTAGACTTCAGTGTATAGCAAGCACACTGTGTTGGGTGCTCAGCCACTCAGGAACATTTACACCCTGATGAATACAGCTGTAGGCTGGAGGACATAACCTGAAGGCCCATTTCTTTTCTGTGGGTTTGGAGATCAGTGTTGTACCGCGAGAGAATGAACCCTGAGGTGTTCAGTGGCCGTCCATGGGCTAGTAGCACCAGCTGCTCTCCGGTTAGGAAGGAAAAGGAGGGTGCTTCAAACTGCAAGACCTCAATTGTTTATATGCTCCATATAACAGTATACTGTTATAAAATGATTCCTGGGAAGTTTAAGCCTTTTGACCAGCTTGCCGTGAAATGCTATGAAGCTGAGGTTCAGGCAAGTACAGTAATCGGAAATGCCGTTCGTACAAAGCAGCAGTGCTTCAGAAATGTGCTACAGGATGCGCCCTAGCAGCAGCCAGCGCTAGGGGTGGAGGCTGGGTGGAAATAGGTGACCTGCCACAAACCTGTCAGGTGCCAGTACTTTGTCTGTCCCATTGGACAGAAGGAAACATGGGCCAAAGATGAAGTTTATATGGAGAAGACAGAACAAAAATGGGAGAGAAAAACAAAAAGGTAAAAACACTGGGAAGGGAAAGGAAGGTCCCAAGAGACCCCTACATGCTCTCCCACCTATTCCCGATCTGGAAAATGGATGCCCTTTACAGAGCCCTTCAGAGACTCTGATGCACGTAATTACACTGTCTTTGCAAGTCTCAGAAGAGCTCCGAGGATGGCTCTACTGTAACTGTGGAGAACCATTTTCTGGAGAGGGTGTATTTGTGAAATCTGTTTGTGATGAACTAGGCTATGACTATCAGTGGGAAGAGAGATGTATGATTGTTTTGCAGGCTGTCTATGTCCACGCTGCCCTGAGCAGTGGGTAGCCTACAGAGGGAGCTGCTACTCCTTCTCCAAGGAGAAGAAGGACTGGCATTCCAGCCAGGAATCCTGTTGGGCACAGGGAGCTCATCTCCTGGTGATCAGCAATACCAGCGAAATGGTGGGTGCCTTTGCAGTGGCCAGGGCAGAGGGCCTTTGCCATGCAGGATGGTAGGATTATGGGGGAGCGGGTCCAAGGCACTGTACTGCCCGGCTCTTCCCCTCTGTGGGGAAGGGAGAGCTTAAAGGGCCTTTCCAAGGCACTGGGAGCCACCCATCGCCTTCCTGCATCTGGCGGAGGCAAGGCTTTCCCTTGGCCCCTTTGCCAGCGGGACTCGCTTCTCTCTGCCTGCCTCCACTGAGCTCGTCATGGGCTCAGCCCTCAGTCGGGGGCTGCCTGGCACCCTGAGACACTGTCTCACAAAGCAGGTCCCTGTAGGAAGGAAGGGCGTGGGTATTCAAAGGACATTGAGAAATGGCCCCAAACCTCCCTCTCTCACATAGCGCCCTTTTCTTTCCCCCTCAGAACCCAGGACTTGACTGGGTTTCTCCAAGTCTCCTGATCTCTCTCTGTCTCTCTATCCCTCCTAGGACTTCTTTCAGGTGATGCGCACCGAATCCCACTGGATTGGTTTGCAGAATAGAACTGATGGTGACTGGGCCTGGGTAGACGGCTCAAAACTGAGTGGCAAAAAGTGAGTATGGTGTTTCCTCTGTATTTTTAGATAAAGTAAAGGGCTTGAGATCCTTCCCATGCCTGTAACCCTTTTACATGAAATGTCCCATCTGTAGTCAATGGAAGTTGACCAACAATGAACACAGCTGCTAAGGGATGTTCAGAGTGGCCGCAGGCTCTAGCAGCTCCAGAACTAAGGGGTTCCTCCTGCCCAGCTGCTGGAGCCCAGTTTGGGGCACCCAGAGACCTGGGAGTTTCTATCCCAGGCTGATGGACACAGCTGCTACTTTCCTGTTTGCAGGTTTAACCAGTAGTGAAGCTGAGCATGTATCCCAGAGACACAAACATGGACACAGACGCACATGCAAACAAAGGACTCTGACACAGCTGGCTACACAGACTGCCACAGACGAGGCACTGCCTTCAGCAGCACCCACGTGTAAAGCTACCAGGACTCACATAAAGCACAACTATAGGCAGATAAATCCCTTTCCTCCTCTCTGGATGCTCAGGATTAAAGTTGACTAGTGAAGGCACATACACAATGCTTTCTAGGTTCACAAGAGAGAACACACACACACATTCACAGAACCCCTGAGTACCAGCATAGCACCTCTCCATTTGACACCCCTGCCCAGATCCCAGTCCCTCTTACCTACCCCATAGGTTCCCTACTCACCAGCAGGTCCAGCTCAGTGCACTCTAGCCAGCAGAAACACTCACACACTTGTCTCACAGGCACCCCTCACTCACAGGACTCTCTCCAAATACCAGCATGGACCCTCTGCCCACCTGATACCCCTGCCCGGACCCAGGGCCTCCTACTCACCGGCTAGTGCCGCTTGGAGCTTCCTAGGGAATTGCACACGCGCAGCCCATGCACCCCAGGCTGGGGGAAGACACAAGCACTCTCCCCCCCAGCACCTGGCACACGGGCTGTGACCTGTGGTCCCGCTCCAGCCGCCGGCGCTGAGCCCCTCACTCACCCCGGTCCCCCCAGCACTGCGCCCGGGACATGCACACCGGTCCCGACCCAGGGGCTGGGCTGAGCCCCTCACCCGCCCCAGCACCTGGCACCACCACCCGGGGTCCTCTGACACCCCCCTCTGACTCCAGAGCCGGCACCACGTCCACTCGCAGGGTGCCCCCGGTTGCTGGCACCTCGTCCTTACAGCACTGACACACACGGGGCAGGGAGTGAGATTGCGGGGAGAGACAGTGAAGGAAGGGTTTGATGAGGACCCAGGACAGACTGCGGTGATCAGGTGCAGGGCTGGGTCAGGCAAGTGCTTACGCACCATCAGCAGCTGCTCACACACGACCCATCCCCTCCTCTCTGTTCACCCCCCTTCCCCTAAATGTTCCTCAACAAGTTTGGCACAGTCCTACAGGTCCCCCTCAAATATCCCAAATCCTCCTGTTCTTCTTGTTTCCCCCTTCTTATCAGTTACAAAGCCCAGGGCGTCCCTCTCCAAAGCTGTGCCTGGAGTTTCTTGATGGCCCGTCAATTAGTGGCTGAAGACTTCTGGTCTTTGCTGGCTCTGTTATTTCTTGTGTACCAGGTTTGTGTCTCTGTGGATTTTTGTTTAACCATTTCCTCCTTTTTATGCCCTTTTGCGCTGAAAGGGTTCTTGATTGAATAACCTTTATGAAGCAGAGGCTTTCACCTTCCACATACCCATATGACAGGTTTAAACTGGAATACTTGATGCTTCTGTCCCCAGGTCTCCAAACGCCTTAAGTGGAATAGCAAAAAAATCTCTTGTGGGACAGGACTTTTCTCTCTTTAGTGATGGGAAATGGAGAGCCCAGAATGAGACTGACTAAGTGAAAGTCTCACATTGAGCTCTGGGCATAGCAAGCCCCACTGCCAGACCTCCTGTGTCCCAGGATGAGTCTTCCCTGACACGAGGTTATGAAGTCCAGCTGCAGCGAGTCTCCTACCTCCAAAGCTGTGAGGTTTTCCCCCTGCCAAAGTGGGAGTCCCTCTCTAACATGCCCCTGCTTGTGTGCTCTGCTCGTGTCTCCCATAGGGTCCTGTTCAACAGCCCTGTGCAGAACTGCGCCGTTCTGCTGGAAGGTGCCATCCATGCTTCCAGCTGCGAAGTCCTTGCCCCATGGATCTGCGAGAAATCTCTTCAGTGACCTCCGTGGACCTTGTGTTAGGAAGCGTCCTTTGGAGAACTGTGCTAAGGCTTGATCCCTGTGAAGATGACTCAGAAAGCTTCTCTGAAAGAGTGCCTGGCTGTGCTCCTTGCTGCTGTGAGACCTGCCGTAGCGCAAGGAATGAATGCAGCTGCAGCCAAAGCCCTGGCACGAGCGGCTGCAACAGGTCTGAGTGCTGCTCCTGGCTCCATTCAGGATCACACTGGTGATGTTCATATTCATAGCCATCGGTTAGTGACAGACGATCTTCAAAGTGGTGGAGAGGGGGAAAGAGAGATTTCTCTAAGTCTCTCTCAGTCATTTTCAGAGATACCTGAGCACTGTCACTGGAACGCTGTCCTGGCATTGGAAGTCCTAGGGAGAGATGGGATTGTAATCTGTGAGCTCATGCAAGCTGTGGGTTAATTTTTCTCTCTCGTGAACGTTGGTGACATGCACCAAGGCTGAAAGCTAGCCTGAAGTTTGAAATTGGCCTGCTTTTGCAAGTGATTGGATCAGATGATATCCAGAAGTCCCTTCTAACCTAAATTCTTCCATGGTTTTTGTTTGTACCTGGAGAAAACTGGCTCCCAATGTTACATTGCTGTGTAACTAGCTGTGTAAACTTGTTACCCTGCTGAGATGAAAATAAACATGGGTTGCTGCTAACAATTTCTTCAGGAGTAGTGACTGTTCCTGTTTTCCTCCCCAGCATCATTGTTTAGTGCATTGGGTGACTGATAAATGGGCAGAAAGGAAGCTGGCAGCAGGAACAGAGTCAGGAGGGCAGGGGGTGAAATTTTTTCTTCGCAATAACACTGCAGAAGAGGATCTCCTGTTGCATAGGACAAGATACAGCTACAGCTATTAAACAGGCTCCTACCTCAGCTATGCCTGAGGAATTAGAGACTGACAAACTTACTTTTGTCAGTAGCCAAATAAGTGCAGTCCCTCATCTTCTAGCCTCTGTCCTAAAGCCGACTTGTGAAGGTGACCTCAGCCGCAAGTGCACCGCACCACCCACGGGTCTGTTTGCCCCGTGCTCTGAGTTTCCTCCAGAGCAGCTCTCCTCCTAAAGAAGTCCCTCCGTACCCCTCACCCACCACTTCTTTCCATGGGATGCAGTGGACAGATACACTTCCAATTTTTGTGACAAGTAGGCTACCCAAAGCCCTATGCTGTGCAACAACACCTTGACTACATGACAGGATGACTGCGATGACTTTTTAGTGACACTCTGCTGGTAGTTCATGATGATATTTCTTAAATACTGATGATTATGTTGTTAGGTTCATGCCCCTAAGTAGTCACAAAATAAGATATTAGAATTATCTGAGAGAAGTGTGCTTGTTACAGTGAGCCAGCTGTTCTTTACTGATAAAATTGAAGTTCTAGCGTATCACCCAGGATGCTTGAGGTGACAAAACAATCGCTGTTGCCATGTTTATCTGAAGAACATTTCTGAAAATCTCATCTTTAGCACCCCTTTGATGTTCAAAAAATGTAAGGGTCATTTAAATTTATGCAAGAGTAGTAAATGATTCTTTTTCTGTATTCTTCACAAGTATTTTAAAGAATGTTAAATTGTCATCGTACTTTAGCTTGTATTGACACTGATTTTCTCTCTTATTCCTATTTATGCAAAAAACACTCCAATCCTGATTAGCTGGCTTACCATAGGCAGTCCACTTCTAACATCTCTATATCCCACAAACCCTATTGCTTTTTTCCCAGGTGGCATGTCCAAATACTATCCATATCAAAGGTAATCCCCTTTTCTGTGCACCTTTACCATCAGAGCTTTAATTTATTACTCTCTGCCCTGCTTTTCTTTCTTATTTTTGAATGCCATGCTTGCACACCAGCTTGCAAGGTTACATGGACTGCCAGTTGCCCATGCCAGTCTGCTGTTCTTGAAGTCTTCTGCTCATCTGCTCTGGAAACTCAGTTGTTGCTCTCCTTTCCCTGACTATGGGATTGTGCTGTGTTGGCAAATAGAGAAGATATTGATGGGCCCTATGATGGATTAACTGTTGAAACTGAGGTTGTATCGGTGCTGCTGATTTTGTTGTCCTGTTGAGACATCAACTGTCAGTACTGCCGGTGGTAGTGCTGGAGCTTCTAGACTGGAATGTTGTCATATGGTCATCAAAGACAGGAATGAAAACCAAAAATATCCTCATATGCTCAAGTCCATTCCCTTGGGTTCAGCGCAGTGCTATAGCTATTGTGCTCTATGCATTTCCCAGTGCTGTATGTGGTCACGGTTTTAAATTCCCTATCTCTGGCCCTTGAGGTATTTCAGATACTAGACTCAGGATTTATATAGACCTATATAGCCCATATGCACATTAGCAGTGGGAATTGTTGCTGTGCAGCACTTCTGTGATGTTTTGACTAGGTGACCTCTGAAGTGTGCTATCATGAGACTTTAAGGATGTTATTCTAAGGCCACATCTATTCTAGAAGAATTGAATGTGCCAAGACGTGTTCTCTGCTGTCGAAACTGGCTGGGGCTCCATAATCACATGCTAATAAGCACACTGACCCTCAAAACAGGGCTTTGCCTAAATTGCAAGCTGGATGGTTTGAGACCAGGTGTGAGGGAGCAGCAAGGGCCAGCTGCTCTGTAGTGAGTGGATGCCTTGCTGGGAGCTGAAAGCAGTAACGTGGCTGCAGAGGCGATGGTCCATGTCCCTGCCACCTCTCCTCTCTTGTTGATAATTGTAGGACAAGTTTCTAACTTATTGGAGGGAAGCTCCATTTTTTTCCACCAGGCCTGGTGGATGCTATGGCTTAGGTGATACCTCGTCAGCTGCAGAAATAGGCCTTCTTTTGCTTCCTATTCAGAAAACCAAATTAGTGTGGGGAATAGAGACACCAGCACTGTGGCACACAACATAGACATAAGGTAAGAATATAAATCCAGTTTGTCCCAGAACTGTTCGATTGACTAACATGGATGTAGCCTAAGAAATCCTGTCTCATTTTTCACACAGGGTTACCATCTGTTTGGACTGCTGTTCTGTGTTTCACAGACAGGGTTGCCAGCTCCCTTCAGCAGTCAAGCATTTGTAGTCAACACGCAAAGTTAACATGTGCACAGGTTTAACGTGGGACTCTATTCTAATCCGCACAGGTTTATTCTGAGATTATACCTTCGACATGCTGAGCAGTCTGGATCTCGGTAGGTCTTCTAGTATTAGTAGTGTTGATTTCCACCGAAAGCATCATCAAGCAAATAAATCTTCCTCTTTGCTTGCACAGATTATCTTTCATCAAGGCATTTTTCCTGGAGGTTGCTATACATGACAAAATCACATATGAAGCAGGGTCAGCTACAGCAGGTTGCCTGGGACTGTGTCCTGTCTGGTTTTGAATATCCCCACCAATGGAGACTCCACAACCCCTCTGGGCAACCTGGTTCAGTGTTTGACCACTCTCACAGTATTTTTTTTTATTCCGTTCAGATTGTAATTTAAGTTTTTAAATTTGTGCCCATTGCTTCTTGTCCTGTCAGTGGTCACTAATGGGAAGAGTCTGGCTCCCTCTTCTTCATTCCCTCTTGTCAGGTATTTATATACATTGATGAAATGCCCCCTTAGCCTTCTCTTCTCCAGGCTGAACAGCCCCAGCTCTCCTAGCCTTTCCTCATATGAGAGATGCTCCAGTCCGTTCATCATCTTTGCAGCCCGTAGCTGGACTCGCTCCAGTAAGTCCATATCCTTGTTGTACAGGGGAGTCCAGAACTGGACACAGTACTCGATACATGGACTGACCAGTGCTGAGTAGCGGGGGAAGGATCACCTCCCTTGACCTGCTGGCAATACGCCTCTTAATGCAGCTGAGTTACTCGGTATTGACCCCTGGGGTACACCACTAATCACTGGCCTCCAGCTGGACTTTGTGCCAGTGATCACCACCCTCTGGGCCTGTCTGTTCAGCCAGTTGTCAATCCATCTCTCTCTCCACTTACCTAATCCCATACTTTATCAGCTTTTCTATGCAGATTTCATGGGAGACAGAGCCAAAGGCCTTAGTAAAGTCAAGACAAATAAAATCCCCAGCTCTCCCTTCATCCATAAAACCAGTCACCTCATTGTAGAAGGCTATCAGGTAGGTTAAGCATGATTTCCCCTTCGTAAATCCGTGCTGACTACTCCTGATACTCTTCTTGTCCTTCCATGTGTCTGGAAATTGCTCCATCAGCTTCCCAGGGGCTGATGTGAGGCTGACTGGCCTGTGGTTGCCTGCATCCTCCTTCCTGCACTTCTTGAAAACAGGAGTGACATTTGCTTTCTTCCAGTCCTCAGGAACATATCCCAGTTGCCATTACTTTTCAAAAATAATCAAGAGTGCCCTTGCAATGACATCAGTAGAAATGGTTATAATATGAGCACTTTAACCCAATATGGAGTCCAGATAGATATGTTTCGAACAAACTGTAAAAAGGTACCAGCCCAGGTACTAATCTACTGGAGTGAGAAACCCAGTGATCTAATAGAGGTTCATGAGGTGTCTCCCATAACAAGAGATTTTGACCAATTATTTCAAGGATGAAAAAATTATGCAATTTATATGTAATGACTAATTAGCATTTGCTATAGTGTAAATGCTTAGTGCAGAAATAACGTGTAGTCAGGTTCAGTAAATTCTTATCACCAGGGAGATCCTGGGTATTGAATAGCACAGAATGATACCTAGCATGACAAGACAAATCAAATATGAGCTTGCAGTAGGATTTTTGACAACACACACCTAAGTATGCTCTTATAAGGTGCAGAAATATGCCTCTCTTTCAAGCTCTTCAGACACAAACTTGTCAAACAGTCTATGCTAATTAAAGGTAAGATATCTTTAAAGCTTGCTAGGACAGAACTCTATCTTCTGAACACCGATGACTGGATGAATTGCAGTCGCTCTAGAATAATTTTTTATTATACTCTTTCATCTATGTTCATATTACAGAATATAGCAGAAAAAAAAAAACACACCCCAAACCACAAATTTCCTTAGAATCATGTACTGGATTAGCAAAAATAGATGTTTTGATCAAATAATTTTTAATGATTAATAAACAACCACCAGTTATTAATTCTGCTGTACTTTGTTTATATCAGGAACAAAGATTAGGATTAGAAATCAGAGCAGGCTCTCAACCATTTTTCTGTGAAACTTTTCAAGAACGCTTCATACCTTTGAAAATATTTATGAATGATATCAGAGCATTTAGTGCTTTGCCTGCAGGAATTTGTGTAATCAACCTTCTGCTGCTATGTCCACTGGCTGCGTAGTGGAATGGTGAGTGCCAGTTTGGGGAAGCTTATTCCATAAGCACAAAAAAAGTGTAGCTCCAGCATGGCAGCAGGCCAAGGAAAATCCTGTGAAAATTTACAATATATAACCAGTAAGTATGAGTCTTTTCTCTACTGATTTAAAAGCCTGAAGGGTGCCTTCTGCTGCTCAAAATTAATACAGCAACATCAGATGTCCCCATGTAAAGAGAACACAATCCCTATATTTACATTGCAGTGGTAATGAAATAATAACTTTGTTAACTGTACTCAGAAATTAATGAGTGAAAAAAGACAGTTTTGTAAAACTGCAGTTTTGTTTTAGGTTACTCATTTTGCCGCAATGCCAATCTGAAAGGTAGTTTTTCACTCCAATGAGACGAATGCAGATAGACACCACCTAGCAACCCAAACCGGGGGGGTCGGTCAGTCGGACAAATCCCGCCGGAGGTTTGCAAAGAAAACAGGCGGGATTGTTTTGCCTCTTCCAGAGAAGTCCCTCAAAGGCTGTGCATGGGAAAAGTCGGCGCTGGAAAGCTGTCTTCTCCCGGGACGCCCTGGGGGCGGTGATGCTCGCTCAGATCTCCCAGCTGTTTAACCCAGCGGGAAGGAAAGGCTCCCCCCGAGCCCGGGGGGACGGGGCGGTTCCCGGCCGAAAACCCGCACCCAGCTGCCTCCCGCTGGAGCTGAGCCACCATTGCAGCTGAGGTGCCTCCCCGTAACCAAAACCTCGGGTTTTCTCTTCTAAACTCTGTTCTACTTTATTTTAACGCTACTTCATCTTCCAATAACCTTAATTCAGGGTTAACGTAGGACTGCATCATTTATTCTAAGATATTTTTCTGCAGTCAGCTGCCATCCACAGTCTAATAAGAAAGCAAATAATTTTCCAAGAAATTCTGGCAAAATCCATTTAGGTATATAGCCAACTGATTTTCCCCAGGATTCAGATTTGACGCACTTTCAGAGATCATAAGGCCCTTACACTGGTACAGTGTAGCATTGGTATCATTACCATATAAATTATTTCATAAATATAATTCCTATTTCTTTTTCCACACCTCCATGCTGATAGGACCTTGGTAAGACTTTTATAAAATTGGCTTTATAAGGTTGTGGTTTTTATAAGGGAGCTTTTCCATTGATTTCAGTGAGGCCGTATTTCCCCAGGATCTCTTTCCTGAAAATTTTACTGTCTAGGAGTCCTTGACAGGCTGCAGGTGGTGGTGCTGGTAAAAGCAGCAGTAGACCCAGTTTCAGGTTTTGAAGTATGGGGCTCTGTGTGGTTCTGCCAGGGAGCTGGATCCAGGTCAGCGTTTAGTAGATTTGTAAGGAGAATGAGTCCTTCTCTCTGTTCAGAGTTCTTCCTCTGTTGCAAAATGAGAATATTGCAGGGCTGATACCTTTATAGGACTCCCTGGTTTGCTTGAGATGAGATTTTTCTGAAAAGTTCTGAGGCAGATTTTATAGACTGAGGGTTGCTTTTCATTGAGAATTATTAGTTAAACCAGAGGATCTGGTCTCTGGCCTGGACTGATTATTCATGGTCCTTTCCCTTGGGATCTAGTCACCAAAAGTGAGTCCTGAGATGCAGTTTGTTTCCCCACAGGACTTCAGAAAGCTGCTAACATTTCCTTTTCCCTGTAAAGAAGGCAGCGTCTCCAAGAATTAGAAAAGTTTCAGACATGGCAACACATGCTTGTTCAAAGTAGAGTCTGTGAGGTGTGAGCAGAGAGAAATGGCAAAATCTCTGCAGAGAGTGCCATAGAGGAAATGTGGGAATCATCACATCATAGATGATATGTGGGACCGTTACCAAATAGCTATCCCACCATCCAACGCAGCAACCCGAGGAGGTGAGAATGGCATGCAAGGCCACCGATCCTGGTGTTCACTGACTTTACGTGGAAGGTGAGGACACATAGGCTGTTGAAAGGTGCAACACATCATGTAGGGGACCTTAGGCATTGCTAGAGGGTTAAGTGAACACATAAGAGGAACCATAACTAGATTTCTGTATGTCAAAGGGGTATTTGTTTGAAAAAGAAATTCTTGTTTCAGGATGCCTGGAGCTCTCCTTAGGTTTTGTATTACCTTTGAGTGACAGGGAGTCTAGAAATCTCTCCAATTTCTTTCTCTGCCCCAGACCTACAGACGCCGATGCTGCAGCATGTGCGGCCTCTGCTGGTGGCATGCTGAAGGGCCAAAGGTTACAAAGAGAGGAAGGTAAGACATATAGCCAGATGGCAGAGGTGGCAGGACAAGAAAGTCTGCTCAGTCACCCAAGCCCTGCTGCAGCATGCTCAGTCAAGGGGACCCCACTGAGGAGAGTGGGGGTCTTGGCACGCAAATTCTTCGCATCTGGGTGTTGTTTCAGCCTCTGAGGAGCACTCTCCTGTTTAATATTTACGATAGCACCTCATGAATATACGAGTCTTTTTTCAGCACGTGAAATTTGTGCCCTGTTCTCCCTGTAGAGTCTGAAGAATGAAAGGAATGGGTTTGGGTTACTTCTGCATATTGTATCACCTGTGACTTTTCCATAATCAACTCTTAGATTCATGAACTATACTGACAGCACTGGAGGGATGGGAAATTATTTGGTCTCTGGAATGAAAACCAGTGTTTACACATTCTAAGACAAAGGAGGAGAGGGGAGGTGGCACTTTCCCTGCAGCTGGCTGGACGTGCTCAGCTTCCAGAAGGTGGGATGGGGCAGGCAGGAGTCACACAGCAAGGGGGAGCCCTGAAACCAGAGTACCTCTAGCAGAGCCTCATGCCTTCTGGGGGCTGAGGGTGCTTATTGCTTATTTAATGCAGTGAATCACTGAAAAAACTGCAAAACTGGACCAAGGAAGAACCAGCCTGACAGGGTAGAGCACTCAGAGGAGATTTTAGCCCCCTCCAGCAAGTGAAATCTGAGGTTTTTTACTTTTCAAGGTTATCTTATCCTTGTTTGTTATTTTGTGCTTTTACAAAGCCTGCTTTGGGCATGTTGTCTTCCAGAAAGAAGGAAGAGTGTTCTGTCTCAAGGCTTGGGCAGACAAAGGCTTTTGTAACAGCATTTTGAGTAGTTAGGACAGTGTTACTGATATGGCCCTTGTCCTTATCTCTGTCCCTTGTCTCCCCTCTGCCGTTCCGAGCTCCCAGCACAGCGGCCATGAGTGCTAAGCCTTCCTTGTGCTAAGCCTTACCTTCTTTGTCTACTAGCCTCCATTTCCAGGGCTGTGAAGCCATACTGGGATGTATTTATGTCTGACAGTGCAAACTACAGGAGCAACTACAGCTCATGGGCTTTCTCTTAGGAGAATATTAAGTGTATCATCTGCCTTACTTTTTGTCTCTTGTATACAGACTTCTGTGATGGAGCAGAGCCTGGTACGGCTCACCCGTCTGCCCCTTCCATGCTGAATCCCTATAAACTTCAAGACAACTAAGGGTACCCAGAGAAGCAAAGGAGGGACCATTTCTTTACGTGCCTTTTATAGCAAGATTAGGAAAGTTAACCATAAAAGAGGTCTTCCAATTTCAGATTTCAAATAAAACAGAATGGCAGAGGACACCAGGCTGCTTTCGGAACAGAAGACCTTTATTCCTTTGGCTATACATAAGGACTAGCTCATATTTGTGAACAAAGGGCTTTCTAAGGCAAACCCCTCATCAACGAGGCAGAGAAAATCATGCTACCAAGAATAATACTGAGGGATATGACATACTGGAGAAAAAATCCTACAGTAGTTGTAGCCCCTCTGCTTTGCAAAATACTCATCTCAATTGCCTTGGAAGGATTTAAAAATTTTCAACAGCCATGGCAGCAGTCTTCCAGGATTCTTTTGTGCCTTACAGTAAAGAATAAACAGCAGTTTCAGCCCTACATGGCATGCTGCAAGTCACTCTCCAATCAGAGAACTCTTCCATGACGGTGCTTATTGTATGGATGCAAAAGGAGTTTATTTTAAAAGCATAATCAGTTCAGAAGGAATTAATAAACACTTTGCAAATGTTACTCCTTTGTGTTCATTAGTTTTCTTTAATAGCTATTCACTTTGAGTTACAAAAACTAACACAACATGTGAGAAAAACAGCAGAGGTGCTTCAAATACCTTTTGATAAATACTGTTGTTTTCTGTATTTCTTCCTAGCAGAATGTAAAGCAAACCAGGCAGGATTCTTGGCACGCAAATTCTTCGCATCTGGGTGTTGTTTCAGCCTCTGAGGAGCACTCTCCTGTTTAATATGTACGATAGCACCTCATGAATATACGAGTCTTTTTTCAGCATATGAAATTTGTGCCCTGTTCTCCCTGTAGAGTCTGAAGAATGAAAGGAATGGGTTTGGGTTACTTCTGCATATTGTATCACCTGTGACTTTTCCATAATCAACTCTTAGATTCATAAACTATACTGACAGCACTGGAGGAATGGGAAATTATTTGGTCTCTGGAATGAAAACCAGTGTTTACACATTCTAAGACAAAAATAAATATTTTACCACAGCCTTCTCTTAAAGGCACTGTGCATTGCCGAGCTGCTCCACTGGTTGTCAGAGGGATGGAAACAGGGAAAAAGCATGGCTGCGCTGAGAAACAGTATATGACCCTCAGTCCCCAGTACTTCAGGGAGCATAGAGATCAAAATGCATTTTAAGAAGGTAGTGGTGTGGGAAAGATGGTGCCATGTTGAGAAAAGGTGCTCCTAACCCAGGGGAGGGTGGGCCACGAAAGAGGATTTACAGAAGTCTAGTTCATCTCTTTTCGAAAGCAGTAACATGGGTGCTATTGTTACAAGAATCGTGCTGCCACAGACATCTAGGAGATGGGAAACTGTTCTATCACCTACTTGCTTGATGTTTGTACTTTTGCAAGACTGACATCTAAACCCTGATATTTTTTGACAATACCCATTCAAGCATTATGCCATCTGACTAACTTGGTGGAAACCTTGTTAGCTTTCTGTTCTATGCTGCCTGCAGTGTGTTAAATGCCTAAAAGAGGCTGAATTTTTCTTATGGTATTTGATACAATTTGAAGCAGTCCTGCTGTGTACATAATGTCAGGGAAAAAAAACCCTGGGGGGAAAAAAAATTAGATAATCCAGTTCTTTTTTAATAATTTGTATCTGTAGTCTATTTTGTTTAATCATATTTCTCACAAAGGCAGAAGAGAATTTTTCACTGTGATCTGACTTCTTTGGACCACCTGTGATAGTCAATGCTGTGCAGACGTGTCCACTGAAGGGGTAGTTGCTTGGAAATGTAGGGGAGGATGCTCTCAGGAGCTGTTAACAGCCATTTGTTAATAACCTGACATATTTTTCAGTGGTTTTCAATGGACGAGGTTTTGAGGGCTGTGAACACCCTGATATGGCGACATGTCGGACCCAGCCAAGCTTCTCCTACCTGCTGCTTTGATGGCCAATAAGGCCTGTCATGAAATATCAGTTCAAGCAGAACACATTTTTTCCATCTAGTTCCCAGCTTTCTTTCTAAATCTTGCATCATTTCCCAGCTGGGTCCACTGAGAGCACAAAAGCAAAGAAGCAGCAACCTTGCTTTATATTCTTTCAAGCTGGCTGTCCCCGGGTAGGGTCTACCCAGTCTAAAATCCAGTATTAATCACCTCTCAACATCATTTTCCAGCCTGACATACATGATGATGACTGAAATGGGAAGTGAAGGAGCGTGGCACCATCCATAGGCATTAGTAATAGAGACCTGCAGACAACCACCACAAAGCTTTCTTGGGTTCATTTCGACTTCCACCAAGAAAGAAAGGAATTTTTTCACTGAACTTTAAGAGGAACTGATTTTCTGCTTGGAGACAAAGAACTTCAGTTTTACCAGCATTTTGGGTATCAGAAGGGTGAAATATCCATTTACTCCACTACTCATGGTTCTGGTTTGGGGTGGAACTTTCAACGTGATTTTCAGCTGAGAAATTCTGAGAGTAGGTGTTATTTTATCCAGCTATTTTGGAAAGAAGAAAAAAATATGTGTGTAAAATAACCCTGGCTTACCAACCTCCTACAGGAGCAGATGTGAATGAGCACCATTCTGCCAGACCTGGCAGTTCTTAGCACTTTGAACCTTTAAAATATGCTTGGCAATGGTAATTAACTAACAGTGAGTAATTTATTCAAAATAAACTCCCAATTAAACATAATATTTCTGTAGACTTGTATTTTGGTATTTTTAATGAATTTCTTTTCGTTTTTCTTCATCTGGTTCAGCAGAAGGCTAAAATCATTCTCTTTTAATTTTTTTTATTACTCCTTGACCGGAGTCTTGTCTTCAAATAATGTACACAGGTGAGTCAGACCTCCTAATTAATTCTGTTGTTCTGGTTTTGTTTGCAAATTATAATGAAGTGAGATCATTATAAAATCTATTAATATCTCCTTGTACAAAAATTAAATTGAATAATATTTACTAGTAATGCACAGGTTTGGCAGAAGAGATTCCCAAATATTTTCATGCAAATGTATTTGATTATGTTAAAAAAGTGTTACAGTCTCCAGGAAAAAAAAGAGTTGCTTAGAACAGTCTTTAACATAAAGGAAACCTGATTTTTATCAAGTTACTTGTTCTTATGCCGGAGAAGGAGAGAGATTTTAAGCTGGTGCTTACAGACAAGGCAAGGTGTTACTGCCAGTTGCCTCTGTGCAACTCTACCAATCTCAGTGCCATGAATGTAGCCTGGAGCAGAATCTTGTCTCTGCTTTTGGCTGCAGAGTCTGCTCTCGTAGAAACCAAACTGAAGATCTTCAGTAGTGCGAGTGAAAGCAGGATCAAACATCTAATATTTTTCTTCCAGTGTAAATCCTTTATGTCTCCTTCAATGCTCTTTCCTATCCTTTAGAGACTCATTGCTACTTCTTGCTGCAGAGGAGTTTATTAGTTGCTGTCATTGTTACCTAGCTGGAAGAGTAAGGCTATTCTTCCTTACACTGTAATCCCAGGAGAGTCAAGTTTTGGTTACAGCCTCTAAACTTCAGAGAAGTGAATCCTACTTAATGTTGTGGCTTTGGGTCCTGCACTAACATTAATGAATCTGTCCCATTGGATGACTTTGTAATTTCTGTTCTACACTTTGGAGATTCACAACTCCTACATCCATCAGGCAGACAAATAAATATCTTACATAAACAGTGGATATTTGAGTTCTTTGACTGAAACATGAGTTTTTCATAGAAAATGCTTATGATAACTATTGTCTGAAAGTGGAAAACCGGAACAGCTGGGAAGTGTCTGCCTCACTTACACCGGGTTAGACTAGTTCACCATGTCTCTTTTTCTGTACTTTTTATGAGGCAGTACAAAACTCCTCAGAAAACACACTATCCCCAAATTGTAGCCAGCATATATAATTTTCCTCTGTTATTTCATTATATAATTTAGCCTTCCATTTTTCTGCTTTTAAAACTCCCACACTATGCATGGCTTACATCTTTCATATTTCCAATCAAGACCCATGCTATTTGGAGACAGAACATAATTTTCAAACTAAGTTTATGAATAACAGTAAATTATCTTCAGTATTGCTGAAAGTGGATGAGTCTATGAAAGTGTTGACCCAGTTCTAGCAGCCAGAATCCCCCCACCTCCTGCTTCAGAGATCTGATGTTATTCTGCTTCCTCTACCCTGTAGCTAGCTGATCTATGTTTTCTGCAGCTTAAAGAACAGCTGCCTTTCCATAAGTAGGATGACCATTTTAGTATCAATCTCTGTAGATTCCTTTGAGATCCTTTGGAAATGGAAGCTAGGCTTGTCATGTGGTAAAAGTTGCCCAGAACTATCACTCAGACAAAAAGGGACCTGAACTGTTTTGCCAGCTTTAACACTTCAGATGATTCTGGGATGTACTGGGAAAAACAAGAAAAGCACAAATAGCTGTTACGGGGAAAGCTCACCCAAAGCTCTGAACTACATCTGCCCTATTCCAAATGATTCAGGTATGCAACAGAAAGAAACAAGCACAGAGCAACTGTTAACAACTTTACATCCTTGTAACATACTTGTGACCCCAGAAAAAAACATTAATTGGCTTAACATATGGAGAAAACTAAAGCAGCCTGGGCTGACCTGAAAATGAGGTAATTGGTAACTTACTGGCCATCTCAGTTAGGCAGCAATAAATGGTGAAAATGGTTGTCGCTGAGGGAAGGAACCACATGCCCAGTTGTACAGCATCATAAAGAAGGCTAAGCTTGAGCTGGAACTGCTACATGTACAAGCTGGGCCACCAGGCAGGTCTTGGACACTTTTACCAGCTGGAGTAAGTGTACTTGACATGGCCAAAGCAGTCTTGACTTGGGAAATTTAATTTAATTTAATTTCTTGCCAACTAGCGCAAACTTTTGGTTACTGATTCGGATATTGAGAAAAAAAGAAAAAGTAAACAATTAAACAAACATTTAGGGAAACACCTTTCCTCCTCTTTCCCCCAGCTCAACTTCAGTCAAACACCACTCCTACCCCTTCCTGGTCCCAACTTCCCTTGTTCTTGCCATGCATTACACTCAGTCTCTCCCAATCCCTTCAGGGATGTGATGGGCAGTGCAGGAGGCTGAGGTTGGAATGTAATGGTTTCTCTCTGCCAGTCCATGCGTTTTACTAATTTTCGTCTGCTCTGGGTCACCCACAGGCTGCAGTCCCTTTAGGGTGTCCCTGCTCTGGTATGGGTTCTCCACAAGCCACAGTCCCTCAGGCGTGTCCCTGCTGTGGCATGGAGCTTCTCCTCCCAAGGGTGCATCTCCAGCCATGTCCCCAGCAATGTCTTCTTCCATGTGTCTCCTCACTTGTGTCCTTCCCTTTGCGGGTGCTGCTCTTTTTTAAATCTATTTGAGCAGGGGTGCCACGTGCTCTGCCATGGATCTTCTGACTGGCTCTGACAGGCTGAGATTTCTGGAGTCCCATGGGCTGTTCACGTCCATTTCCGAGTCAGCTGGAAGTAGCTGTTACTGGCACAGGGCAGGTCACTGACTCCTCACACACACGGCAGCCCTGCAGCCCCCGTTACAGAAACCCTGCCAGTTATGCTCAGTACCGTGTTGTTGCCCTGAGTCCGTGGTGCCACTCACAAGACATACTGGAGTTTTTGGTTGGGGTCTGCATGTTCTGCAGAATGTGTGTGTGTGCACGCGCGCATTTCATAGCTAGAAATTGCCAGCCACTTGCTAATACCATCTCCCTTAGATCTTAGTTCTTAAGTCACTGAGCGGTGTTCTTTTCTTGTGGCTGTCTCACACTAAATTGCCCAGCACAGCTTACTTTCCTTTTAAAATTGTTTCTTTATTTTCTTGTTCAAGAATATGCTGCTGGACCAGGTGGCATGTTCAGATCCTCTGTGGAAGGCAGGCTCTGACCAGGAATCCTTTGCAGGGATGTACCTTCAAGGAGATTTTTGTAGTCTGGACAACCCAATACCAACTGCAGAAAGAGGAGAAAATGTCCATGCTGTGGGAGCAACCGACCTGCAATGCCTGAGTCAAGAGAAGTGTCCGTGCGTTACAGCAAATTGTAGCTCATGCTACCTGGGATGTAGTACTTGGATGTGTTTTCTGCTTTCTGGAAAAATATGAGAATATTATAGAAAAAGAATATGCTAAAATAGACTATTAGAATATGCTAAAATATGCCTTAGCAGCTTTGTGATTTTTCCGGAGCTCAGAAGTTGGTCCAAATATGCACTTGATTCTGCCTTCTGGAATAGTCAAGGTTTTAATACCTTTGTATTTTCCCCTGTGGTTGAGTTGGGGAAATGCAGTTTTCTTACAGGACATCCTCGAGGCAAAATAAGCTGAAACCTTTTATAAGAAGCAAAAATATCTCAGTCACTGCAGTGATGCTAACTTGATGTCGCTTCTGCATTTTATTAGGTAGCTGTAGGACTTTCAGTCTCTACCACCAGGTAAGTGCTTTCGCATCTTCTGGTGCCAAGACAGCGCATGACATTTTTCTCTAACAGTGAAACACTCTAATACTCATCTCCATGACATCCATAGCAAATGTATAGATCCTAAAATTATCTTTTTTTTTTTTCAGCTTTTCTTTTTTTTTTCACTTTTTTCTTCACTTTTTTCATTCCAAAAGTGTCTTATATCTGATTTTTATTTAGACAAGCACAGCTGCATATAGCTATATAGTTTCAAAAACATCAAGATTTCTTTCTGCTTTGTCATGTGACTATGTCTTTAAAAATACTACAAAACAAAATATCACTGAAAGTCTGTGGCTACCGTATTGTGTTTATTTCAGCATTTTCAAGAGTGGGACTTCAGCCCTGAAGATCTAGAGCTAAATGCCTAAATTATTTTCAAAATGACATTTAGGCTTCTAAATCATTTGAATCCTTTTGCAAATTTTGTGAAATATCTTCATAGTAGAATAGAAGAGCAGATACTAAATACTTGTAAGTTGCCAGAAAATCCAACAAAATGCAAATGACAAGAAGAACATGCACATTTTTTCCAGGCTTGCACTATGATTTGTTTTTTGTTCCAGAGAAAGAAGGCACTGATAAATGTATCAATGAGCTTTGAAGAGAGCTGTTGCTCAAAGACAATTCAGCAGTGTTTTCTTGGCAGTATGCCAAAAGTAGGCGCTACCTTCTTGTTACTAATTCTGGCAAAGAAATCAGAGCTTTTCCAGTCTGCAAATGGCAGAACATCAAAATGTTACAATGCTGTGTTCCCAAAGATGATGAGGGATTTCTTTCATTAATGAAAGATAACACAAATATACAGAATCCACGTTTCCAATCTTACTGTGCAATGAGTATAATCCTGTTATTAGAGGTGCTAGAGATCGGAGGGACAAGCCTTTTTTTCTAACTCTGCTTCTAATTCATTGTATGGTCTTGAGGCAAGCCAGTCCACATCTCTGCACCTCAATTTCCCCAGCAGCAGGGTGGAGACAGTAAGAGCTACCCCACTGGGCTGCTGTGAGGCTGGATAGATCAGTATTTTTGAAAGGACTGAGACTGTCATATAGAACTTGTTATATAAGTGTGAAGTAATAAAATGCAAACTAATGAAATATGCTCAGACCTGTCACTGCTCATTTTCTGTTGTATGCCCCTTGGAACAAATGAACTGTGAGTGAGACCTGGAATATTCCAATGTTACATCTGAACAACCACAGTAAAATGGAAAAATACTTATTTCAGATTCTAATCTGTATTAGCATCTTCTCTATCATTTTTATATAGTGCATTGCAGCATGACTCCTGCCTTTCTTGGCTCTCATTCTAAAAGGCTTGTTTTGCCCATTGTCTTCTGCTTGTTCTCTCTTAAATATTTGACTCTACTGCTCGTTGTATCTGCATGGAGATACCACTCCTTTAACTATATGCTTATTTTGCTCTTGGGCTCAGAATAGCTCTTAAGAAAAAGTCCCATCCCTGTGATAACTGTTCACTCCCTCACCTTGTCACAGATTTCCTGTGTGATGTCAGGCAAAGGGATTTAACCCGTCCAGTACCCTCGTCCCCCTACTGTCAAAGAGGTTAGCTGATGGCACTGAGGTAGCACAATGGTCACAGGGAGCTCAGATGGCTATTGTAATGACTATGCACAAAAGGACTAGATAGACAGATAGGTAGATAAATTACCACGGCTTCACCAGATACTCAGCTTTGCAAATGAGCCCTGCATGCAGCTGCGGTTCTACTGATAGCGAAAGCAGTCTGAATGCAGAGGCACCTGTTGCAGCCACCACATGCCTGATCCGGGAGCAGCTTTTTCTGCAATACTTTTGGCGTTAATTTAAGCTGTCTGTATCTTTTCACTCCTGCCTTGGAGCCACTGAGTTATTCCAGTGCTGGGCTTCCCATGCAATTCTGCCAGGTTCACTCATACCCTGCAGCCCTTTCACTAGTCTGTTCTTGCTCTCCTCCCACACCTTGCTCTGCCAGTCTACTACCTTCATCTGTGCTCCACAAACTGCTGATACTCCAGTTTTACCTGCCTCCTATTCTCCCAATACAATCCAGTTCTAATCAGAAGGGTCCTGCTTTTCCAGACTCTAATTTTCACCTTCAGTTGCAAGGGGTAGAAGAAAGAGAGATTGCTGTTTCTTCACCTCTGAAATATGGCTGTAGGTAGGGGGGCTCCTTTCCTCCAAGGTTTCCTATGTCCTGATGCTTTCTTGGCATCCTTTGCATTCCATAGATAAGAGTTTAGTGGGTGTAGACTGCAGAACCTTTTCTGAGCGCTCCAGGTTCCTTCTTCACTCCTACTTTTACCCTTGCAAACTTTTCTGTAATCACCTGAAGACCATGACTGTGTATTATTACCCTGTGCATTTTTTCCATCCTGGGTTTCCCTATTGATTTCCACTTCTCAGTGGCCATTTTTACCACGTGGCTGTTGGCTCCTGTTGCACTGAATACATCTTAGCGCACAATGTATGTTTGTCCATCATCCTAAGGGCTGGGTGCACAAGCGTATATTTTGCTGTGTTTCTTTCTTGATTGCCTGGATATGCTATATTTGATGGAGTGGCTGTACTTCAGGCCTGTAAAGTGTCATATTCGGTGTGTGCATGCATTTTCCTTTTTCTTTCCCTTCCGCAGTGTTTTTCATATGTGCTATCTATGTGGGAGTTGAACTATATTCTAAGTGTGCAGTGTATATCACTCTCTCCATTACATCCCTTCTGCTTCCATGTGCTACAGGTGAACACTGTCGGTCTGGTATGTTTTGTATATTTGTTGCTATATAAGCCTCAGTATAGTAAGCGCATGGTTTTGACAGTGTATCATGGGAATGCATGCAAATTCACTGTGGTATGGGGTACAACTGAAGACACAGAGCGGATTTTGACATGGTAATACTCATGATGTGGCCAGTGCAGCATGTGAAGATGTACTTGTGTTTAATGCGGTGTGAGGCATGGTGGAAAAGGTGCATGTGTGTACAAGTGTGTCTGGGGTGAGCACGGTGTGGTATTTCCAGCATGAGGTGCAGGACGTAGAATCAGATCAGTTTTTTCTTCAGCTAGTAATCCTGTACATTCAACCTTAATGCAGTTTTAGCAACGCCCTCACTTGAAAATGAGGATCTTTATGTTCTCCTGCTGCTTCACATATCACTATTTATAGCATTTATTAACAATTTTTAATTCCCAAAGAACAATACAATATCCAGATGACATTGGCCAGAGTGCAAAATCAGGGAGAATCAGACCCTTACTTTACAGAAAGGTGCTGCAAGGTCCAGCTTTTTCATTAACTAATTCCTCTAACACACGTGTAGCCAGGCATGAGCTGTGCTTTGGGACGCATGCAAGTTTCCAGGAACACAAATACCATGGGACTTGCAACATCCTCCTAAAGATTGGCAGCACAAGCTGGAGCAGCTGCTGTTTGTGGTCATCTGTGCTCTGCCTGGGTCAGTCCTGTGAGTGCCCTGCCAGCAATGAGCTCTATAGTCACACTCTGTGGCTCATCCTGGGGGAGCGTTTATCCGAAATTGAGTGACAGGAATGAGCTGGAGTTTCTCCCTCCGGTAGCCTTATTTCTGTTTTAATCAGTGTTTCTTTCATCTTGGACATGACTGTTTTATGGAAGTGAAAACATCAGTCTTTAGCATAATTTGGGACCTGTTATGTTAGCCCAAATATCCTTCAGGGTGATGTTGTAAGGCCCTGATGACCCAGGCCGTCTTTTTGCTTAGGTACTCTCTGCTCCAGGAGAATGTTTTCTTCCAAAGCAAGCATCAGGATGACTGGAGAGAGGATCCCAGGTGCAGTGATAGTAACCAAGGCAGAGTATTAATTACTTAACCTCTCTTAACCAGCTGAGCCCCTAGTTTTCCCACAGGCCTTGCTCCAATCCCATTTCCATAACCCACAGAATAAAGGTGACAGCCTTTGAGCACAGGCTAACATTTCACATATGGACCAGGCAAATTACATTCAGCAAATGCGCCCGCCTGCTGTTTCTCTCAGTGATGGCACTGACACGGACATGCAAAGCAGCATGGCAGGTACAAACATCACTGATGCACCATTTTCCTCGGAAAAGGGCCAGCAGGGGAGTGGGAGAGGCCTGCTTGGGTATGGATACAACTCCATAGCCGTTTTCTACTTGAGCCAGCAGACAATACCACAACCTAGACAGCAAAATGTGCACTATGTTTGAAGCTGAAATTCAAATTATTTCAGCTGATAGCGTAAGCTTTTAGCTGATCTCTGCCTATCTGGCTGGAGTCACAGCATCCTTCTGCCATACAGGGGGAGCTCGTTTTAGTCACAATGGTGGATACGTCCACAGAAACTGCTGCTATGGGCAGGCTCCGAGTTTACACGGTGCAGGATGAATTACTGCGTCTCCCTCAGCACTAGCAACAAAAGCTCACACTGTGGCTCCACCCTGTGTGCAGCGGGGCAGAGAAGATCCATTAGGCCTAGCAAGTTTTATTCCAAGTGTCGGTAACTCTTGACTTCAGCGCTCCAAGCAACTCCCTCGCTCAGTGCGTGGCAGGGCGAGAGCTGACGGTCGCCCCTCCGCAGCATCAGCACAGCCCCGTTCTGCCGCTCCGGCCAGCGGCACCCGCGCAAACCTGCAGGTGCCGAGGAGGAGTGAGGAGGCGGAAGAAGCGGCAGGTCTCTCGCCGCTTCCCCGTATGACACCACGCGTCCCATTCCTCCTCATGCGCCGCCGCTGCCTGATGCGGAGTTACGGCGCTGAGCAAATGGCGCCCGCTGGTCTCGCCAGCTCCCGGCAGGGCTCCTTGCCTCTCAGCACACAAATATCTGCAAGGAGAAGCAGCCTAGATCTGCAGGCTTACTTTTCAACGAGCCCTAGATTTCCTTACCTCTGCTTTTACTATCTTTAGAGGGCCCTGAGGCACCAAGGGGCCTCCTCCAGGGCCTCCCCCACACCCTCTGCCCGCGGCTGGGAGTCCCACCTCAGCCTGAGCTGTCACGAGACAGCGAGGGCTAGCGGCTCCGGGAGGGGCATGGCCGGCAGGGCACGGCTGGCAGGGCACCACGGGACCCATCCTACAGCACCTGATGTGGGGAGCGGGGCAGGCCCGGGGATGGTGGCTGACCATAAGCCTGGACCATAAGGCTCATCATGGTGCGGGTCAAGATGGGAATCCTACCTGCAGGTTAGGGTCAGGATCAGGCCCGGCGATGGCAGGGCTGTGGGGACAGGGATGGACTGAGGCTGGGCCCTGTGGGCCTGGCTCGGCATGGCTCATGGCCAGGCAGGGCATGGCTGTGGGAGCCGGAGACCGGCCCTGCTGTGGCGTCACTGCGGCAGGGAGCAACGGCCCTGGGGTGCTGCGATGGGGTCCTGGGCCTTGGGCAGACAGGGGGTGGCCCTGGGGGGCTGGTCAGGGACAGTCAGGACTGCCCTCGGGGCCCCGACAGCTGGCTAGGAGTGTTCAGGGCCTTAGAATGGCAGAGAATGCCTCAGTGCATCCATTACGCTCCTTAAGACCTTCTTATGTCCTCCAGGTGTAATTAAAGTCCATGTTGGTGGCACGGCAAGACGACACAGCTGGCTGCGTGTGTGAGAACATAACCAAACAAAGGAGAGATGTGACTTGTCCTGGTAGACAGGACAGAGGAAATCTGAGGTTCTGGGAAAAAGTAGCAGCAAGAAGTTCTGACAAAGCTGCCTCTTTATTTACAAGCACACATGTGGGGAGAAATGCTACAGTCACCCATTTTGGACCAAGCCTGTGATTTTCAAATGCGTCTTTATTGATTGGTTGATTTAGCTCAAGTAGTATGAACTTTATTTTACAAGAACCTGCAGCTAACCAACACAAAAAAGAATTACCATCATTACCTTGTACAATACCGGACTAGCACAAAAAGAGAAGTAAATGCCACAATCCAGTTAAAAGAACCGTAAAATAACTAAATTAAACTGTAAACTCTACATGGAACAAACGGCGGAGATTAGTCCCACACATGTCAGTTATAAACCCAGCAGCGGGAGGAGAGGGGAGGTCTGAACAAAAATCTGGACAAAACCAAGCACCCCAGATGCCAACTCTTTCTCCCCTGAGGGTGCCTAAGCATGGGTTCATTTGAGACAACACACAGTCACATGCTTGGCAGCACGCATGTGAGCGAGTGGGACAGCGGCAGAGAGATGCGCACCATCTGCCCGCATCTTGTCTTCTACCCTAGAAAGCCTCCTGGGTCTGTTCTCTGCTTCAGAATATTCAGAGCTTCCTAAAACAGGAGACTGGTGCGGATTTGCACCCAAAGGATGTGAAAAGAGCCTGATAATTGGAGGAGAGTGGGCCAAAAAGAGAGGACGGAGCACTGCAGGCAGAAACTGAAGTTATCTAAGTTGGCAGTAGGTACAACTCATCCAAACGCATTTATTGCAGATGAGCATGCAATGGAACAGCAAACCTGAAGTTCAGGATGAAAAACTGGGGAATACTAATCCACTCATTTCATCCTTTGTTCCCCCATTTTCTGTCTGCCCCTTATGACTCCTCTGTCTACATCCTTTGCGCTCCCTCCTTTCTCTCCCATTCTTCTGCTACTTCCCATACCACACAGGCAGTGACCCTCTGCCCCACTACGCTGCCTTCCCTGACCTTCACACAGTTCTGCCAGTGACTCCCACTTCACACTCCCAGTCTGCTCTTCTGCCTCATGTACCTCTGTGGAACAACAGTCAGAGAAGGCTGAAATCTGATTTCCTGTCTCCCACAATCAGAGGAGCACTCATCTTGATTTCTCATTCCGCATTCCATGAGGAATGCAGAGAACTGGGATCTAACTTCATGTAAATAGAGCAAACACCCACAACTTATTTTGGAATCTGCCTGTCTTCTTCATCCTTCTTGTCTTTTCCTCCCTCTTGGTCCCTCCCTTAAATGTAGGAATGTTTACAGTAATTCAGGTCCAGTTCTCTGATTTTTAGATAAAACCCCAGAATTTTCCTGAAAGCTCACTCCCCAAACCTCATCCCTTCATCAGAGTTATGGCAGTTATGGGAAAATCTGCTGTTTGTGCCACTGGGAAGAAACTGCTTTGGCATGACAGCATAAGGCTTGCACAGGACAGCATCTATCTGGCACCTTTCTAAGAACAACACTGGCTTAAAATAAAATAATTAAAAAAAAATCTACAGAGAATCTATTCCCCTTCCCCTTCGAGTCTAAAAGCACCTCTCTTGTGGTGAAGAGCGACACTGTTGTCCAATCACAAAAAGCCAGCAAAACACACGTGGGAGCAACTGATTTCTTCCGCTTGTGCATGTGGTGCAAGAGCTGTACAGGGATGAGACATGGAAGAGAAGGCTAAACCCACAGGACTTCTGCCACCTTCAATTCTGCAGAAGATTGGTACAAGGACAACACTGATAGATAATTTTCTGTGTTCACCAATAACAAGACCCTTAGTAGTTAGTTGCCTTAATGCACAGCAAGGGAGGCTAAAGTCAGGTAGCAAGAAAAGCTCTCTCACTTGTAGGCTAGCTAAGAACTGAACAGACAATCTCAGCAGCCTCCAGGATCTGCCTCAGTGAAGTTCACAATGAATAACTTAGATGAGCAGCCATGGTGGACATGTTTGGTACACTCAGTCCTGTCTCAGAGCTGGAGCGGGCTAGTCATTCTCTTGAGGTCCTTTCTAGCCCTATGCTTATGAGTTGGCTTCACTGAAAAGAACAAAAGGGTCGTCTCAAATTTTCCTGTCCAGCGCTTGCAATTAGAGCAACAAAGGAAAAAAACAAAATCCTTCTTTCTTTTCCCCAACCTTCATGTCTCACAGCTGAGGAGTTCCCAGCCCTCAGCCCTTCTAACACTGATGGAACTGAGGGAAACACAATACTCTTGAAACACTTCACAGGTAGCAGCCGGAGTGAGGACTGTCAGCGCAGGACAGCTTTGTGTGGGCAGAGTGAAGTATTCCACCGCTCACTGAATGCTCACAGGAGTGCAGCCCATGCCGTGGGCAAGGCGTGACAAGGTCAGTGTACAATACATGGCATGCCTTCTTCATCCAATGAAAGGGTTACACAAAAATGGTCATCGTGCCCGGTCACTCTCCCGCAGCTCCACCACACTGGCTTGTCTAGCAGCCTCCAGTACTGGCTAACTACTTCCAGCTGTGGCAAGAGAAGAACTACAAACAGTGGAGTCTCCCCATCCCTCAACACAGAACCCCTCGTTAGTCTTTCCTTTCACCCTTTCATACACTGTCCCCCTACCCTCCCTCCCCTCAATTTAAAAAATAATGGTTATAATTAATGCATGGAAGGTGATGGCATTGTGCATGTGGTTCACTTCCAGTTCTCTTTCCCTCTTCTCAGGCATTCTCCTTCCTCCTCTCCAACATCCCCCCCCCCAAATCCATTCCATCAGTCCATCTCGCCTGCATGCCTGGGGGGCTGCTGCTCACTTGCCATAGACGCTCTCATCGCTGTAGGCCACATAGAGAAAATAGTCCTCCTCGTGGTTATCCTGCAAGGGGAGAAAGGGAGAAAGTAACAAACCAAAGCCCTGTAACCCATTACATGTGAAAAAGCTCAACCAAGAGATCATTGTAACAACAAGAGGGCATAACCTCTCTGTCACTGTTTCTCCCCCTTTACATTGAAGGCTTCACTTCCTCATACCAAAGAGAATGTATAGCAACTTTCTCTCTCTGGCCACAGCTCTACTTCTAAATTTAGGCATGTCACACGTCTGGACAAGTGAATTTACTTGAAAAGCCACAGCCAGAGTGTGCTGCAAACGTACAACAGAAACAGCTCTGACTGTTGCAGGCTGTGCAGCAGAATCCCAGTGCTGGTATGGCCTTAAGACGGAGAGAAGAGACTTGGAAGACTTTAACAAGTCAAAAATCACCTCTCGATACTTCAGTATTTTGTAAAAGTGGTCATATTTGTTGTTTTGTCAGAACACTTTGACAAGTGGCTGTATTTCTAGGCCTGTTTTACATATGGGCAATAAAGCTGAGATGTTAAGTGATTACACTGACACAAAAAATCTGCAGAGTGCTGGGAACAGAGTCCTGATCTCAGTTCTGGACAGTTAGACACACCTTCCTCCTACATGTCCAGATCTGGAAAACTCCCTGCGTGTGTTAATCTTCTATTACCATCAGTCCACATACACATTGTCCAGTTATTGTCAAAAAGTGATAGATCAAGTAAGGCTCACAGCACCATATTGAAGCTCTCCTATTAAAACACAGTAACACAGCAGAAGGAGAAATCAAGGAGAAATCAATCCAGGCTGCAAATCAGCCATGATCTAATGGCAATATAATTGAGGAACATTCCTCTGATGGGCATAGAATATGCCTTTAAGGTCGATCAAATAACACTGCTCAGTAGAAATGCTGAGCAGCAATGTTCACAGTGTCCTACAAGATCCTCATATATACAGTACAAGCTATGAAAAAGTAATTCTGAACAAAGAATAAGTGTTCCTTGATAACATATTTATAGACAGTTGGTTGCCCAGTGATACTGTGTTCTTTTACTGGCTAAAAGGAAATCTTTTTTGTATAAACCGGAAAGCTAGTCTGTATGTTCCACCCTCCGCCCCAGACACAGTATTTCCTCTGAAATATATGTAGTTTATTTCAATCCTTTGTTAAAGTAGTAGGATCAACACATCATTGCTGGGGCAACTATTCACCACCTGATATGACAACCATTTCAACTAGCAAACAAACAACTAAAATGATGAGGCTCCCCAGGCTCCTCTTTATAACTGCAGGATGGAACTTCCCTAAACAGATGATGGGATACAGCCCAGGCCAAGCGGGTCCGTCTTCAGGCATCTGTGACCAAGCTGCACCCCCTGCCAGTTGGGTAGTGCACAGTTGTCCTCCAGTGAGGATATGCATTCTTCCGGACACTCCAACAAAAGGAGAAAGAGATGGGCCAGGCTTACCTCATACAGCTGGCCCATGGTAGCACTGGTGGGAGGGATGGTATTATTGACAAAGAAGAACAGGGCATCTTCTGGCCTCAGGTGGATCCGCTTTCGGATTAAGAAGTAGAATTGGCCAACTGAAGAGGAATAGAGGAGAATGCCTTAGAATCAGAAAGAATGTTTTGGTTTGGGGTTTTTTGTTTGGGGTTTTTTTTTACCCTAACTGTGGTGGTTTTCTTTTGGGGGTGGAAGTCACATGCTGCATGTAAAAAGTAGGGAAAACTGAATAATGCAGGAAAGAAAGCAGTAACTTCATGACTGTTACCACATTAGCAGCCAACCCACTCGGAGCTGGCAGTTTCTCAGGTACATGCCTCAGGCTATGTACCCTCTAAATCCACACACCACCTACTATGGTATGAAATGCTCTACTGCGGGGAGTGGTGGGAAGACCTCTAACTAGTTTAACCTTTAATCCTATAGATCAAAGACACCTTGGAGAATTTGGCCTTGGTGTAAATGGTCATACCATTCCTGAAAACAAATTCCTGAAAACAAATTCCTTACTATTTGCTTGAGCTATGTTGCACAAGAAAGTATTCCGCAATCCATTATATACTGCAAGAAAAAGAAATGCTGTTCCTTTAACTCATTCATGTTCTCAAATGAAAACAAATATAATTACACACAAAATGGCCATGACCATTCGGAAAAGGAACTTTGTAGCCATGACTCCAACCGCAGGGGTGGAAAACGATGGGACTATTTCAAGAACGTGTCTCTTCCCGCATCAAGGATACAGCCTCTGGCAACTCTGCAGCTAGGTCATCATTGACTGATGATTATCCTACTGCCTATGATACACAATTCAGGCATTTTCATCACGGCTAGAAGTCAGCTGTGACACATGCATGCTAGCTAAGTCAGTGGGATACCTCAGAAGATCTCAGAGAATTCTGCATGTTGTAATCCAGGCTGTAAGGTACATAAATATAACAAGGACAGCCAGGTAAACTCGGGTAGTGATAAGATGTTGAGCCTGTCTGGATATTTTCTTGGTGCTGATCATAGAGTAAAAGCACTTCTGAGACCTTCTCACTGAAAATCAGAAGAAAGGAGGTACACTTTATTACCTGTGAGGTCAGAAGGCACAAGATACTTCCTTTTGTCTAGGTCGGGTACTCTGGCTTTTGGTGCTTTTTCCACAATTACCTGGAGAGAGAGAGTGAGAGAAAGCAAGAAACAATCCATGAGTATCATAAAACAAAATGGACCAAAAAGCATCAGTGGAAAAGGATATTACCCTTTGAGAGAGATGGTGCTACCAGGCCTTTAGAAATTTTATTTAATCTATAACAAATGCACAACATTAAAGAACAGATAGGTGAGAAGACGACTTAAAATCACTGGCAATAGCTGTGCTGGGAGCCCAAGACTGCAGCAGTAAGCACAGTGAGTAAAAAATGGAGACTGGAACAGACATAAAAATAAACCGTAATAGCCGAGAAAAAAAAAAATCAGGTCACCTTGATGGTCCCAATGCAGGTTAATTTTGTATGAAGGAGCTGCCAGGAGGCTAATACATGAACATAAGTATCACAAGCAAGTTGAACTGCTTCCAGGTTACAGTTCCAAACCGCCTAGCATAAAACTAGCCCTACTCCCAATAGTCCCACATCCTAATTTCTATATTCACCAATACCAAGAGCTCTAGAATGAAGCAAAGAATTAAAGAGAAACTACAGCTCATTGGTGAATTTTTTTTTTTAATCCCCAGTTCTTCAGTAGTTACCTTCTACTCTGAAATTCATATCCTTAAAGGTTATTTTCCCTACTTCATATAGGTATGGACATTTCCTTATCCATATAAATATCTAATAATTAAAAAAACAGGCTACCATCTGGGCAACTGGACCCACAGAGACTTTTGACACAGAATACTAATCCTCATTATATTCTAATGTCATTACGACATAGAAAAACATGAAGCTCAGCAGCTTTAAGGTCAAACAGACAAAGAGATCTTCTGCTACAGGAAAAAATTTGTTACCAGAGCTAGGCAAAATGTTTACCTCAGAAGCAGGAAGTATTCCAAAGTGACCTGATCTCCTTCCACGAAAAGCCTTGGAAACCTTTCCAAAGGTGGAGTATGTTTCCATGGAACTACTGGGTTTGTGCAGAAAAAAACTGAAGGCAGTTTTTGGGGTTTTTTTTGTTATATGTATTTTTGAACTGGTAAGAGATATATTACATGATTCAATCTACCTGGCTTGCTGTTCTGCAGAAGCCATTTTGACCATCTAAACACGAAGCTGGATTTTCTGAACCTTCTCAACTTTTTAATTCCACTAGACCCTATAATTGTAAATACTCCTTGTGAGACACGTGGGACTAATTTCTAAGGGCTCCATGCTCCCTTAGCTCTTTGGTAACCCAAATCAGCAACTGTATCTGTTGTGTAACAGAAAAGGCTGAACTGCTGTGGACTAAGCCTTCTTTGGAAGCAAAATGGTATTGTCACATCAGTGAGACACTATGCCAGAGGAAAAAAGCTACAATGATGAGCTTGGTGTATTTAGCCTGGACAAAATACCCTGCTAATTCAATCCGACTCCTTCTAGACCCAAGTGAATATCTGCAAAGGACGTCACACGGCAGAGATGCTAGCTTGGACATCTCTTCACTGTGCTCCATTTGGATGCTGCCAACACAGCCAAAACCCCTGAAAATTCTTAAGTTTGTTTTTAAAATGGAAACGTGGTCGTCTCTGCCACTTCAAGAACTTGAAGCACCTCAGTTAGTACAAAGCATTCAAGCTGTTTCAGGCAGTTTGTGGTAGGACATGCATTTCCATACAAGACGCAGTTGGCAAGTGCGGTGAAGGAAGGACAGTCCCACAATCTCACTGAACAGGTGCAGGCTGAACAGCAACAGCACTTTGCACATCTTTTTACCCGCACATCCAACAAGGCAATACCTAACACAATAAATTGCAGTGGAGAGAAACCTTTAGTTCCTGCCTCCAATTTAAAAAACTACTGACAAGCAGAACTGCTAGCTAGCAGCACTGATGTGGCCACCCTGACTCAAAAGGGTGGCTTGTAGCTGGTCATTAGATAATGCAGGAAAAAAATCAAGCCTACAAGGAAGAGGTGAGAGTGTTGGGGCTTCTAAGCCCCTAGGAAAGATTTAAATCAGATCATCACTGAGCTTAAGAGAGATCTCCCTCTTGCAAAGAGGCAGGGAAGGAATGGAGGTGCTCTGCTAATCTGACTATCAACTGTCGTCCGTTTGCCTGATAACACAGGTATCTCTTCTGAAGCACTAAACCCTTCACACACACAAACAAACCTACAAAGAAAATCCAAAGGGCAGATACAGATTATCTGTATGTCTGTTGTTGCTGGGTGGTGACTGTGGTAATGTGGGACCATGCCAACAGTATAAGCTCAGCAAAATGCTGAGATGTATCAGGGCACTGCAGTGTCGGCAGCCAAACAGATGTCATCTTCAAGGATCCTGCTGTCGGGAAGGGCAGAGACAGAAGTGATGCAAAGAACAGTTGTCTGCTGCATTCATTTGCTCCATATGCAGCTCCCACAACAGGCCACCCCCAGCAATTCACATCTGGGCCGCGCCATGCGTCGTTTTCATTTATGCTTAACTACAGCACACCTTGTTATTCTGGCCCTGGCTTTCTCCACAAAGATCTGCTGATACCCTCCTGTCTTGACCTCTTTCAGCTCTTGCCAGTCCGGGTCTGGGCCCGGGCTCCCCCCACGGCTCTTCCAGACACATCTATCACGATCTGCTGTACAATCTGCCATGTTAATCCTCAGTTTACAGCTTGTCTCACTCTTGACCTACAGAGCCCTCTGCGGTCCTCATCATAAACCATGGAACCGCGCACACTCTTCACCATTGACTTGCTGCGTGCTCAACCTGCCGTGCTATGCCAGGGGTCCCAAAACCAGCTAGGACAAATGCACTCAAAGGCTGACTTCCAAAAACTTTTGCAAGTCCAGTTGAGGGCCACTTCGAAGATAAAAAAAGGTGTCAGCCTGCAGGGAAAACATGGTGTAACTGTTCCCCCTTGCCCTTAGATTTACAGGGGAGTCTAAATTACTTTGCATGCAGTACCCCTGGGCAGTAAATCTAGGACAGACCTCTCCAGTGGGGATGGAAAGAAAGAACATTTGCAAACCGTTTATTAAAAAGGAACCAAAAAAAAAAAATCACAATTAATTTGATTTGTCATTTCTTTTTTCCAATTATTATTAGTAATTATAAAGCTAGAGGTTTTCCACAGGCACTCCAAAGGGACCTAAGGATGAGGAAGCAAAGTTCAGCTAGAAGATGACCTTGTTTTCCAAGTGACGTTTTTTCCACACGATGATTAAACAGGAGAGCAGAAAGACTGAGAAGTATCATTTTCCTCTCATGCAAAGGAAAAGAACAGAGCAAGACTACATCGAAAAGACAGGCCAAAAGAAAGTAAAATAAAAATAAAGGGAAAGTATCAGATGACACGGATACAGACCTTGTTTTCTATGTAGAGTACCCGGTCAACTCACTCATTGTTCTCCTCCATTTTTACAGAGCTGATGGTAAGCTCCTTCCCCACCCCCCAACCCCACGCACGCAGGCTGCCAGAAAAAGATTAGCAGCATTCTCGCTGTCGAGTTACTGCGGATCCCAGAAAAAAGGGTGCATTACACGCCGGCGCCCCCGCACCCACCCACGAACACAGACCCTCCTACATAACAAACAGCCATAGCTTTGCGCTAAAGAAAAAAGAAGCCTGGAACGCGAACCAGAACATCAAGATCACAGTCATCTCTACTAATCTCATTGCTTTTGCCTTAAAAAATAAAGAAAGAAGCAGACGACAGCCGACAAGGAAAACAAAGACGGCAGAGCGAAGAGGTCCGCCCGGCGAGCCGGGCCAGCAGCAACCGCCGCCGCTGCCCTCACACCCCACACTCACAGGGACTCTGTCGGGATATTTCTTCCTGATTTTCTCCCCTTCTTTTTTCCTGTACTCGAACGGGTGGTCTTCCTTGTACTGGAACTTCATGCTGCCGGGCTGTCACCTTCCCTCCCGAGGGCTACCGCGGCTCCCTCCCCTACGGCCGGGTACTTAGCGAGCCCCCGGACGCCCCCGCAAGCGCAGCGCAGCGGAGCGGAGCGCAAACCCCAGCCGTGTCGCCGGAGCGCACCAGCCGCTGACGGCAAATTGGGCGCTGTGACGTCACGGGCAGGCACACCTCCTCCAGCCCCCCGCCGTCACGGTGCCGCCGGGGCGGGGGCTCTCGCTGGCTGTAGGCGGGGCTCGGGTCCACACCGCCCGTGGGGGAGGGAAGGCGCAGACCCTTCACGTATTGGGGAGGGGGGCAAGAAGGTATGTGCTACCTTCCAGCCCACGCGCGACGGGGGAAGGCCGGGCGCGGCGGGTGTGTGTGTGTGTGTTTTCTTTTGTACATTGATTTATTGCACGGCAATAAATTAAAAAAAAACAAAAACACATTAAAAATAATAAATAAATAATTTTTTCTTTAAAAGGCAGCAAAATAAACATACGATTGAGCAACGCCGCAATCCCCGCAGCGTGACTCAGGGGTTATAAATACAGCATGAGCAGGCACATAATCCACCCGGGACTGCGGGGATAGCCGCGTTGCTCCTCCCCCTCACCTGACCGGCGCGACGGCGTGGGGCGGCGCTCCGCGCGTGGGAGCGGGGCTCGGCGGGGGTCCAGGCCTTGGTGTCGCCTGTGTGAGGCTTGAATGCCTCTGCTTGTCTAAAACGGGGGTAATGAGCCTGCCCTATTCTTAAAGTGGCTGCAAGATGTAAGACCAAAAAAATGCTACTTTTCGTGACCATCCCTGTCACTGATGGATCTGGATTATTCCCCTGTTCATAACATCTCAGTTAAACAACAAGGGGCAGAAAGTGTGTCACGTAATGTGCCAGACCAGATGCACATTACAAACAGTGGACAGTTAAAGGGAACTGTCTGTAAACAAGCCAAAATAGCCGGCCAATTTTAGCCCGGTTACTCAGCTGATACATACTTGGAATATCTTTGGTTTTTTCTAGGAGTAGTTGGGCTCACAATTATTTACTGACCAGCAAAAGAGAAGGTATTAATGAATGGATCAGCATGCTCAAATCAGCACAAAAATTAATCGCTGCTACGCTGGGGACAGTGAATGGGAGTGTATCAAATAATTCTTTCTTTGCATGCCTCATCCAGAGAAGCAGAACTTCTGCAAGGATGATCTTTTATTTGTGGAGTAGCTTTAGTTGTACTAGTAGAGGCTGAGTGGGACAGCAGACTGCCTCGGGTGCGTAAGGTGACTCTCCAAGGCCACAGCAGTGGCAGAGGTGAGAAGACCCAGGTTTCCCATATCTGATTCAACCCTGTGCCAGTGTGTTGACCCAGAATGAACAAGGGTAGGAAAAGACATCATTGCTGTTTTGCTGGCACTCTGCTTCTACAGTGTGGCTAGAATGGAAAAAATCCAGATTATAGCAAAGAGTCAGCTTGAATCCTGAAGAAATTGAAGAGCAAGCTGGATGCTCCTTAATGATAAAAACCAGGATCAGGGGAACATAAAGCTCTGGTCTTTTTCTAGAAGTACTCATATAAATCCTTTAGGCTGCCCCAAGAAACTCATAGTACCGGTGGCTTTATCCCTATATACTGATATGCACACTTGAGTTGCCTGCAGGGTGGGACTCATCCTGGTACCAGGGGTAGGAAGGGCCTATTGCCAATCCCCACAGCAGATCCAGGGTGTTAGCTTGTGCCCTCTGCCTCGCAGAGAGCCGTTTCATATACTGGCAACCATCTACCTTTGCACTCCATAGCATACTACTTCTTGAACTCAGAGGCTTTTTGGTAATGCTCCCCCTCCAAGCCCTGGTGCACTGTGATCTCTCATCTTGAACATAAGTAGGGGAGAGATGGAGGAAATACATTTACTTAGTTGCAGATGTGCTCAGATGATGGCAGCTTCCAGATAACCTTGCCTGGCACAGGAGTGTAAATGGCTGTGGGATAGAAATCTCACCTACACTATAACGTAGGCACATACAGCTGAGCCTGTCACTTTAAACTGCCTTTGTGGTCAATGGCAATAAATAGGCATCTTGGGGTGGGATTTTTCTCACCTGAATCATGACATCTACTTTTGGATGACCAAAGTGTGCCCCCAAGAACTCTGGCAGATGCTTTAGGGTCTAAGCTTGTACTACTCAGTATGGTGTAGCATGACCTCCTGCAGAGCTCAATGCTCAGCTCCAACAGGTGCATGCCCGAATCTCTTAAGGATAGAGCAGCCCACAGTGGGAACAGCATAGACTGGTGTGTGCCAGCCTTCATCAGTTCACGTGCATGAGGTTCGTACAGGAAGCATCATTAACTTATTTCTGTCTGTCCTAAGACACATGAGCATTTCCCCATGGCTGCAGGTAGTGTCAGAGGATCTCAGAAGGGTGAGTCAGAAGGAAGGCATTATTTTTGTGCAGTGCCATGGCGATTAGCCTAGGCTGAAGGAATCCCAGGGTTTAGACCTGGGGAAAATTCTGGTTTCATGGCATTGCGCCTTTCTATAATACCTGTGTTTGGCCTTGTTGCTTCCTAACTGCCTGCAGCATAGCAGTTGCTAAAGTGTATTGAAGGTCTGTAGTGATGTAGATGCCTCTTCCTGAAGGACAAAAGAGAGGAAATTTTCTAGCCTGTTTCACCCAGGCCACCAACCCATTCTGGCGATTTTAACAGACTGATCTCAAACTCCTGTTGTCCTGTAAATCGCTGTTTCCATCTCCAGGACTATACACAAGGCAGCTGAGCTGGCACCTAATTTGAATTACTGTTGACAAATCAGAGAGGAGTTTCTTCCCTGGTCTGATGCAAAGATATGGCTTGCGAGAGCATTGCTAGGTGACTCCTCTCCAACAAATCCCATGTGAGGATCACAAATCTCCTTACTGAACTCCTCCTGCCCTGATGATGCAGCCCTGGATGTGCAGCCACAAGCCTCGCTCCTCCCACTTCCCTGTTTCCTCCCCATCAGGCACTGAATTCCCAGCCCTCTCGTCCAGCTCAATAATAACAATAACGTCACTGGCACGACAGCAGGCAGGAAGATGATACATGCAGAAGCAGTGACAAACAGCTAATCATCTGACTTAAAGTTCCTATTAAAATGTCAACCTATGGGCATGTGACAAATGCCACATTCCGGGTCTGTGTGCTAGAGAGAGGAACTGGAAATGGGGTTGGCTAGTTTTTCTACCCTGGACTGCCCGCACAAAGTGATCCACAGAGTGGCAAAACAATATACTCTTAGTGTATTGCTGTGTCTGCAGCTCATATAGGCAGAGGTTCACTTTAAAAGGGATTCCCCAAACGTTGCCAATGCTATAGCTATAGAAGCAAGAGATAAAAAAGTTTACATGGAATCTGGGGGCAGGGTTTGCAGCCCGTGCTGTACCACACAGTGCTCCAGGGGCACTGCTAGGAGCTCTGCAGTGCACTACTGTGAAGTGAAGCTAGCTTAGGTGTATCTACACAACTGGCTAAAATTCTGTGAATTAAGGATAAAAATATCCATTATTTGCCCTGTGTTTCTTGGAGATGTCATCTAGATGGATGTCTCTTGGGAACCCCTTGGAGCTACTGTTCAGCTACTTATAACTCTGGATTCCCTTGGGTATTTCTTTCATTAGTACCTGCCCTTGGGTACTTATTCCATTTGTACCTCCACAGGCTGACTTTTTCTTTTTTTTTTTTTTAATCTTTAGTGTAGTTTCAGCATATCAAAGCCTCCCTTGTCAGAAAACTTCTACTTTGTAGTCTGAATGGTGATTAAACCACAGAGGGCCTACCTGAAGTCACTTGTGATTCTGCTCTGTTTGATGTCCATCCATGGCACATGGATAGTTCTTCAGCCCTTGCCTGGCGTCTCTCCTGCACCACTCGTGACTGGACACCAGTGTCACTTGACACTGGATCTATAGTAGCCTCAGAGCCAGTACGGGCACATTGGCCCTGGGTGAGGGCACAGGGTTAGTCACTCCCAGCAAACAATGGCTAATTGTGTAGATGTTTTCCTTTCCTCTAGGAAATGGCTCTGTATTGTCTATGCTGAACCGCCATCTCACTGCTCTGTTTTCTACAGCTTCTTATTTTTTATAAAAAAGCTGGTCATTCCTCCCAATGATCCAGCATGGTCCAGCCTCAGCTCAAGTTGCTTAAATGCATACAAATAATGTTTATGAGGAGATTAAGGAAAACACCTTGTTGCACGGTGAAAAACAGCAGCAAAGGACGAAACGCCAGAGCTGAATAACACAAGTCTGAGATCCCTTTGTTCCAACCGATGATTTGAGTGGCCTGTTGGGGACGGGTATCATTGTTACTTACAGTCCTGTGAAAACAAAGGAGCAACACAACAGTGGGGCCGGTGGAGTGTTTCTGAAGACCGGTCCTTCTCAAGGGGAACCTAAGGGTGGCGTGGACAACTCCTTTTCAGGACCTGGTGTCGGTGTCCTGTTGTTCCTCTCATGTGGTTCCAGCCCAAATTACTCCATGTGCAGGCTAAAGGTAGTCAGTGGAGACTGGTTGCTCTTTCTCCTTCAATATCACTTGTCCTATGCTTGCTCGGGTCCCACCCTTTTCCCAGTGTGTGGTCAAGGGTTGAGTGAACAAGTGAGCTGAAGCCGAGCCAAGGGTCAGTGACTTGGTTATGATATAGTTATCTTCAGTACTTTGTGCATCATTTTGCCCATCTATAAATGGAATACTAAGGCTTGTCTGATGCGTAGGCAGCTTGACAACATGGTTAAAGTCTGTAAAGTGCATGGGGATCTTTGGATGCAGATACTTAATTATTCATAACTAAAGAGAATTGCTTTTGATGGTATTCTTTCCCTTGTTGTGCAGGATATTGGAGTGCTCTGCAGAAAATGGGTACTCCAGTGGCTGTACACAGCAGCTGAACAAACCCTAAAATTATTTAATGATTAACAGAAACCTTTTATTTATTTTCCAATGTATGTTATTCTGTATTTGTGACCAGTTCATGTCCCTATTGCTCTTAAGCATGGGGAAAATGGTTGCTATTTAAATATTTATTTAAATGTTGCATGAAAGTATTAGTTCTTTACGTTTGATAATATTTAATATTTGTACTTAATTTTCAATCTGAAAGCATAAAACATTTCGAAGTGCTTATTGGCCGACATAATACAACACACAACGTATATTCAAAGTCCAGACTCAACAGTGAGATGGAACCACCACTAATGGAGTAAAAAAACCAGCTGAATAACAGCAGATTGCAGTACCAAGTAGCAGTTTATCTCTGTAAATAAGTAAACTTGCTATATTTTTATGGGGTGTGGTCCTGCTTTTTCACGAAGTACGTGCGATCTTTATTCACTCTGTCCTCATTTTTTGATTGTGTGTGAGGAGAGAATGTCTTTGAATCGTAACAGATCTGAGGGCAAGAGTGAGGTGTTTCCAGTCACTGACACCTGGTCTTTGCTGTCATACACAACCTTGTATGGTTAGATAGAGTGTCTGTAGATCTGCTGCTGGTTTTTGTTTGTTTGTTTTAATCTGGTGTTTTATCATGTCTTATGGACTCTGAGTGGTTGATCCCTTGCAAAAGTTATAAATATTTTCTCTGAAATAGCTCATCTGAAGTCAGTTTAGTAGGAAACAATCCCCGAGCAAGTGAAGTTATATGCCTATCATTATTGTCACTTGAAATATTTTTGATGTCTTGCCAGTAAAAAAAACTTGAGGGAACCTGCTCTAGCACCTAACAACTAAGAATGAGACAAGCAAAGAAGGATGTGAGCAGACGGGAAGGGACAGGAGAGTGAGACAATACTGGCTCTGGTCAAGGGAAATACGCTGAAATCAGCGGGTAACACCCAGCCCTGGGTGCAAGTGACCTCTAACTTTTCCCCTTGAAACTCAGAAAGGAGATAGCGGGGGTGATTTGATGCAGAGGAGGGGAAAACTACGAATTTTAAAACTTCCCTATTTATTGCACATCTTATACAAAAATTACGGTGTAATTATTATTGATAATTATTAAAAATCGCACAAGCCTGTTTTGCTAGGCTGGACTGCTGCCCTGTGGAGCAGGGCTGCCATCTCGTGTTAAATGCCCGCAGAGCCCGGGGCTCATAGGCGGAAGGAAAGGGGTGGAGGCAGCGCAGGAATGGTATGTTCCCCCTGGAAACGATCGTGGAGGCTTGCAGGAAGTCTCTGGGCTTGACGCATGTTCAGCAGATCCAAATGTCTCTGCTTGCTTCAGGCTTTTACTGTGGAGTAAACAAGAGCCTGCCAGGAAATGTTCTGCAGCTTGGTGGAGAAGTCAGGCTTGAACTGGACTTCAGAGAGCAGCTGATGAAATAGGTCACTCTAGTAGGTGTTCCACAAACAGTTATTATTATTTCAAGCGTGCTGTATAGCAGAAGAAACATAGCCTTATATGTCATTTATTTATTCCATTCCAGTTTATCACTCATTAGTGGTACAATTAGGTAATAACTAGGCAATTCAGGAAGAAGTTTGTGACCTAGGAAGTCAAGACCCTCATTAAATTCCCTTAGATACAAAATTAATTCCTGAAGCTATCTTACCAACCTTCTCTAAAATTCTCCATGGCTGTAATCTCAACAGCCATTAGGTTCCTAAACATATTTGGGGACCTGGTCCTTGTTCTCCTTATCTACAAAATAACCATATTCTTATGTATTTCACAGGAGTGTTGTGAAGATCAGCATGTTAGGGACTGTGAGAATTTGGGTACTGCAGTAGGAAGGGCCATGCAGGCGCTTCAGAATGATGTGATATCCGTGACCTGTGAATTCATATCAACATTAACATATACATGTAATTCATTCATGGCTGCTTATCATTTGATATTTGATGTTCTTCTGCTTTAATGTTTTCAGTTGCTGAACCTGGGGTAGAGACAATACTGATGTAATTCAACAGTCACCTTCTCATGTGTACCTAGTCCAAGAAAACATTTTACAGATGGTCCACACCTATGTTCATCCAAACAGTTTGATTAATCTCTGGATGATTCAACATATTTGTATCGATCAGGAAAGACTCACAAATTGTTTCCATCTGAGAAATGGCTTAAATATTTTAAATGGTCTTATTTAGTTTGATCTGCTTTTGACAGCAATATTAAAAATAATTAATAAATGATACAATGTGAATGTAACTAAAATATGATTGAGCTTTATTTCAGGGGTAGCGTTCCTGCCTCTCCCCTTGTTTGATCTGTTTTTGCACATATATTTTTTTAATTCAATTTTAAGAGCTCTGACTACTGTTTCAGAATTGCTATAAATCATATTCAGACTGTATTCATTGATATATCCTGTAGGCCTTTAGGGGACTATACTGCACATACTACCAATGTATGCTGTCTTTTGTTTACATGCAGATTGTGTTCCTACACAGCTCCTTTTTTTTTTTTTTCTTCAAATTTTCTTTAAATGGTTGGCACTTTGCAGAAGTTTGGTATTATTATCTGGTATTAAGACCTTCTCACATGTCTTCATTTTTCCTGTTCTGAAAACCTCTCTGCCAGGAAACCCAGGAAACTTAGGCTGGAGGCAAGCAGAATGAGACAGCATCTACAATGCCCCTGCAGGTCACTAGCCTGCAAAGTGGCTCAGCACCTTGATCCTGCTGCCTGCTTATTCATGCAAACTGTGATACTAGTGATGTGTGTATGTAATAAATGGACATGGAGAATGCCAATGGCCAAATATCTGAAGGAGGTGTCGAAAGGAGCCATCAAAATATGCTGGATCTGAAAATATTCGGAGTTTTAGTCTCCTTTTTTCCCTTTCTCATTAGACTAAGGAAGTTAATCTGATATTCCCAACTCTGCCCAGAAGAATTAGTCTCTGCAAGTAACTATTCGGAATTATTTGCCATTCAGTAAAAACAGGCACTAGTGTCCTGGGAGGGCTGGCTGGCCATCCTTGCCCTCGGCAGATGCCTGCAGTTTTTCCTCCGGCACTGGATCCAGGTCTGGCACTTTCTGCCCTGCCTTGGCGACTGTGAACCTGCTCATGTGCAGAGCTTCTTCGTAGACTGGAGGAGTGTCTGATGCTGAGAGGGGCGGTGTTCCCTGCGCAGCGTTATGGGAGCGTGCCACTGCTAATATCCTCCTGGCAGCAGGCCCAAACACGGAATGGAGAGCTGAAAGGGAGGAGACGAAAGCCGTTTGCCTCATCCTGAAAGCAGCATGCGATTAGCGGAGGACAAGTATATCTGCAGCACACAGGCTTTTCTCTCCCCACAGCCTGAATGTTTTCCTTTCCTGCCCCTTCATCCTTCCCTAGAGGGGAGGGTGGTGTGAAACCCCATCAGCAACATCCCACAATTACTCCTTCCTCAAACGCCACGGACGCCCGTACTTGCCCTTATTCCACCCAAACATGTCTCACAGCTGACTCACAGCTGGCTGCATTTGCTACATGAAGCCTGGTGAGCACCTTAATTTGTACTATGTACAGATTTATGTACTATGTCCCTGCCTCCTGCCACGAAGTTCCCTCTGCCAGCCTTGGGGTGCCACAATCCGGGCTTTTTACGGTGCAGCCCCTCACTTCGGGGTGTGCTGAGGTGCCCAGGCTCTGTCGAAGCCAACTCACAGGTAATGGTGCTCTGGAGGGTGCTGTCATGGTCAAAAGCAATGACGGTGACCTCGTAGGGCTGAGGACCCGATTCCTCCCCTGTCTGATGGCAATGAAAACAGCATCTCACGCAGACAGAAACCAGGCCACACAGGAACAGCAGTCCACCAATCACCACCACCAGCCTGGAAAGGGACAGGACACAGAATTAGGACAGAAAGACTTGGTTTGCAGGAGACCTTTTAAGGTCTCTCCCTGCTTGAAGTAGGGCTAACCTCAAAGCTAGTGGTCATTTGGAGCCTTGTCCACAAGAGTTTGGACAGTCTCCAGGGATGGAGGTCACGGGTCTGCTCCGGGCACCCATTCCAGTGCTGCACCACCCGTGGGGGAAGCATTTTTTCTTTCTGTCTAATCAGAATTTCCCTGGATGTGGCTTGGCCAGTCGCCTCAGGTCCTTCTGCTGGGCACCTCTGAGAAGACTCTGGCTCTATCTTCTCTCTAGATCCACTTTAGGTAGTGGAAAACTGCAATTAGGCTGCCTCCTTAGCCTCTTCAGGCTGAACAAACCTAGTCCTTTCAGCCCCTCCTCATACATCATGTCCTCTGGACCCCTGACCATTTTATTTGCTCTCCAGTGGACTTGCTCCAGTTTTTCAACATGTCTTTTGTACTGGGGGACCAAAACTGGACTAGGTATTCCAGATGTGTCTTCATAAGTGACAAGTGGAGAGGAAAAATCGTATCTCAGTCTGCTGGCTACACTCGTATTAATGCAGCCTTGTAGAGGTCCAATGACTACCATGCTTTTTAATCTCATCCTGGTGAGAATTGCTAAGGAATCAGACTGAAATTACTTAAAAAATGGGCCTTTTAAAGAGCATATTGTGCCATGAATGCTTTATTAATATTGTGCATCCTACTAAATTAATACATGGAATAAAAAAGGAGGCCTGTGATGGCAAGTCAACAGTTGTCCAAGATGATGTGATAGCTAAGGGGTTGCCTTGCTACTGTAGAGCATTAGGGGGTGCCAAGGGAGAGTGTGGGTGGCATCGCACTTGAGCAGGTCGCATTTAACCCCACTCTTTGTTACTGAAATTGTCCAGAGATGCAGATATTTAAAGTAAACGTGTGCCATCTTACCAGATATACCACAAACGGTCCCACTCTGTACCTGAACAGCTGAGAAGAGAGTACAAGAAATAGTTAGCCACAGAATACCAAATAAATGGGAAGATCCCTACTGTATCCTCTTCCAGCTCCCCTCATGCTCCTCACTTACAGTCCAGCTTCTCAATGGCACAATGATGAGAAACTCACTGTGCTTTGTGGAGAAGACAGTTGTCCGACCTCATCAACCTTCCTGTTAGCCGAGTTTCCCTTCTGTTCAGCTTTCTCTCTTTATTGTTACGCTGATATTTGTGCCTGCCCAATTCTGTTTGCAAACCTTAGGGATCTGCATTCACATTTGTTTTGTCTTAATTTCTGTTATTCTTACAAATGACATCACCAAAAGTAATATTCACCAAAGCAGTATATTTCAAACCAATTTTTCAAGGAAAGGTCAATTCCAAATTCATAATTTGTCAATCAAAATTACACCAGAAAGCTCTTAATCATTACAGTTATCCAAATAGGTAGCAGGAACAGTACCACATGATCAGTATGTTGCATAGGTAGTAATTAATACTCTTCACATTCAAAGCAATGGCAATTTTATGTGAGTTTTCAATAGTTGCAATTAAAGTAAGCTTTTCTGGAAAATGTCAGCCACCATGTCATAACACTGATGTCCACTACTGCCTTTGTCTTTCATTGTCTTCTTAAAAGAGTGCAAGATTGAAAAATACTCACAGTTCAGTGTTGAGACAGCCTTCCTCGCCTCTCACTTGGGGGAACTAGAAGGAGAAAAACAAACGAGACACAGCTAGAGTGGATCAAGTCTTTGTCATATGCAACTTTCATCTCTGTCACCTGGACTATTACCAGTCTGAATCTCCTATGGTAAGGACTTACTGTTATCTATCTTCCGTTGTTTCCATTGTATATTCTGCTGTAGATTTGAAGTTATTATGATACCAACTGCATTGTTTCATATCTTAACTTTCCATAGTCGTTAAAATCCTACTTAGCACTGTTCCCAGCACAGACCCCGACTTACCTTCACCGTCACCACAAATTTCCTTTTCCCCACCACAAGCTATGTCATGGCACAGATGTAGATCCTTCTCCATGCTCCAATATTAAGAGCCTTTAAATGTCCTGCCTCATGTTATACCCATGCTGACTTAAATTCTGCTCTGTTCCTCCAGCACTCCTACCGGACTCATTTCTTTGCCTTGGGTACCTTGACCTCTGTTACATCCCTGGAATAGCAGCAAATATTCTTCTCTTCTGTGCGTCTGCCTTTTATATGCCAGTTCTTTCTAATATCGGGGAAATTCTTGTGACTGTCAATTGCTAATGCCCCTCCATCTTTCCAAGGTAACTCCACAACTGAGCAGAGACCCCATAAAAAGGAACCTGAGGTATGACTTACCCATAAGAAACACCCTAAAACAAAGCAGATCATGACTGGGCTGTGCATCCCTGTAGGGTGGTTCTGTGGCCTTTTGCTGTCTCAAGCTGCTTGATGTCGTCTTGTCTTTCTAGTTTCAGTTCATCCTCACCAATCCACTGACCAGGAGAAGGAGCAGATTCCTTCCTGTGTGTTGACTCCAATCTCTTCTTCCCGCTCTACCTCTTTCCTTCCTCCTCTGGGTCTATCCTTCTTCTCTGCCCTCCAGGTTTTTGCTTTCTCTCTTTCTCTCTTTGTCACTGGCAATTCCTGTTTGTTTCTGCCTGTCTCCTTTTGTTATTCTCTTGGCCTTCTGCTCTCCGTCTTTTGAAGGGATCTCTAAAGCCTTCCAGTCAGATCAGGAGAAAAGCGGTGGCTACGAGTTCTTACTTTAGATGTTGAACTAGTTCAGTGAAGGGCATCATGAGATCTCTGCAGACCTGACCCTTCCCTTCTGTGAGCAGAAAGGGTCTCTGAGTTTGTTCATTCCCTATTATTCCTCTCCCCGCCCCTACCCTGAGGGGAGTGGGTTGAAGGTCGTGTTACTGACCTGTTTAAATAGAGTTCAGATTTCTCTCCCTCCTCCAGTACCTTTTCTGTCCCTGTACTTCATTGCGCTACCTCTGTGGATCCAATCTATTGACTTTAGCCATATGATCAACATGCAGAGTGTATGTTACAAGTGAGGTGCTCCTGCTGAAGTGAAAGTGTTTGCAATATAATAATTATATACAGCGTTTTATATATATATAGTTATATGTATATCTATATGTGTATGTATATATGTATGTGTGTATGAATGCAACATATGTATACATATATGTATGCATATGCATATATATATACATATGCAACACCTCTTCTATCTCCCATTTTAAGGCTCTGCCACCATCCCTCTGGTAGTCTCCTGCTATGTCAGTCCTGCAGCTGGCAGTCTGCTCACTCACAGGTCCCACTCCTGAACTTCCTGCATGGCCAGCCAAGAGCCCCCAAATACATCGCTGGTAATACATGTTGATTCTCTTATCCTGGATACGATTTGTCCTGCAGCTGGTTAGATTAGTAGGTTCTATTCAACGACCCATTAATTTTCTCTCTCTTGTAGAACTGCTTTAGATTTCTGTTACTGCTCGTGGCTATTCAGGGTGTTATTACATGCATATAATTGTGTTCACCTTCTCTTTCTCTTTTGAATAGCTGAGAGAGAAAAAAATGCTCTGCAGTAATGTGTTACTATTTGTGTTTGGGAACCACCTGGAACTGGTGCATAAATATATGTTAAGGGCAGGATAGCAACTAGGGAAACTTGTTGCCCCATGTTGCAATCACAATGCATTCACATTAAACTGGTGAATCATTAGCCTTGGTGATGCATATTAGAGTTTCGGAGCAGAACCAATAGATTCATGAACATAATGTATTCTCCCAAGGCAGGCTAAAAACCATTTACCATTCTCTAATTATAAAAGTAGTGGTGCAGTATAAACATGCCTTAGCATGCACTTCTTTATATATTTATCTATCTGTCTATCTATCTATCTACCTATCTATCTATCTATACTAGTCTGCTACTGGAAGAAGGTTTCTGCGTCCTGGTGGACAAATAAGAAACATAGAGACATGAGCTATTGGCTTTGTATTTACATGGGAATTGTCCAATATTCTTTTTGTCTCTTTCTCCTTAAATTCTTTTGTGTATTATGGGAGTTCTAGAAGAAAAGAACCAGCAGAACTGTAAAATAGCCTTTCTTTTATGTACGGCTTTTAAGACTGGTGGGATTCAATGTGGAAAAGAAGTGCAAATTACTGATGTTTTTCAGGGCCTTTTTATTATCAGTGTGATAATTCAATAGATTATCTGTTGATTTTTAACTGAAATTCAGTCTCATGAGAATTTCAAATTCTAGAAGGATCAAACTGGAGAAATATCAGATAAAGTGATAAAAAATTTCTCTAAAGAAAAAGCAGCAGTGTGACATGAACCAGTGACCCCTCCAAAAGCATATCATAAGTCATTCTTGCTGAAACTTACTGACCATTCTTTTTTTATTTCTATGGCATTGCCATTAATACTGTGCTTCCAGTAATCCACCTATGGCCCTGCTAGCCTATCATCCAACAATAGTTTAATTTTCTCCATATTCCTCTAGTATTTTGCCTCAATTATCTCAATATTTTATTTTTCTTTGTTTTATGTTACATTGAAGTGACTTTTCTCTTTCCTATTTCCTCCTTGCCACCTTTCAAAAGGTTTTAAAAATGTGATCAGACTCTTACAGAATTGCCAAAACAAACAAAGATATCCCATCACTGACTTTTTGCTGTTCTTTGCTGTTGTTTAAAATCTAAGGGTCCATTCCATAGTAAGCTATGTGATTTGAACATATCCTTCCTTGGATGCCAGAGAAAGCAGACTGTGATATGGACAGAAAATACTTCGGTCCTCTCTGCTTATACAATCCTGTTCTAGTTGTATCAAGGGATGCATCTCAAGCCTGCTCTAACTTTTATTTCCTAGGTAACATGATCTTAACTGGGAGTAAAGCTTCTTAAAGAGCTGAAAAAAATGCTGCTGTAGTGCTCTTAGAAGTTGTTGAGAAATTGCTGCTTGTTCCCTGTTACTCTTCAAAGGAGTATTCCACTAGAGCCAACTTGATTAGTCATACCCAATGCTTCCCCATGGGGATTTTGAAATGTAAAATATGGGAACACATGGACCCCTGATGCTTTTGCAGGTGTAGTAAGACATTATCAAAGCTTTCATGTATTTTACACTGGATGATGGTAATCCAAAAGGGCTCCGTTACTTGTAAAACAAAACTAGATCATTATTGAATAAAGTGTGCATAAAGAAGCGGAACACTTCCCTCCCACGTTTCATGCTCTTTCCACTGAGGACATAAGGGTTGTTACCTCCCTTTGACAGAAAATGTGACAGAGGGTTCAAAAGCAGCAGCTCATTGGAGACAGGGTAAGGCGCTCCTGTAAATTAACATGCATTGGTCTTTATATGTCTGCCCAGATGCCGGAGTCAAGTCACTGCGCTCAATTTTTCCGCTGTAAGATAAAAGTCTGGGAATGCCTTTTGCCCTGTACCCAGGGAGCTTTGATCTCCAGCAGCCTGGAACTGGTGAGACGTGCTGCTGGGGGGTAGTATTCTGTGCTACCTGGTCCTCATCCTTGTTCCCAAGTTAACAGCTGGTGAGACCAGCAGTTCTTGGGCTGCGTGCGGTAGAGCCATATGAAATAAAACTGAAAGTTGAGATCTCATTCCTGTCATTTCACCAGCAGACCTAGAAATAGCAGGAAACGTAGGACCGGTTAAGTTTCTCCATCTTATTCCTGGTGCTCAAAGTTCAAGAGAGCATGGTGCAGGCACTCAAGCTGACAGGTGACCCCTCCTTGATGCAGCGACAGCCCTAGTACAATGGCATGCTGCTGTGCTCTCTTAATCACTTTTGCTAAAAGGCAGGGATTATCACGTGTGACTTTGCCTGGACTGCTTCCAGGCCAGAGCTAGTCCAGGAGCACAGCATCATACTCTGGTACACGAATTTTCTACCCAGACTCCCCATTAGTTCAGCAGATTTCTTCGGCTCATTCCTTTTTACAGTGCAGACATACTTGGAACGGCAGCTGGCAAACCTGGATTCTTTTCTTTGTGTCCTAGGAATGGGCAATGGAATGACAAGTCTATGTATGTGCTACTCCATCAGGACAAGCGTGATGTGCTTACAGGCAATAGGCAAAGGGGGTCGGTATGTTTCTCACTTCATTTTACCTCCAGTCCTCCTGTGTCACTTGAGAGATCGAGGAGCCCTTCTGGCTGAATATACTGAATATTAATCACTGTATAATAAAGCCAGGAAACAAACCCCTCTCATGCTGAAAAACTTCAAGGAATTGTTTAGACTTAATCCAAAATTAGTGTAATTTCTTCTTCACTTCTCCCCTTCCTTCTTTTTCTTTCTACAGAAGGGATGTACCCCCAAACGGGGTAACTCTATGCATCTGTTCCAGGAACTAAGAACTGTGAGATTTCCGTGCCCCATTGCATTTTTGCACACACAGGAAAGTTAAATACTATTCTGGGACTCTGCTGCGCATAAACAATGCCCAGCACCGCTGTGTCATGAAATCCTTTAGTATGAGCCAAAAAAACCCTTCTGACTTTCGCATGAATCACTCTGTTAGCTCCTAATGACACTGACCATTCGTTTGATCCCAGCCAGAATCTTATCCCTGTTTCTCCTGTGGGAGCAACCAAACTTTTGAATTCTCCTGTAACCTTGCCAGAAATGACAAGTGAAGAAGTGACATATGCAGACCTGAGGTTCATGACACTGGAAAAATCCCAGGACCAGGAGCTCCAGACTGCCAGAGCAAAAGGTAGTGGTGGTGTTGGGGGGCAGTTCTCTCCAAGGCAAACTCTCACCTTGGAGAACATTTTTTATGTGATATTCAGAGGAGGATGTCACCTGCATATTGCATCTCGGCTTTTGGGAGCCCTTTGGACTCAAATCTTCTAAAAAATTGGAGGGACAGAAAAGGAGCAGGAGATTAAAAAAAAAATGGAAGGTTGGAGAAAGTGGAAAAAACATTTAGATTTGAGAGGAGAGATATAATTAAGGTTGTGGGATGCAGTTAAGTAAAAATAAACATGTTCCAGTTAGACGTTAAGTCTAACTCCTGGAAGTTAGTGAAGTAATCTGCCTAAGGGACCTTGCAAAAGTCTTTCAGCTTTACTCATTTAAATCTGACTAACGGAATGAAGGAAATGCTAGGGAAAAAACATGTTTTCTCTCAAGGGAAGAAATAGATGGATAAATACCTTTTTGTACTTAAAAATCATAAAAATTATGCTACATAGCTTCACAGAGGAGGGGAGGAATGTGACTGATCCCAAATCTATATCCTTTATGCTATGCATTAGTGCTTTAGAATCGCTCTGTATGAAAGGTAGTAGCAAAGCAAAGAGACATGATCCAGCCTGACTAAATGTCTGGGGATGAATTTGATAAATTTGATAATAATCTAGTAGATTAAAGAGGTCTTTCTGAAGGAAATTTCCCCTTATTGGCTAGCCAATGATTATGTCATTCTCACTTTTTGAGGGGTCCTTGAGTTTTATACTTGGAGGCTGAAGCTGAACTCCCAGTAATCTAGTAGGGTTCTTCTCAACTGTTGGTATGCCAGTTATTTCTGTTGGTGACTTCAACATAATATTAGTATTCCCACTGAAATTTCCTATTGGAGTCTAGTAAAAGAACACAAAAGTCACAAATTGGAAGCAGTCCTTTCCTCTGTGTTTTGGGACTGTGTAAATTCACATGGGTGTTTGCATTTGCTCACATTGCAAGAATGGGTGTGTGCATCTCCAGGTGTGAGACTGTTTCTGTGCAACTGCAGATATATGGTCTTGTTCATATCTGTAAGCCCTAATTTCAGATTATTTTGCAGGGGCCTGGCTTTCACTGGTGACTGTTTCTGAGGTTATTTTCTGAAAAGGTGAATTAATTCCCGATTTGGCAGGTTAGGCACTCAAAAGTAAAAATATCCCAATACTTGGCTGCATATGAATATTTCAACCATGTTGTAAATACAAATACTTCCTTGATGTTCTTTCCCCACATGTGAAATTCTGTGCTGTTCAGTTTTATTTGTCGAATTCGTTTTCTCTTGCAAGCTCCTGGCTAAGCTAGCCTCCGAGGCTTGCTCACTTCCCAGGAGGACTGGCCACAGCCAAACGATGGGACAATTTTCATAATGTAACACCACATACTGGTCTGAAACTCAGCAATTCACTGGGCAGACTACCGGTCATGTTGTCTTGTGCGATGTAGGAGCTGCAGATACAAGGATGAGAGGTTCCTGTTCTTGCTGCTTTCCTTCTTGTTGTCTATCCCAGATTCCCCCAGTCCATCTTCCTGTTGGCGACTGGCTGCAGTGGCACTTGGGGTCTTCTGCCTAAGTTCAGTGGCAGCTGCAGGAGTCTTGGCTGCCAGGTGTAAGTATGGTCACAGAAGGGGTGCTCAGAGTTCAGTACGAACAGCTAAAAGTCTAGGAAATTAGTTAAGGAAAAGGATTAGCCTAGGGGATTAATGATGCAAAAAAGTGTCCCTTGCTGGAAGAGTTTACCCACTCAAGACACCTCCCAGTCTTTGAAATTGGGTTGTATTGTGTCTTGCTCATAGGTGTGCACAAACTGTTTGTAGGTCAAGTATATTCAGTCATGGGGAGGTACATGTGTTTTTGGTAAGTTTATTCAGGTTGCATTGAGCAGGTTAGCTTTAATATTAATGGAACAATTTCATTCTTGTTTTGCTGTGATTCAAGTCATGCTGGTCTGCCACCTTGTGCGTGAAAGGGATGAAAACTTCACCCTGCAAAAGGCAATTATGGAAAGCCTCAACCAGCAGCTGGAGCTCCTCCAGGCTCAGAATTTGAACTTGACAGAGACTGTAAAGCAACTTGCCACCTCCAGAGGTACATAGTGGTGGGAAGATGGTGGTTCCATCGCATTATGGTAGCCACAGATTGATTTTTTTTTCTATCAACCATATTGGAAGGAAAAAAAATCAAAATCTCTAAAATTGCTCTGAATTATTTCATTTAAAAATGATTTTCAACTGAGTCAATCAAAAGACTGCATTTCCATTTTGATAATTTTTGAAGTATCAGTCTTTCTGAATTTTATTGAATTTTTGTAATGGAGATGGTTTATACCCTAAACCAAACATTTTAATTCAGAAAATACCATGATGATGACACTTTTTTTTAAAAAATATGTTTCTAGTAGGTAAATTCATTGATGCTAGCATTCCTTCTTTCACAGTCAGTTTCAGTGAATTGTAGTAAAAAAATTTTGATGGAAAATTCCTACTGGCTTTAATTGTCTGAAATGCTTTGATTCCTCAAGACAGCTTCATTCTGTTGTGCAGTAGTGGGTGCAGAAGTGTAAATACTGCTGCTCTCTACCAAATGGGGTGTAATCACTGGCTTTAACAGTTTACAGACTATATGCTGAGGGTATTTTTTTTTTCTTGTGCAAAATAACAGTGTGAAACTTCAATGATGGGTGAGCTGAATATGCTAGATTATCATATAGCAGAGGGAGGAGAATCATAATAAATTAACATCTTGTGAGAGAGTGCCAATGTTATTATCTATGTAAATGTCTGCATTTGAATTTGGCACAAACCAGAAGCTACTTGTAAGAGTCAAGCGCACCGTGCTGTGCTATCTGTTGCCATGCAGCATCAAGTCCTGGCCTTCCCCCTGTACTTTGTTACAGTATAAAATGGTCCTGTGAACTGTGGAGTAACAAACATAATTCACTCTATAGTTGGGACCCAGTTTCCAGAGATCTCCAAAATATTATATTTTGTCTGGCAGGTCTTTTTGCTGCTTGTGATTATTTCAGTTTCCAACTAGAAATGGGGTTGCCCAAATGGTGCAAGAGTGAAAGAAAAATCCAACATTTTGAGTTCTTTCTGGCTTCATTATTACTCAGGGTCCCAAGGTGCAGCTCACAGAATAATGTGGCAGAAAGAGTCAAAGTGCAGCTGTCAGAAAGGTATTTCTTTAAGAGCAATGGGCTCACATTATCCTTCACTTTGGCTGGCCATCATTATCTGATGCCTGCACCCTGAATCCACAGCAAGTATGAAAAGCTACCAGAGAAGTTTAAGTATAAATTAAATATAAATTGGGTTGTAAAGCATATAGCAGGGAAGAGCTGGCCCTGATGTTGTTAACAAGAAGATAAAAGTACGTTCACATGAATAGAGACATACCCATATGACTGAAAGTCTAGGTTTCCTTTTACATCCACCTAGATCCATGTCTCTGTGAACATGGCTCAACCTTCCAAAATTTTCTCCTATTTGTGTTTTGCTAGCACCCTCCAGCTTTGCTGGTCAGATTAAAAAAATCTTTATTATTTGTTTTTCTGATTTTCATTTAGAAATGTTTTTCTGGTCTTCTGGCAACTGGGTTTATTAAGTCTCCAATGAAGACATGAATTTAGCTGCAGAATGAAGGAAGAATTGTTGCTCCTCTGTGATAGAGAGGCTGTGTACTGCTCTAGTGATCCTGCAGGGATCCCCTAGACCACTAGAGACTGCCATCACTGACAAACCTGATCAGGTGCTCTTTTGTTTTCAAGGACATAAATGTATGCCTTGTCCTGAGAACTGGCTACAGTATGGGGAGAACTGCTACCACTTTTCAAAGGAATGGAAAACTTGGCAAGAAAGCAAGACTCAATGCTCTGCTCTGGATTCCAGACTTCTTAAGATAGAGAGTAAGGACGAGCTGGTAAAGATTATTTTTTTCTCTCTTCCTAACTATACACTCTGCGTTTCACTGTGGCCTGAACAGCCACACCATCCTTCCACTGGGGCAGTATGCTATGGCATACACGTGTTGGACCAAGTGGCAAAAACTGTCCATGCCCCTCTGAAACCCCTCTAGCTGTTCTGTGGCTGCACTCTCCCTGGTGCATCTCTACTGACTTCAAGGGAGTTAACTGAGACACACCAGCTGGGGTCTACATCTAGATCCTCATCCCACCTCAGGGCAAATATAACTGAGCTAGTACTGGTTGGCAGCTCTTTTGTTGTCTTGCTGGAGAAAACTATTTAGCAAACATCAGAAGCCTGGCCTTCAGCTTCTTGCTGTCCACAACCAGAAAGCTCGCTGGCCTGGCCTGCCCCTTGGGCTCTTCTCCCACATGAGCAGAAGAGGATCCATGTCTTTTTCTGACTCCGAAGTTGTTAGATGACGCAGCAGATAAAGCACAGCCAGAAGAGCTCTTCACTGTGAAGAAATTTTTACCCAGACCCTTAAGGGCAAAGGGATTATGTCTTGAACTCCGTGTTTTTATTGTCTGTGTTTTCAATTTCCTGTGTACAATGACAGCAAATGATGCAGAGGCCTTTTCCTGCCTGACTTATGCAACCAGGGTCTTGGAAGGAAGTCATTATCCTGTACCCATTACCCAGCTAATGTGCAGGCTTCGGTTATCTCAACAGTCCTATTAGCTGAGAGCTACTGAAAGCTCTCAGGGGGTTCATTTTCCGTATCTCCAAAGCAGTACTGACTGCCAGGAGTAGGAGGCACTGCCCAGATTCACTTGCGAAAAAAGTCTGTTACGCACAGGTGTGAGCAGCTCATTTGCCTCTCTCCTTTTCCAAATCATAGGCCGGTATGACTGAAACAGGGATGTGATTCACATCACAGGCTTTGCATTTATTTCCGTACAGGACTTCTCAATGCGATCAGCACAGTCTTACAGTTCTTACTCTTTCTGGATTGGGCTGTCTCGCAAGGGAGATGAAGGGCCCTGGCTGTGGGAGGATGGATCAGCTTTCTCCCCTGATCTGTAAGTTGCTTCACAGGTAGGAGCAGACCATGTCCAGGCGTATTTGTTATGAGCCAGAAGCAGCAACCTTTAACCACCGCTCAGTAATCGCCTGTGCCCCCAGCCTGCTTGCCAGCAGACAGGTTACCCATCACTCGCTCGCTTATCAACCTAGGCAAGCCCCCATCAGAGAGCTTGTATGCTCTTGTGGGTCAAATGGGTAGCAGCAGTCGGGAATTATTGTATCAGCCTGTGACTTTTACCATGGGATGATGAATATCTCTGCTATTTTTTCACAGGTTTCAGATCCAACGAGCCAGCTCGAGTCCTTTGCTAGATTGTGTGTGGCTTCAAGGTGCAAACATAGACGCTGCACGGTGTGGCGAGTACAAATTTTACATTTGTGAGAAAGTGGTGGATCCTGCGGTGGTCGAGCAAGTGAGCTACTCGGACAGGCACTAGTGTGCAGAGCTCTGCAGAGAGCCCCGTCCTGGGATATGTCGTTGTGGGGGCGAGTTCTGCTCCAGGGTTTGCGATAGGGAAAAAGAGTCTGAGCTCAGGTTAATGTAACATCAGGGATAATCTAAGCTTAACTTGCCCTCTGGTGATGCACATCAGCCAGACTCCTTCTTGGGCTTTTTCTTCAATGACTTCATTCCCTCTTTCTTCTTTCTTGTGTAACCACTTCTATCCACTTCTCATAAATTCTTTTCTAAATGAAATGAAATGAAGTATATGATTCCAGAACTCTATTTTAAAAATTCATACCTACCTCCCAGAAACAGGAATCAATGACCGTTTGTAAGAGCAACACATCATGTTTTCAAAATCTATCCATTGGGTATTCATGTTGATGTTACATGTGAGCTCCCGAATTACAATAAATTTCCAAATATTTAATTTAATTTCACTCCCCACCTACTGATTACTAGAAAGCTAACAGAATCAGAGCCTGCATTAAAAGACAAATAAAAATATTTATAGTTCTCCTGGTTAGAGAGAAAAACTTTCAAATGGGATTGTATGCCCTATGGACTCAAAAAACAGAAAACAGAACTCATCTTTATTGAGGAAAGCCAACAATATTTAATGCCCAACAATATTAAACGCCAGTCCAGCTGCTAGTGGATTGTTCCGCTGCTTTGGGCGTTAGTGGGGAAGATGCATTCCTCTAAGACATCTGTCTTGATAATTATCCATGTCACATCTGATCCAGTTCTTTGATTTCTCAGATCCATTTTCCATTCTGTTGCAGAATTTCACAACTGGAATAAATATTGCTGCTACTGACCTTTTCTGTAGTGTGTCTTTTTAGTAAGTCAGTGTGCACTGTAGGCTCAACAACCATCAAACACAGGGACTTTAATGATGCAAAGCCTCCTGCCACTTCGCTGCTGTTTAGGAGGCTGTTCAAAGAGAAGACTGCATCAGAGAAAACATCTCTCTTCTATGGCACTAGCAAACAATAGAGATCTTTGAAATCTCTCAGGAACAGTCAAGTTTATCTTTAGGACTTTTGTTCCTGTGTGTATTTTGTGCTAATTTCAGCCATTCTATGAAAATTGAACTGTAAATCGGGGAAGGTGGAGGTATTTAGGCAAGCCTCTAATTATGTTTATTTCAGACATAAAGCTGTACATCAGAAGTCTGCAGCAGCAACAGCCAACAGGTGTCCTGTATCCCTCACTAAATGAGTGTTTAGCAATATGGCAATTATCTTAATTATGGATATGAAGAAGTAATTTAGAGGAGCAGGGACAACAGAGTGTCTTGCCACACAGCTATCTCAGTCTGGAAATGCTGCATTTTCTAAGTCTAAGCACAGGGTCTCAGGAGTCATGGAGATACTACCTGGGATCCCAGAGCTGACTGGTCTACAGGGGATGCAGGTACGACTTTGAATGACGGGAGAGGTAACCCATACAGGGCTATTGTTCTAACACATGCAGGGCATGGTGGGAGACCCCATCTTATAAGCCTTGGTAATACAAGAGGGTCTTAAAGATCACACCACGAGGAAGCAGGAGAGCCCTCACTGGGGGGGGGTTGGTATGATGAGGAGACGGAGAAGAGCTGAAGCAGTGAGCGAAACTGGTGTGAGGGAACTGGTGTGATGGGCATGGGGTCAGTGGGCCAGGGAGGGGAGCAATGGTTGATTATAGGGGCCTGGCTGAGGGAAAAGTGTTGCATGGGAGAAGCACTGGTATTATGGACTATTGCTGGGAGCGAAATGCTGCAGAAAATGAAGGAAGGAAATGTTGAATGAAAGGCTGCTGTTCTGTATTGCGTTTGGGAGGAGAATCCATTAGGCTGTCTTCTCCCCCTGTCTGGGGCACGAAGCACTGATTCCTGTGCTGGCTGCTGAATACTCACAAGCTTAGGAACTTATAAAGCAACGGGTAAGTTCCTGGTCCTCATTGCTGTCTGGGTTTTTTCATTTTATACCACATCTTCATGCCTCAGTGACTCATAATTATAACCGGTACACAATGAGCCAAGTTGCACAGAATAGAAGAGCGCATGGCATCCAGTAATTGCCCTGAGGTGTGCAGTGTACAACCTGTTACTGTGTTTGTTTGAGTAATACTTAACTCTGAATTTCCTTGATATGTAGCGTAAATCAGTTCTTGTATTTTGGCTTAAACCAGGAGAGAAAAATTTAGCCTTATAGGTAAGATGATCACTTAAGTCACAATACAATAATTATTTTAACAAATGTCATATCTTTTGTTATATGAGGTTAAAATGTTCAGAACTTTAAAGCAATTCAGAACTAAGCAATTTCGTGCACATATCTTCTGCACTTTACATAGCCACCTACACACATCGGAGCATCTTCTAAATCACTCTGTGTGTTCTTCATGCAGTTCTTCTTAACCCCCTTTGAAATGTCCTCTTCAGAAATCTTTCTCAGATTGCCCAGGGTCCATTAAACTAGTTGGCTCGTAGGAGTCTGTGCTGCTGAGTAAAAGGAATAGTCTCAGTAAGCAATGAGTTAGACAAACAGTCTTTCCACTTAGCTTTGCAAGTCATGCTAACCATTGCATTTTGCATAGCTACCTGTGAAGTCTGATCCTTCAAAATTACTGCAACTTCAGTGTTAGTTTGTCTTAAGAGCAATGTCATCTCTGCTGCCATTCGGCTGCAGAAAGCATTTAAAACTGACAAAGTTCAAAAGGCAGCATGCAATCATATCTTTAATCAAATGAACTGACTCATTTCAAGTCATACAATGCTCATAGGCAAATCTTTAGGTTTTGTTGCACAATGGAAAAGACAAAGGGTGAAATATTTTTTAGTAATTAGTCACTGTCTGTTGTTGCCATAAGGTTTTATTAGCACAGCCAGTTCTGTATTCTTGATGTTATGTTGTTCACAGTGATAAAAAAAATCTTGAATCTCTAATTAGCCTTTTCAGTTCAATACAATGTCCATTAAAATCAGAGTATAAGCACTGTACCCATGCCACGTTGTTACAAAACAAGCCTTCAGCTCGCAAGCCACTGTCAGTGCTTCTTGGCAAATAATTTCCCTACTGTTCCCAACAGGAGTATTCATCTCAATAGATCTACCAAACTCATGAACGTTTTTCTTCATAGTGCCTATGTGTTTTAAACACAAATTTTTCTGCTCACTTAGTTTTCTCACATTGCTTTCAGTTGCTTCATATTGACATATACTGCACAAGTAGCTCGTTTCTCAGCAAAGCTCAGAGATGCAACTTTGAACGGAGTGTCACAGCTTTACTTTTTAATGAGTTTTCTTCTCTGCATTGTCATGCTCTTTACCCTTGGTAGCAGATAGTCAGTAAACCACCTGCGTCCTAAAAACTTAAACAAATCCAAGTGGGGAAAAATGTTCTTGCAGCAAGATCCCAATACTCATAATTAGCAGAGAAAATAGATGCATCTATGATTTCACGTGGAGACAGAAGCTGCTGTCTTAAACAGCAGGCCTTGCAAAATATACTGTCATTTTTCAAGTTGCACAGCCACATGATATATGGAAAATGCTGCTAAATCACCTCTGCTAAGGACTGCTGAGAGAACAAGGAAGCAAGGAGAGAAGCACAATGATTTACCAGATGTATCACAGTAAATACAGCTGCATATTGGGTGCTTTGAGTGAAATATTTAAGTTTTCTGAGTTTTTTCAGTTTTTCAGTTTTGTTTAAAATGAGTGTTCATGTCCTAGACCTAAAATCAGAGTCAAAGCCATGAGAGATGGTCAAGAGAGTTTTTTTCTGTACACTTGGAATTCTGCAGGCGGAGTCAGGATTTTGGGAACCTGCATTTAAACCTATACATTCAAGCTTGTTTAGTCTAATCTTTTGCCCTCTCTCTAATCTTCGATTCCTTTTCCACCACCATCTCATCCCTAACACTCTTGGTTAAAAGAACTAGTTTTAATGCTAAAAAAAAGAAGTAAAAAAGGAAACATTACTCATCCTCCAGTTCTCTGCTTGGAGTCATGTGGGGATTTCTCCTTTTGCTAAATTAAGATTTCCATCCTGTAAATTTAGCAAAAACAAACTTGTGATTTTACATTTGAAAACTAAAATGCAGAGCTTGTCTAAATGCTTCCAGAAAACCCTATTTGTATTTCTGTTTCAGAAATTCAGAGTCAGTGGTTTGCAATCACACATATGCCTGCTATCCTGAAAACTTACCTATCCTCCCTCCTCCTCAGCATTCTGGAGGCCCACCAGGAAACTCAGCAGAAAGAAATGCTCACTCCTTCTGTAGAAGGGTTGCCCTTTTGTTCTCATTTGAAACAAAAATATTCAGAGTTGTGAAATATTCTTTGGCAGAGAAAGACCACATAAGTCTGATTAAGCCATCACCAGCAAAGCCAGTATTTTCTCCCTGTTCAGTGTTTCCTGTATTTTATTCCTCTCTCATTCTTTAGATTTTATTGGGCTTTTTTCAGAAGAACATAGCTAGTAACAGTGGGCACCTGAAACAAAAAAACAGACTCAAGTGACATATGGAATCGGAGCACTTAGTTGGAACACGCTTAAATGCACAAGATGCACAGGTGGCCTTTGTGAGTAAAACATTTCCTGGAGATGGACAAATGACCATGCTGAAGTCATATTTGCTGCTATGTATAATGTCAAATTAAGTTGAAGGCTTGTCATAGCACAAATTGTGGTGCAGGTATTTAATAAGAATTGTGTAGCTAGAAAGCAGTATTTTGTAGGGGAAAGTAAATAAATAATTAACATCAACTTGCCCATGTTATGATGACAAAAGACTTATGCACTTAAAAAATCTGCATTTTGAAGCATAATATTACAACCCAAGGAAAGGGAGCAGTTTCTGCTCCTGTATAAGTAAGACTGTATCACAAATATCACACATTCATAGACCAAGATGCATCATTGTTGAATGCAGTGGTTCCAGTTGCATCCCTATGCAAAATGCATATAGAAATACGCATCGAATTTCTAGTAGACATCATGTATTAAGTGTCACAAAAATATATCAAAATACCTTTTCCAATTTGTCCACTCAACTCAATCTTCCAACATGAAGTAAAGATCTCAGAGTCACTTTCAAACTTGGAACAATAACAGGAGATTTCTGTAATCAGTGTTCCTACTAAACAATGGCAAGCACTATTAAACTGAGCACCTCATTTGAACATGGCCACATTGGTATCACACAGAGATTTTATTCACTAGTGTCTAAAATTTGAGCTCTTGAAAAAACACAGAATCACCGATTTGTTGAGATTGGAAGGGACCTATATATCAACATCTTCTCTATGCGGATCCTATGGGAGAAAGTGTTGAAAGCCTTACTGAAGTCTAGGTAGAGAATATTCACTGTTCTCTCCCTGTTTACCAAGCCAATCATCTCATCATAAAAGGTTATCGGGTTGGTCAAGTACGACTTCCCCCTGGTGAATCCATGCTGGGTACTCCCAACCACCTTCTTGTCCTTCATGTGTCTAGAAATGGTTTCCAGAATTAGTTGCTCCATCAGCTTCCTAGAGACTGAGGTGAGGCTGATTGGCCTGGGTCCTCCTTCCTGCCCTTATTGAAAATAGGAGTGATGTTTGCTTTCTTCCAATTCTTGGGCACTTCTCTCAGTTGCCATGATCAATCAAAGAGTATTGAGAGTTGCCATGCAATAGCATCTGCCAGCTCCCTCAGCATTTGTGGGTGCATCCTACCAGGGCCCATGGACTTATGCATGTCCAGTCTGCTTAAGTATTCCCTGACCTGATCCTCTTCCACCATGGATACATCTTCCTTGCTCTAGCCTTTCCCTCTGGTCTCTGGGACCTGGGATTCCTGTAGGCTGGTCTTGCTAGTGAAGACTGAGGCAAAGAAGGCATTTAGCCTTTTCGAAGTCCTGTGTCACCAGGTCCCCTATCTCATTCAGCAGTGGGCCTACATTTTCCTTAGTCTTCCTTTTGTCACCTATGTACTGTTAGAAGCCCTCCCTGTTGCCTCACCAGATTCAATTCCTTTTGGGCTTTGCTTTCCTAGCCTCATCCCTGCATGCTCAGACAGTGTCTCTGTGTTCCTTCCAGGTTACCTGTCCCTGCTTCCACCCTCTGTATGCTTCCTATTTGTGTTTGAGTTTTGCCAAAATCAGCTTGTTCATCCATGTAGGCCTCCTGGCATTCCTGCCTGACTTCCTACACGTTGGGATGTGGCCTGAGGTGTCATGGGCCCATCAAGCTATAAATAATTCACCTTTATGCTGCCAGTCCAGATCCACCTGAGCCACTTCAATCTTAGCAGCCTGGTCCACTTGCTGGTTGTTTCGATGTTCTTCAGTAGCCTGACTCTTGGGTAGGTGAGCATCTACATGATGTACTTTTACAACCAGGTTCTCTACCCGGGCAGCAATATCTTGCCACAATGCGGCAGCCCAGATGGGTTTACCTCTGCGCTGCCAGTTGTTCTGCTTCCACTGCTGCAACCACCCCCACAGGGCATTTGCCACCATCCGTGAGTCAGTATAGAGATAAAGTACTGGCCATTTTTCTCGTTCAGCAATGTCCAAGGCCAGCTGGATGGCTTTCACCTCTGCAAACTGACTCGATTCACCTTCTCCTTCAGCAGTTTCTGCAACTTGTTGTATAGGACTCCACACAGCAGACTTCCATCTCTGATGCTTTCCCACAAGGCGACAGGACCCATCAGTGAACAGGGCATATTGCTTCTCATTTTCTGGCAGTTTGTTATACAGTGGGGCCTCTTCAGCACACCTCACCTCCTCCTCGGGCGATATTCCAAAAACTTTGCCTTCTGGCCAGTTCGTGATCACTTCCAAGATTCCTGGGTGACTGGGGTTTCCTATTCGGGCCCGTTGTGTGATCAGTGCGACCCACTTACTCCACGTAGCATCGGTTGCATGATGTGTAGAGGGGACGCTCCCTTTGAACATCCAGCCCAGCACCGGCAGTCGGGGTGCCAGGAGGAGCTGTGCTTCAGTACCAACCACTTCCGAAGCAGCTGGAATCCCTTCATATGCTGCCAATATCTCCTTCTCAACTGGAGTATGGCGGGCCTTAGATCCTCTGTATCCCCAACTCCAGAACCCTAAGGGTCGACCTCAAGTCTCCCCTGGTGCTTTCTGCCAGAGGCTCCAGGTAGGGCCATTCTCCCCGACTGCGGTGTAGAGCACATTCTTCACATCTTGTCCTGCCCGGACTGGCCCAAGGGCTACTGCATGAACTATCTCCTGTTTAATTTGTTCAAAGGCTTGTCGTTGCTCAGGGCCCCATTTGAAATTGTTCTTCTTCCGAGTCACTTGATAGAGAGGGCTTACGATCAGGCTGTAGTCTGGAATATGCATTCTCCAAAAATTCTCCACAACGCCTAAGAAAGCTTGTGTTTCCTTCTTGCTAACTGGTGAGGACATGGCTGTTATTTTATTGATCACATTCATTGGGATCTGATGACATCAATCTTGCCATTTTATTCCTAAAAATTGGATCTCCTGTGCAGGTCCCTTGGCCTTACTTTGTTTTATAGCAAAACCGGCCTTCAGAAGGATTTGAATTATTTTCTTCCCTGTCTCAAAAAACTACTTCTGCTGTGTCGCCCCACACAATGATGTCATCAATGTATTGCAGGTGTTCTGGAGCCTCACCCTGTTCCAGTGCGGTGTGGATCAGTCCACAGCAAATGGTAGGGCTGTGTTTCCACCCCTGGGGCAGTTGGTTCCAGGTGTACTGGACGCCCCTCCAAGTGAAAGCAAACTGTGGCCTGCACTCTACCGCCAAAGGGATGGAGAAGAATGCATTAGTGATATCAATGGTGGCGTACCACCTGGCTGCCTTTGACTCCAGTTTGTATTGGAGTTCTAGCATGTCCGGCACGGCAGCACTCAGTGGTGGCATGACTTCGTTCAGGCCACGGTAGTCTACTGTTAGTCTCCACTCTCCATTAGACTTTCGCACTGGCCATATGGGACTGTTAAAGGGTGAGCAAGTCTTGCTGATCACTCCTTGGCTCTCCAGTCGACGAATCAGCTCCTGGATGGGGATCAGGGAGTCTCGGTTGGTGCGATATTGCTGCCGGTGCACTGTTGTGGTAGCGATTGGTACCTGTTGTCCTTTGACCTTCAGCAGCCCCACAATAGAGGGGTCCTCTGAGAGACTGGGCAAGGTGGACAGCAATTTAATTTCCTCCGTCTCCAAGGCAGCTATACCAAAAGCCCACCTTTTGGGTCCTTGAAATACCCTCACCTGGGACAGTCTATGCCAAGGATGCACGGAGCCTCTGGGCCAGTCACAATGGGGTGCTTCTGCCACTCATTCCTGGTCAGGCTCACTTCAGCCTCCAATACAGTTAACTCTTGGGATCCCCCTGTCACTGCAGAAATACAGGTGGGTTCTGCCCCTTTATAGCCTGATGGCATCAGGGTACACTGTGCACCCGTGCCTACGAGAGCCTTATACTCCTGTGGCTCTGATGTGCCAGGCCATCGAATCCACACAGTCCAGTAAACCCGGTTGTCCCTTTCCTCCACCTGGCTGGAGGCAGGGCCCCTCTAGTCCTGGTCGTCGTATTCGCTACCCACTTCTTGTAAGTATGAATCAGAAGTCCCTTTATTAAGGTCAGAAGTGGAATCAGCCCTTCTACTCTGCCTGGGGAACTGCTCACTGGAGACTGAAGCAGCAGTTTTCCTGGAAGAATCCCTTTTGTGATTGTTTTTCCTTGCAACTCACGTACCTGTGCCTCTAGGGTCGAGGTAGATTTTCCATTCCACTTCCTCATGTCCTCTCCGTGGTCACGCAGGTAAAACCACAGGGTGCCCCGGGGTGTGTACCCATGATATCTTCTCTCCTGAGCAGAGGGACGCTTACTCCTAATGGCTGAGATACTGGCTCGTGCAGGTGGGGAGCAGGACATACCCTCTTTGAGTTGCTGGACCTCTGGAGACAGTTTCTCCACAGCACCGATGCAGACCCGTAGGAAGGAAGAGAGACTTTCTTTGTATTGCCGGAGTTTGCCAGCCAATTCATCCACAGTTTGTTCCTCTCTGTCTTTCCAGGTCATTTTTGCTAATGAGTTTGATGTGACGCTGGTGCGCTCCATACAAACTTCCGCCACATGGGTCGGGTGCATTTGACTTCATCTGGGTCTTTGGGTAACTGCTCATTGTTCACGTCATCATAAATCACCTCCAGCACACCTAATTCCCTTGGGTACTGGATACCTGTCTCCATGGTGGTCCACTTGCCTGGGTGGCATATAACATCTTCCTTGAAGGGATACCTTCACTTCACGCCTGACAGGAATCACCTCCAGAGGCTGAGGCCTTGTGCCCCTTGTCCAATTGCTTTGTCAATGCCCCCTTCCCTAGAAGGGGATCCCAGCTGCTTGGCTTCCCTACCCTCTAATTCCAGGCTACTAGCCCCATTATCCCACCATTGGAGCAGCCGGGTGACAATGTGCTCGCCTGGACAACAACTGAAGTCTTTTCGCATATCTCACAGCTCATTCAGGGATCCCGATCTCATTTACAGGTTCTGCCTCTTCCTCTTCCTGTTGTCATGATGACCCTGGTTCATCTTCATCCCTTACTAAACAAGCTGATTTTCTTGTGTATTTCTTTTTCTGTATAGGGTTGACTGACACCGGCACAGGTTGATTCTCTGGTTCAGCTGCAGTGACTGTCACTGGGATCTGAGTAGCTGCAGTGCCTGTCACGGGTGTTTGAGTAGCCACAGTGTCTGTTGCCGGGGATTGATCTCTGGATGGTATTCCTAAATAGTTGTTTAACCCTAAACAAGACCTGAACCACATTCAGGAGACATAGCAATGTGAACGTGCTTGTTTGAACATCCCAAGGATATTAAAAATTCTCAAGAACTGTTGTGGAGGGCTTCATGGAGAGGATAGAAGAAAAAAGGAGTTTCTGGAGATATGAAAGGGATGATAAAGGAGTGGGGAAAAGTGTCGCCCCCTGCCTCCCCCATAAATTGGTTCTCCGAGGAGAAAAGGTAAAGAGTGTAATTATTAATAGTTTCCGAGAGGTGGCTCCCGAGGTATGGCGATGACAGCAATGCTGAGTACAAATACCAGATTAGATTCACAACCAATAATTTTATCATATCATAAAACAGAGTTACACAGTACAGCAAAATGATAACCTTGACCCAGCTCCGAAGGGTGCTAAACAGCACAACAGGGAACATATACTGCAAGTAAGGTATATTATATAACACAACATTGAGAGCCAGCGCAACACCTTTGAGAGCCAATAAATCAACACTGTGACCAGCAACTATTAAACCAATATAATGAATGCTTATAACAAATTTTTGCCTTAACACACTTTGGTCAGGTCTATCGTTATCTCAACCCTTCAAGCCTCACATTGGGCACCAAAACGGACTGTTGTGGTTTAACCTGGCAGGCAGCCAAACACCACACAGCCGCTCAGTGGGATGGGGGAGAGAAATAGTAAAATTCGTGGACTGAGATAAAAACAGTTTAATAGAACAGAAAAGAAAGGGATAATAATAATAATAATAATAATAATAATAATAATAATAATAATGGTAGAATATACAAAAGGAGTGATGTACAATGCAATTGCTCACCACCTGCCAACTGCTGCCCAGCCTATCCCCAAAACAGCGATCCCTACTTCCTGGACCACGCCTCCTATTTATATACTGAGCATGATGTCATATTGTATGGGATACCCCGTTGGCCAGTTGGGCTAACTGTCCTGGCTATGCTCCCTCCCAGCTTCTTCAGCACCCGGCAGAGCATGGGAAGCTGAAAAGTCCTTGACTATAGAGTACTTAGCAACAACTAAAAACATCAGCATGTTAGCAGCATTCTTCTCATACTAAATCCAAAACACAGCACTAGGAAGAAATTTAACTCTATCCCAATCGCAACCGGGACATATATAATACCAAAAATGTGTGTCTTCCAATACATTGGAAAATTCAGTTCCCCATTCAGCAATTAATACTTTTCTGAATACCATGACAGCGTTCCAGCTATCAGTGCAGCCATTCATGCCACATTCATTCAATGTGCAGCCGTTTATGCCGCATATCCATCCTTTCATATGATGAAATGCATTAGGTAAAGGGAAGGACATATTCTATGTTAGCTGAAGACGGCCCTCAGGTGGCATTCTTCGAAAAATCCGATCATTTTTCCCATTCTCTCTGCATAACTACAATGGTGAATATGATAGTAACATACTATTTATTAAAACTAATTTAAAACTGACTTCTGGGCATTCTTGAAGATCATATTATTGCATGTAAAGGAAAAGCATCATTATCTGGAAGTAAAATTTGAACATATCTAAAATTCATATACTATACCCAGTCAAGAAGAGTCGAGGATGATGAGTGATGCTTCACTGCCAAGCAGTGAACAAGGGAGCCACAAGTCTGTGAGTAGTAAAGAAGAGGAGAGCTTGCCTTGGAGTTTTAGAGGAATATAGAATAACTGAAAGTGAGCGTGCTGAAGAGAGGGCTGGAAATAGTTATCAGAGGTTAGCATATCGTTACAAATAAAAGTGAAAGAAGACTCATCATCTGAGTAAGGTCAAAAGGACTAAAGAAAGAGCCTTGGTAGAAATGGATATACATGAAATTCCAATCAGAGTGACAAGAAGTGGTCCCACAGGCCTTTAGACTTCTGATTTCTTTGGCTGTGAGTAATGCTTAAGTTTGTTAGCATCGCTAAGGTGGTGGTTTCTGAACTAGAACAATGAGACTAATACCTTGTCTCTGATTTCTAGATATTTCTTACTGCTGGTTCTTTTTATCTGCAAAGGCTTTCTGTCTCTTTTCCATTTTTGTGTTTGTGTAAATACACTAGGAAGAAAGAAAAATTCTACTCTGAATTTGTATTAAACATTATTTTACATCCCTTCTTTGAAAAATCTGAACATCAAAATCTTCTTCATACTCTTCCAGTTCTTTTTCTGCTGATAATCTTTTTAGATCAGCTGGACTGCTGCCTTCTCACAGATCCAGGGATATTTCTCAAAACAATTCTCACTGTAAACTCTTGACTTACGATAAAACAGGTATGCACAGTTTTGCTTAGAGGACAAATCAATCCTAGAAAAAAAACCACACCATCTTGTTAAAAATTCTCATGTACAAATTTAAAATAAAAACATAAAGCCCTTTTGGACAACCATACATTATTGCAAAAGTCATTGTTTAGTCACTTTAAGGTTTATAAAGGTTTATACAGAGTATTGAAGAACACAACAGCTCATATAATTCAAGTCTGAAGGATCATTCTCCCACCTGCCCTTCAGCTCAAAGATGTAAAAAAGAAAGCCTACGTATGGAGCATCATCAAAGCAGAAAAAAGCACTGGTTCCTCACCAGTGGTTGTGTCACTCCAACCATTGCTTTACGTAGTGGTAGTTTGGGTCTGGAAACTGAAAAGCAGTGGTCTGCCTGAACAGAAGCCAAATCATTCTGCCCGATGTCTACTAGTCATGGGAAGTGTAAGAGTTTGCAAGACAAAACGAGCACGTGTTTTTCCAAGGAGGTGCTGGAGAATCTTCAGTCGAAGAAGGTTCTCCAGACCCTGAAGAGCACTCTCACATTACTGCATACAGTGATCACTTCGCACAGAACAGAATGGGAATTTGATTTTTCCCCGCAGTTAGCAAAGGAGAAATACACTGAGTAAACTGATGAGATTTTACAGAAAAAGTAAACAGGTTCTGTCCACCTAATGTTGACTATTTTTGTGTAATAAAGGTTTCAAAATGTTGATGGAAGAGAGAAGTGAATTTGGGATAATTGTGGCTGAGTAGAAGAGGCAGGTGTAGGCAGGCTTTGCAGGAGGTAGGCTCTCTTGAAGGAAGTGTGTGTTGCTTCCTATAGAGTCGTGGGATGTTTCATAAAGTGACTGGGTTTAAATAGTGAGAGCAGTCACTGGTTGCACTGGTTTGTTGACTCGTTGTCCTGCTCACACTTCCAGTTTTCTGAGACTCTCTCTATATTTCAGGGACTCCATACCTAAAAGAGTATTTTAACTCCAAATACACCTGCGGCTGTATTCTGCCTTGAAGCTTTGCCATTAATGGGATTTTGGTTTCCTCCTCCTTCAGTGCATAGGGAGGATATTGTGCAAGAAGAAATTAAAAACCACCAACTGTTTAAGTACAGAAAACTTACCAGTCCATTCTCTTTGTAGAAAGTTTCGTATCATCTATCCAAGACCAGCCATCAACTCCGTATGATAACCCAATCCAATAAGATTGTTTTTGTGATATTTGAGATATACTAATCTATAAAAAATGCAAAATGTTTATCACAAAGGAGATTGTGGGTATTTTTTTTTTGTACCTAAACCACTACTGTTGAGAGAGGAGGTGATCAAGAAAGAACCAAAGGATGTAACTTGACAATGACTCTCTGAACTCCTCATCAGGCCTTCATAACAGTTTCCAAGAGACATCATCTTTATCTGGCATGCAAACAGGAATATTTTGTGTCTGGCATCTCTACTAAATGTAAGACCAGGGCAACAATTCTTTTTAGAGCCCTATCTCTGAAGAGTATTCAAAGAGATTTCCTGAATGAAAGACTCATTGCTTATTACATTCACAGGATCCGGGACACTCATGTTCACTGTTTGGCTGAATAATATCCTGTGTTGCTATCTACCTCATCATTGCACATTTGTGGTTAAAGGCTCTGCAGTCTGCATTGCCTCAGACCTTGGGGACGGTGCCTCTATTACTATGTAACATCAAGAGGTACTTGCTGACTGGTGAGGAGTTTTGAATATTTGATACCAACGCAAAGAAATACTGGTATGATTGAAACCATACCAACTTGCTTTTCCTTTTCAGCATAAGAAGGGTGGCATTCTGGGAGAAGCAAAAGTCTTCACTTTCCTGCCACGTGGCCTCCTTTTCTGAAAAGTAGAAACAGGTGTCGCCTCCAATCCATTTCCAGTTTACAGGGCAGAGTGAACACGCGTGTCCTAGAACAGAAAGAAACCATCAGTCCCTTATAAAAAGCCAAAGGAGGAGAGTGGAGGAGTCTACACCCATAGGCCTGGAAAGTCAAAGTTATGCAGAGCTGAAATGTATATGGACACTTTATGGGTCACATCTACACTCATTCTTTTTTTTTTATTAAAGTCATTATTTAATCTGATATAGTATATAACAAACACCCTTGTTTAATCTGATATAAAGACTGATACAGATTTAAGGCTGTGTGAGCAGTAGTTCTACTTACTATCATTCTTAGTGTTTACATCATCCATCAAGCACAATCTCTCCTTTAGTCCTTGCAAGTTTTCATTACGTCCCGCAGGTGCCTTAGAACCACTGAGACCTGGAGTTTATAAAGATATTCTTCATGACACAAAAAAGCTGTGATGATGCTACTGCATGATACATGCTTCATCATATATTGCAAATTCACTTTTTGCAACAGCGTGGTCACACGCAACTCTGATGCTACAGTGTCACATATTGTGAGGAGATTAACAGATGAGAAAATTATGGATAAAGAGGTTTCCAAATTTTAAATGCAGTTTAATCACAGTGCCATTGCAGGCCACTTGGTAACCTAAAAAAAGACTAAAATAATGCGAAAAAATATGCTTAGGAAGGACTGTCTTGAACAAATCATGTTGATCTTAAAGGGAGTTTTATAAGCCTTTGAAAAAAACCTAAAATTCTAAACATACTTCAGGTTGAAAAAAACTTTTATTCTTAAAGGCTGGTAAAACTTCCCTGAAGAAAGTGGGCAGGGTTTTTTTATATATCTTCCTCAACAGTATTTAGATACTGTCTTTTGGTAGCAATGGCTCAGAATGACTATGTCCAGGCTCTGTGATAGAAAGTATAGGTACAGTCATGTCACGCATGATAAAAGCTAATATAAATACGAGAGTCTTCTGTTCTCTTGCACATCTCGGGTAAACTGGGATGACTGAGTGAAATAGACAGAAAAAGTGAGATTTCCTCATGAATCTGAATGCTAGAAGTATGTCCATTTTTAACATACTAGTATGAACTAATTTAAGAGAGTACTCTACAAACATGAAAGGTTAGTCTACAAACGTGAAACGTTTATCAAAGGAATGAGACAAGAACTGCTATTCCAGTAGAGTAGAGACTTGAACAACAGGAGAAGGGGAGAAGGGAAACAACAATGTTGTTTATGAAAGTCAATATTAGAATTTTATTATCGAATTCGAATCAGCAAATAAATGAGTAATACATGGATGTGGACAGAATCCATTCCTACCACTCTTTCCAAAATATATCATCTTGACTTCTATATCCTTGCTCTGGGCACAGGTCCAGGCTCAAAAATATTGCTTCCCTCAAAGCCTTACGTGCACCAAGCCGCAGAGTGTTTGTCGCAGGCAATTAGGAGGAGAAGAAAGGACAGTGTATGTGGGGAGGATGAGCTATGACTGTCCTTGTTGCAGTCAGTCTGCCACCTTTCTTCAATGCAGTTATTCCCAAGGTGTTAATATGAATAAAGGAACACAGTATATTTTAGCACTTACCTAGGACTATCATTCCTATGGTGAGGGCCAGGCACAGTGCAAACAAAGTGAAGATAGCTGGCCACCATACAGCAAGGGGAAGAGAGCGCCCTGGGAGAAACCAACAATTTATCTGAGGGCAGGCACCCTGTTCAGTAGCACTCCCAACCCTCCACTTCTCCATGAAGAACCATCTGGTGACTCTCAAAAGAGTTCCCCTTCCAGGCTGTATTATGTTTTAAGAATCAGCCCAAATGCAAGTTGAGAAGAAGATGTGGTGCCTTGTTAAAGAGGTCTGTTTGAAAGGAGACACTGGACATGGTTTAAACAGAACAGGTTGGGCATTCCTTGCCTTTGACAAATGATGAAACTATGAAACATGGTAGTGATCCTTTGACTTAGAAGTAGGTGATGCTCCTGTTCTCCTTTGGCAGTACTGTATTACTCTGCTCTGTCAGAACAGAGTAAGGAAGTTTTTGCATACCATCTTACACTTTGCACAAATCCTTCCTGCTCTCAGGGCACAGAGTGCTCAGGCTGCGTGCCAGCTCTAGGCTGAAGCCCAGTTCAGGAAAATTCTGGAGTCCAAAATATGCACTGAGGTTTCCCTGGATTCAAAAGTTCCTGAGAGTTACTGTCACCAGATGGCCATGGCAATGCAGTATGATGGACCTTTCAGATGAAGAAATATTTAACTCAAGGCTGGATGCCCTTTTGAAGTACATGGTTTAGCCCAACTGGAGCTATGGGACTTGAAGAAGGGAAATGCCATGACCTATGCATTCAGGCCCGGTACTGCCTCATTCCTTCTAGTCTTAAAGGCTATGAATCTTAAGCATTTTCTGAAAAATTGAGGTCCAGAGGGCAAAATGTGAAAGTTCTTTTCCTATAAGTCAGATTGTCCTGTATCTATAGCCATTTCCTGTAATAATAAATGAAACTATAAATAAATAAAACTAACCACTTTAAAGCTGATTCCTACATTCCAGAGTTTGATCCTGAAGCCACCTGTCTTTTCCTACAGAAATTTAGGGCAAGTAATGGCAGTAGTTCCACCCTATGCATTTTCACATTCACGCATGCTTGGTTTTGTCAGACAAAACAATACAAATAGTGCATTAAACCTATAACATTAAACCTATAAGTACGTATTTTTCTTATTTACTGAGCTGGACAAGAGACAGTTTCTATTGTCACTGACTAGCATAGCGCAGAAAGTTCAAAGAGCAAGTGTCCGTCGTACCTTGGTTGATGTTCAGGGACATGTAGTGTCTGGCTGGATGCTGTGGCAGGTGATTTAAATTAGAGTATCCATCCTCTTCCTCTGTATTCGTATGCATTATCTGAGAACTCATTCGTGGTTCAATAACGATCCTCTTAAAAGACAGACTGAATGACTTATGAAGGAGAAGCAAAAAGAACAGCAGAAGGAGGGAGGGGATAAAAGAATGAGTCACACTTCAAATGCCTGAAGGCAAGATATTTGTATTCAATTGTTATGTGTGACTCCTCCTTTTCCTTCCTCAAGGGTAGAACTCTCCTCTTCCCACCCATCACATCTCAGCCTGGATCTGCATCCCCACGTCTAGAGACATGTAGGGATGGCATGAATCCCAGTAAATGTACGGGCTGGTAGTTCCCCTCTTTTCCATTTAGCCTTCCCATGACTTTCCTCTCCTTTGAACTTTCCACATTTTAAAACAGTACAAACACCTTTAATTCATCTCAGAGGCAGACTAACTTCAGCTCTGTGCCTTTTCTTTTATTCAGTGTTAAGAGCTAAAAATCTAGGTGTCTGTATTCAATTGAGAGCAAAGTTTGCAGCTGCAATTAGCTGTTGAAGCTATTTAATCACACCAAGGAGGTAGGAAGTGCTGTCCAGATCTCAGAGGGAGAATTAGGAAATGAGAGTGTGGGGAAAAAGACACAGACAGGATTTAACAAATAAGAGAAGTGAGCCCTTGTGGCAAAGGCTCATCACATACTGGCCCGACCTAGCAAGAGTGTAGCTAATAGGGCGAAGGAGGAGATGATTCTCTTCTCTCCATCACTTGTGAGTATGCAGCTGGAGTACTATGTCCAGCTTTTTACTCCTTGGAAAAAAAAAATAATCCCATAAAATACATAAATACTAAAGGTCAAGCAGAGAGCCACCAAGATGCTTAGGAGCTGGAGTACTTGATTTACAGGGACAAACTCTGACAACTGGATTTGTTCAGCCTGCAGAAGAGAGCTAAGGAGAATCCAGTTGCAGTCTCTCACTGCATAAAGGGGCTATGGAGAAGATGGAGCCAGACTCTCAGAGGTATACAGTGAAAGGACAAGAAGCGATGGTTATAAGTTACAGGTAGGGTGGTCAAACATTGGAAGAGATGCCCAGAGAGGGTGTGTTATCTCCATCCTTGGAGATTTTCTGAACCTGACTAGACAGGGACTGGGCTTATCTGATCTAGCTTTGAAATTAGACCTGCTGAGCAGGAGTTTGGACCAGATGGACTTCAGAGATCCCTCCAAATTAAATCTTTCCATGACTCTGTGATCTATGAGTATGAAGGGAAGACTCACTATGATTTTTAGGGGAGAATGCCCAAAGGAACTATAGTAGATCACCTGAAATAACATCATCTGTTCCCTTTTCTTGTAACTTGGAGAGAAAAATTTAGAAAGTGAGAAACAGCCTGGATACTACTTTCTTTAGTAACTCAAATTCTCTGCACCACCCAACTACAGTAGGAGCCCATTTTTCTTTTTACAGCTTGCTGGCCCTTCTGCACAGTGCTGTACACTCTTACCTTTTTCCTCTGGAAGTTCCCCTCCCAGGAGAACATAGGATATATTAAAGTCATGATATCAAAAGAGAAGGTTCTGAAAGGTTGGAACTTCACCTGCTGCCTCAGATGTTTAAGATGAGTAGAGGTTTATTTGATGTAACACAAAACAAATACAAAAACTGACCAAGTGAAGGCAGGGACAGAGTGAAGGACCATACTCCATGGACAAAATGATACCAGTTGAAAGATCGTGTTAAGGACCGAAGATACTATAGGAAAGACCAGGCAGGCTTAGAGTGATGTGAATCTGTAGGGTGATAGTGAGATTATATAAATGGAAACCTGTCATTAGAGATTGTCCTGATTTTGGCTGGGATAGGGTTAAATTTCTTCCTACTGCTGTGTTTTGGATTTAGTATGAGGAGAATGTTGATAACACACTGATGTTTTCAGTTGTTGCTAAGTACCCTCCTAGTCCAAGGACAGCTCCCATGCCTACTGCTGAACTAGGTACACAAGATGGGAGGGAACATAATCAGGACAGCCAGTCCAGCTGGCTAATGGGGTATTCCATACCATGTGACGTCATGCTCAGTATATGAACAGTAGGCGTGATCCAGGAAGTACCGATCGCTACTTGGTTATCGGTCAGCGCAGGTGGTGAGCAATTGCATTGTGCATCACTCATTTTGTATATTCTATCATTATTATTATTATTATCATTATTTTCCCTTTTCTGTACTATTAAACTGTCTTTATCTCAACCCACGAGTTTTTCTCACTCCTACCCTTCCGATTCTCTCCCCGTCCCACTGAGGGGGGAGGGGTGAGTGAGCGGCTTCGTGGTATTTGGCTGCCTGCCAGATTAAACCACGACAGAGATGCATGAGCCAGAGCTGAGACCTGTGTCAAGGAGTCTGGGCACCACCAAGAAAAGATGCATGGCAGAATCATGGTGTCTCAAGTCTTAAGACTTACGTCTTAAATGCCATTGTTTGAAAGGAACCTCTGGAAGTCATGTGGTTCAACCTCCTGTTCAAAGCTGGGGCAGCTTTGAACTCTGATGAAGTTGCTCAAGGACTTGTCCAGTCAAGTTCACGCAGTCTCCAAGGACGGAGATCTCCCAGACTCTCTGGATACCTGTTCCTGTGTTTGGCCATCCCCACTGTGAAGAATGTTCTCCTTGTGTCTAACCGGGATTTCCTTTACTACAGATTCTATTAGTTGTCTCTAGTAGTGTTCTGATCAGCCCTGGCAGAGCGTAAGTATGAATATGGGGACAAGATAGAGGTCTCCAAAGGAGCATTTGCTGATAAAGAGATGGTCCCATGTCTGACTTCTTCTTGTCTTTTAGTCACCTTTTACTGATTTAAAAGCTTATCAGTGAAAGATGTTATAACGGTTAAATGTTTTAAGGTTCTGATTTGAAATAGAAAGAACAGAGAAGGAAGATCCAGGGACAAATGAGCATCAAATTCTTCAGTAAATTGGCTGACCTTCACAGAGAAGGGGTATTTTTCTTTGTTGCTTTCTATAGACAGTGTCTGTGAACACAGATTGGCACCCTATCATTTAGCATCTTGCTGTCAGTGTGTTTCAGCCTGTGAGCACCGGCATCTTCTGGCAAGTCTTAACCCCCTCCAGGGCAGTGGGTGTGCTCATAACAAGGATGATGGAGGCCATTGGGAATGAGAGAGGATGCACTCGGTGCAGGGCCTGGAGCAGAGTGTAGTGGAGGATGTGAAGAGGCAGTGTGCAGACGGGGTTCAACTCTTTTATTTCTGAACCTGCCTTCCTGACATCCATGCTTTTTCCTATCCAGCAGCTGACATTTAGGCTCCTCCCATTTCACTGTCTTGGCTGTCTCATTGTAGATGGGCAAATGTGAAGCTGTCATGCTCCTTCCACTTCAGAATGGCACTGCAGGGCTCGTTGTCCCAATGCACCCCTTTATTCACTTCACCCCTGTCTTCTTCACTGTCCATGTCCTGTTTGAAGGGATGTTGAAGCCAACAACTTCTCTTTAGTTCCCAAACCTTTCAAGATTTATGATGTCTCAGGCTCTACCAAGGGCTTTACTCTCACACTTTGTATACAATACTAGGTTTTATTTTCCATACAAAATGTGCTTCAAATGAACTGCTTCTCTGAACTTCCCAGTGCCATGGAAGGATGGTGGACCTCCCCTATCCCCAAAGATAGTGGACCTCCCTGAGCAGCTTGTGTCTTGGGCTCCATACATGTGTAATCAGGAGAACTTTGACAGCCTCTGAGATAGAAGGCAGACTGGATGAAATAATGGATTTGCTTGAATTTCAAATACTAGATACTATAAATTCTTCCCTCCAAAATACGCCTCTGTTAACAGGGGAAAAGCCCTTTCCAAGCTGCTGGGGCCAAGATTTGGGCTGAGACCAAATGGAGTTTACTATATGAAGATACGGAAATAGTTTATAAAGATCATCCAGCCACAGAAACGAAAGAATTGTACCCTGCAAGTTACCACCACTGATCTGACCTTCCTGCAGTAATAGTGAATGCTCCCTAAAAAGTCACACCAAGCAGTCAGCAGGAAACCCAGAGACTAACATTTGTTTTCACAACACAGCCATCAAACAAAGGCATATAGCAGATTGCTAGAAAAAAAATCAAGTGTTAGTTTATGGGAAGAAAAAGGATAAAATGTGGCAGCTTAGATGCCTGCTATGAATTATTTTTTTCAGGTTGAATGGGTTGAAACAGATGAAACATTGTACCTTACTTGCATTGTACATTGCACTTCCTACTGCAATAGTAAGGAATTCTAGATAGTTCGACTGGTAGTTATGCCTATGAATTACGACTTGGCTCTACTGAGTATAGTGAATTTATTCAGTTCACAAACATCTTTCGGCACATTAGGAAGAGGGGTTCATTTTTTTACCAAGGAACTGCTTCAGTCTTTGAGAATATTTTCCAAGGAAATATTGAATATTAAAGACATATTATTATTTTTTCATTTATTTGAAGGAAAGTCTCCAAATACTAAGGCATATACACATAGATACAAAGTATATATATACAAAGAATATATGTATATGTAATACAAAACAGATGCTGACATACAAAACTTCAAGGAACTCATGCAATGAAACTCCACCCAGAAAACTGGAGGCATCATTTTCTTTCAAGAAGTATGACAATTGCTTTAATAACACATGATGCATAGTGTGTACCTTGGGCTCCTGAGATCCCAAACAGTGTGGATATAATATGAGAGCTCAAGTAAGATCTGTGGCAATGGGTTCTGCATCAGTTTGAGTACTGATTTTGTGTAGCTCTGTATGGAGCACATAATTATTGTCCTCACTGCTATTTGCATACCAATTAATGTTATGATAGCACTGAAGTTATTCAGGTAATGTTTTAATCCAGCCATGGCATTTGACTCTACTTTTCACAGAGATTGCTTCCAGGGATTCCCTATAGTCTTCTCACAAATGTCCTTTTGTTTCTATAAACACTAATGCATATATGAAAAGAATTTTATGGATAAATAGAACTTGTGTTCTTTCTGTATCCCTGTACCTCAAACAGGGAAACAATTGGAAGAACAGATTTAAGAAAGAAGGCATGCCTAGGCAAACTGCTCTAAAAAGGATTACGGGTGGATGGTAGTTAGTGTGTACAGTAAATAATTCAGAGAGTAAAACCATCAGGGATGTAATTGGACTGGTTTATGACTGGCAGGTGTTAGTGTAGAATGCTGACTGAAGCTCAAGAAATATAGAGATCTGCGAGAATGTGTCGTTGTCAACCCAGAGAGTCACGCAAGAATCATTGCTTGACTGTAGCTAATTCTTTGAAGTTGCTTGTAGTTTTTAGCTTTGTAGGTTTTTTTTCTCTCTCTCATTTGTGAGCCTGGGAGGGAAAATGCAGACTAAGAGGAAGATTTAATCTCTAACGACCTGTCCATTTGAATCACCATTCTGAGAGAACTGCATGATAAACAAACAAAAATTAAAATATATTTAAAACTTCTACTTCCTAAAGTTGGTATCTCACAGTGGCAGATCCCACATCCCTTCTTGCAATGCTTCTTCAGGTGAAATGAACAGCCACTTTCTCACAGATCCAGAATTGCTTTGTCAAACAGGGGTGGCTGGCATAAATAATCCGTCCATATAAGGAGGCACAGAAGATGTTGTCATATAACATAACCCTAGGAAATGAAAAGATATGGCTTAATGATGTCCCAGTGACATCATGTGATCTGTATTTGGACCATTTGTAATCATACTGATTTGCCACTGGAATGTAGAGTTATTTCCTCGTTATTTGTGCTAGGTGGTCCTTTTGGGTCTGGTGCATGTGATCGAGCTATACTTTGCCACGCATTGTTCTTTACACAGGACACGAATTCGGAGCTCCATAGCAGATGCTATGCTCTCCATGCTCCTTCGTCATTGCACATGTGACAAACATGGGGAAGTAAGAGGAAGCACAAGTCTCTCATAATTTACTGGGGCCCTTCGGATAGAACCACACTGGTCCTAAGTTATGAAGGCTTACCAATTTGTCGCTTCTTTTGAAAAAGCTGTTCCATCCTCCCAGTACCAGCCACTCCTTTCAGATATGTATGATAATCCAACCCAGTAAAACTGTGAATCCTGTGGCAGAGAAACCTGTAGGTATGAGAAAATTATCACAACAATATTTCAAAAATAAGACCTACGTTCCTGTGTCTTCCAACTGTGAAGGTTCTGCAACCAAAGGAGGCAACTCTTACTCAATAGGAGAGTAACCTGTTGTCCGTGCTTGTTTTCCATGAGGCAGTGCAGACTGACTCTCAAATACTGTTGTTTATTGAATTGCCACAAGACAAATGTACCCTGGATCTGTAAAAACACTGCTTTTTTAAAGAAACAAACAAACAAACAAACAAAGCAGCTTTATCCGGTCTGGCTTTAAGTATCTACGCTGCCTTTAGATATCTGCAGTTTAGATATAGATACAGGAGCGCCATTTAAGCCCCCATTAGAGTCAGCAGAGATCTGACCAATAGATCCAATGGAGCCTGAGAAGTCATTCATCTCACCCAGTGGGAGTGCTACCGAATAGTGACTGTATTGGCCAGATCTCTGACTGACTGTAATGGAGCCTGAGGAACTAGCTCTGAAGTTGCAGACCACTTACACTGTAGATGCCTGAAGTTAGGTGAGATGAGTCCCAGCCTAGAGGGCAGAGCCTGTTGCCTAAATACAGGCCTCTAGCACCTTTTGAGATTCTCCAACCTGTCTGAGGTCTTCACGTATGGCTGACAGACAAGACCCAGAACCTATGGGAGAACTGTATCTTGCTGAGGCATTATTTGGAGGTCAAAGAGAATACCCCCAGGCATCTCAGATTGCCCTAGAAACCTATGCTTAGGCGCCTGGTTCATTCCCGAGGTGTCTAAGTGCTACCTAAGAGGTTCCTCAGCATCTTAGCCTGTTCAGACCCTCCAGATACTCTACTGCTGCTTAGTAGCACATTTAGGGACTCATCCAAAATCTAAAATCCACAGCTGGCTTAAACTGGTCTGGCCTCAGTCTGGCTGCAGCTGCATATACCAAACGTGGAAGAACAAGCAAGCACCCAGATATCTGGAATCAAACTATCCAGGGATTTATATAGGATACCAAAATCATCTCTTGAATTCAGCATTGAACGTGTGGTGCTCAGGTGTCTCCCAACAGTGTGAACCACGATTCTGATCTCAGGATGCCGCTAAACTCAATAATAAACCGTTTTTCCACTTTCTATTTTGTCTCTACCCATCTGATTTTCACTTTAAAAGAAAAATCCAAAAGGCCAACCTTTATGCCTTAATATGAAAGAGTTGAGAACCCCCATCTGAAACTAACTCCATCTGGAAAAAGGAGACAAATTTCCAGGGAAGCTTGTTTCCTTTTATAAGTTTTATATGGCAAAAAAGAAAATAAGGATATTTGGGCTTTGTGTAAGCTTAACAGCTGTTGAAAAACAGGTTCCCAGATATGTGTGAACAAAAAGGGAAAATATGGTCTTGACAGCAAATTACAGATTTTTCATTAGTCAGCAAAACACCCCCAAATTAGTAAGACTACTTAATATTATTAATTCCCTAAACCTTTTTCAGTAATCATAATATAATCCTCTGCTGTCTAGCCTTTGTGCCATCATTAACACCACTCTGTGAGGGTATAACACAAGGTCAGAAAACGACCTTTTATAGGTCACTTTGCACTGCAGCGTGCAAATGACTGGTGAATCAGCCACTCTCTAGATTTCATGTAGATGTGGGTTTGATGCTGGGAGCCCTCAGTAATAAAATTTGTGGAAAGAGATAATGAAAACATGCATTCTGTGTGCTGGGTTTCTCCTCCATGCTGATAATACGCAATTTGTTTTCTCTGTGAAAACCTAAGTATTAGCTAATTAAGGTATTTTATACAATGGCTTATGCTATTTCTCATAATACATAATTTCACTATTTCTCACAGCACACCATTTAGAAAGTGTTGCAAATTATGGCAATCTTGTGACTTGCAGGAAGGCTACTCGACACAGAGAAAATTAAATACATGCACTGTAAATGACCAAACTATTTTCTGCCTGCAAGATTGCTGGAAGTTAAAATATGTGACATAAAGGAATGCATGAGGTTAAGACTGTACCATCTTCGCTTTGTCTTTTAGCACAAGAAGCGTAGAGTTTCTTGAGGAACAGAACTCCTGGCTTTGCTTCCATGTTTTCTTCTGCTTTGAAATGTAGAAGCAGTTGTCAGCGCCGCTGTTTTGCCAGCTTGCTGGACAGACAGCACATTTCGTTTCTAGAAAGCAGAGAGAGTATTAGGCAGACTTGTGAGGAATACAGGGGCTTCAGCTACTGGCTTGACTGAGAAAAGGTTAAGGGTAGCCATGAATCAGCTGAGCTCGAGGGGCGAGAGACAAGTTGTTTTGCATGTTAGTGTGCACATATCCACATCTCAAAGACTACCACAGTAAAAAACAGACACTAACCGATCAGATCTTTTCCCTGTGATTTTATAGTCTCTCAGTCAACGGGCTCTGAAAAGGGGGTGATTTGTGTTTATTTACGTAACAACCACATTTACCATTTTTCTCCTTCCCTTCAAAACACAATGCTTCCCTCATTTCCTGCAGCTTCTTTCCTTCCTCAGGATCCTTGGAAACCTGAAAAACTGAAGGGCATGAAAGTGCTTATCAAAGACCGTTTTTAAAAATTTGTAGCTTTAATTGTAGCTTTAATTTGTAGCTTTTGGCATTCTTTTATTTTTTGTCTACTTCATTTGTATGTCCACCATTGTGTGTACATCATCCGCATCTTCTTCACCAGAAGGGTTGTGCAGCACTGGAGAAGATCACCTGGGAAGGTGGGGGCCTTTGAAGATTTTCAGAAGTCATCTGGACAAAGCTACAGATGAGTTTCTCTGGGGTTGGTGATAGTCCAGCTTTGAATGGTGGGGAGGAAAGGGTGGGTGTCAGACTAGACACCTGAAGAATTGCCTCTGAGCTAACATTTCTGTGATGCCATGGACCACCCTGAGTGTTCATCGTGGGCACTTGCAACTGCTTCCCTCCTGCTAAAAAGAAGCTGGGGACTCTCTGTCTCTGCTTCCAAATGTAATGTGGCATCATCTTTGATTGTTAATTAAAATGTTTCTGTGAAAATCTGCTGTAATCGTCGGGCAAATGCACCAGTCACAATGCTTTGTTGCCAGGATTGCCCTCCCTGCAAAAAGCTTGCAATCCAAGCAAAAGAGGGAACTGTAACTGTGCAATATTCCGGTAGCAGTCACAGGGGGGCACCGTTGTCCCGGCAGCGTGGCTCACCAGATGAGCTGCTCGCTGGGAAAACCAAGCGTTTCAGAAATGGGCCAGGGTTAAGGTCAGGCTTTAGAGTTAGGGTTAGGATTAGTCAGCGGTTAGGGTTAGAGCTAGCGTTAGGGTTAGGTTTTAGGGTAAGCGTTAGGGTTAGGCTTAGGCTTAGGGGTATAGGTTAGGGTTAATGTTGGGGTTAGGGTTAGGATTAGGGTCATTATCATTACGGTTAGAGTTAAGGCACTAGGTGTTAGGGTTAGGGTTATGGTTCAGGATTTGGGATGGGGTTAGGTTTAGGGGTTAGGCTTATGCTTAGGGATAGGAATAGCTATAGGGATTGGGTTAGGGATTAGCTATAGTGTTAGAGTCATTAAGTTCAGGGTTAAGGTTAGGGGTTTAGGGTTAGGGTTAGCATTAAGGTTAGGCATTAGGTTTAGGGTTAGTTTTAATTACATTTAGGTCTTGCATTAGGATTAGTGTAACCCTTAGGGTTAAGGTAACTGTAAGTGTAGATACCAGTGATTCCGAGTGACTTTTGCTGACACTCAGTTGTAGGGGGACTTCTGTGGGAGAGCTGCACTGTTGCCCTTCTTGCCGTATTATTTCCATTGGGGGAACAGGGACACCAGGGACAGTTCTGCAGGGGGTGAAGAAGCAGTCGTACAGCTGGAATTTACTCCCACAGCAGCAGCTTGGGACACCACAGTACTTACACAGGGCCAGCAGGGCTATCAGCCCCGTCAGCAGCAGCAGGCACAAAGCGAGGAAAGCAAAGGCCACTGGCCGCCATACGGAAGATGAGGCAGGGGCTCCTGGGACAAACAAAAGACCCATTCAGCAACAAAAACAGCAGCTCTCCTCACCACGCAGTGGTACTACCTCCTCTCTGACATCACCAGTTCACCTTTATCCCGTCTGCAGAGCCTCTTTTTTTCTTACTGCAGTTTTTGTTATCACCGTTCTGAATTTCCTGCAGTCATTTTGAGAAATATCTATTTATCCACTGAGAATGTTCATTAACTGAGGCTGTAGTGTTTTAGAGTAAAAATTCTCATGAAACAGGTAAACAGATTAGATTTTGCAGTTCCCACAGTCCTGGAAATAATAAAACAATCTCTAAGACTTCTCCACCGTGAAAAGGAAAAATTACCAACTAGTTTTGGATAATTAATTCTGGAACCTGTGATTGGGTTTTCTAAATGATTACAATGTTTGAACATTAAACTGTGCATCTTTCTTCAGGCTCTTTCTCCAATTTCCATTGTGGTTCAATGTCTAATCAGGAATATAGTTCTCAGAATTTTATAGCTGACTATCCCCTCATTAAAACCTTTTCTTTTATTTATGTGCATTTTTCCCTTTTGGGAAGCAGTGCTCTGCAATTTTCTGTAATACTCTTTCATATCTATTTAGAGTGTTCAGGTTAATTGAAAAGCATTACACACATAAGTATTTTACTTGAGTCCAGTGCATCAGATCAAGCACCTCTAATCTTTTGTTAGATGAGAAGAATCACCCTCCAGAGATGCCCGAAAGTCCAGATAGACTTGGCAACTAAAACTTACATAGCCAAAGTTAAGGGAGACGACCCTAACCCTCACCAGTTAAGGTAATTTGAAGAGACTGCAGATGATGCCACATTGGGGTGGTGACTGATATGCCGGAGGGTAGGGCTTCCTTTTAAAGGGACCTGAAAATCCTAGGAATGAGCTGTAAGTATAACAGCTCAACAAAGGCAAATGTGAAGCCCGGCACCTGTAATAGTACAACTCCATGCACCAGTACAAGTAGGGGACAGACTGGCTAGGAAGCAGCTATGCTCCAGGGTCCCAGTGGACAAGTTGAACATGAATCCTCAAGTGTGCCATTGTGGCAGCAAAAGCTGACGAGCACTGGGCTGCATTGGCAAGACTGTAGCCAGCAGGTCGAGAGAAGTGATTATTCCACTCTATTTGACAGTCGTGAAGCCACATCGGGGTACTGTGTCCAATGCTGAGCTTCCAAGTTCAAGAGAGATGTCAGCTAACTACAGAGAGTCCAGCGGAGGACCACTGAGTTGGTCAGGGACCTATAAAGAGGCTGAAGGACCTAGGCTTGTTTAGCCTGGAGGATGTAGGCTTGTTTAGCCTGGAGAAGAGGAGGCTAAGGGAGGATGTAGTTTCAGTCCTCCACTACCTAAAAGGGCTTTATAGATGGAGCCTCTTCTCAGAGAGGCATAGCGAAAGGACGCAATACAACAGTCACAAGTTGCATCGCGGAAACTCCTGATTAGATGTGAGGAAAAAGAATTCTTCCCCTTCAGCACTGGAACGAGTCCTCAGAGAGGTTGTGAGATCTCCATCCCTGGAGGCTTCCAAAACTCAAGTGGACAAGGCCCTGAGCAACTTGATCAGACTTTAGAGCTAGCCCTTTTGAGCAAAAGATTGGAAAAGATGAACTATAAAGGTCCCTCCCAAACTAATTTTGTCATGAGTCGATCTACTTTACATGTTCTCTGTGCATATCAAAAGGCCATTTTAAGAGTTTTCTGAGCTTTTCACCCTGTTTCTTTCTGGGAAGCTCTGCCCTTAGATCACACTCCCTAATATTTTATCCTTGGTTCTCTGACTGCAGCTTCTCAACAGCTTCTCCTCCATCCTCCTTGTCAAGCGGTCATTCTCAATGGATAGCACTAGATCTTTTCCAGACAGCACCAGAGTGATGTTAATTTAGTCTTTGTCTATTCTACCCAACCTGCAAACAGCAGCAATGATATTTATTTCACACATAAGCCACATGGTGAATTTATGAGCAGGAGCAACAGTACTCAAGTCATCATTTTATGGTTTCAGGCATTCCTCGGGCACAGTCCACTACCTTAGATAACACTGAGCTTGTTTATAGAAAAACTTTGACTATAAATAAATAAAAATATATTCTCCTATCGGAGCATACGTTCACTATTAAGACTGATAAACAGGGCACCTTCCTACTCCCCATAGCTGAGGAAATTGCTTCCATTTCCAAGGCCTGCATTATCTGATAAAAGTATAGTGCCTTCCTCTCTTGTAGTGCCCTGCTGTAATAAACGAGTCCTACCAAAATGAAAAAAAATCCTAGAAAAGTGGAATTTGTCTTCTGTGTTGAAGTAAATGGAAAAAATAATTGGAGTAAAGATAGGCTTCAGAAAAAATATCATCTGTGATCATAAACAATAGCACACAAGACTCCATTAGGATTATTCTTTCTGCTGTTTCTATGAACATTTATCTAAGAATACACTATGAAGTTTAGAAAGATTCTAAAGCAATCAACATGAACATACAAATTTAAGTTATGCCCTTTTAGATAGAAAAGCTAATTTCCATCCGTACTTACTGTCTACTATAACGCAACTGGCTGGAGGCTTAAATGCAGAACGTTTGTTGCTGCTCGAATATCCAGGAGTAATAACTGAAGCTGAGGGTCGTAAATTTAAAGCGGTGTAGCCTTCCTCATCCTCCATCTCCAGCTTGTCACACTTCTTTCCTGCCAGAGCAGTACTTTGGGAGTAGGGGCACACTGCACCGAGACCAATGCTGAGGCGATGGGAATGGTTCACGTTTCAGCATTTCCAGTGAAACCACGGAGGAAGCTGGCTCTGTTCTGATTACTGTGTCATAGTAAAAGTGTAGTATATTGAAAGCATGTTAAGGAGTTAAAGTGGTGCTGTCAAGGATGGGTGTTTTCTTCCTGAATGTGAAGATCGGGAGTCTTGGTTCCTGGCTGGAACCTAAGGCTCTTTCATTTAACTGTCCACCTGATCTGACCCTGTAAATACAGCAAACGTCAGGATTTTCTGCCTCCTTAAAATAAGATGCTCTAGAAATAGTTGCTATTTTGTGTTAAGGTATGAAAGATATCTGTTCATGTATAGGGCACAAATACAACACATCAGCTGCACTGAAAGCAATAGGCTGCATTTCCATACACTGTTACGAAATAAATGGAAATGAAATTATTTTACAAAGATTCACTGAAATAAATGCTAGAAGGGGAAAAGCTGAGCTGAAAGGATGGTGAGGCCAGGAGCTTGGCAGGATTCACGTGACCGCTCAGCTCAGTCAGAGAAAGACCAGACTACACTGCGGACCTCTCTGCTATTGCCCTGTATGCAGAAGTCACTGTGCAGAAGTGGCTTATCCATCCTCTCTCCATCTCTAGCTCTTTGCAGTGCCTTGTTCCAGTGCTGAGCTGTAGTTCTTAAACATCTTCAGTGACCAATTCTCCTTAACAGAGCACTTGTCCACACGTGATGGGTCACGTCGTGGTGACAGGGTGAGTCAGAAGGAAATTGCAAGAGAGGAAGTTCTGTGGTAGCTGTTCCTGCTCTTGTGTGTAATGTTCAGAGTCTCCCATTTGCAAAATAATATCAACAGACTGGAAATACACTGTAATGACTGGGCTATTCTTCCTGCCTTGCTGTGCAGCTGATAGATTTTTTCAGAACAGAAATATCTCTGGCTGCATGAATTTCTTGCATTATATTTTACCCATTTGCAAAGAGAAGGCATGAGGGAGAAGTTGGGAGTAAAGGGTGCTTACAGTCAGTTCTGTTACACAGACAGGCACACAAGGAGTAGCATTCACTGTGTATTCATGGTGTATCCATAATATCCTCACAAAAAACTCATGCTAAATATGGTACAAAAATCCTTGTTTATTGGGCCTGAAAACTGTATGTTGGCACCTTAGTGTGAAAAGAGCTTTTCTGCAGAGAGCTGGGAGTCAAGTGTGTCTATGCCACTGAATTTGGTTGCAGGTTTTCATGACAGTAACCTCTTCAGTCTTAGCAACAACTTCTCAAGCATGTAATGAATCTCCTTTGGGGAAATTTTTCTCCAACCTGATTTTACTTCTGGAGAGAAAACAGTAGGTAAAATAATTTTCTTGTATTATTTTTCTAGCTCTGAATTCAATAAGTAGTCTTAATTATATCACCTTTTTTTTGAGTCACCTTTTAAAATACATCCTGCTGCAAGAACAGAAGTAACAAAAGCGTTAAGATGGAGCTTCACCATCACGGTCTCTGTTCTTGTAAGGATCCAGGGCAGGCAAAATTTCTTGTTTTTTTCAGTCTGAGATGAAAAGAAAACTAAGGCAGGAAGTTTGGGTCTGCATTTGAATGCAGCCCGTGTATAAATGTTATCAGCAGGCTGAACAAAAGAGCTGTCTTTATTAACCGGAATGTGACCTTGCAAGTTGCATTAGCTAGAATTAATGACTGGGGGGGGGGCGCGGGGAGGAGTGGATTTTAGACATGGGAAACACACTGTTGTATGGAACTGTGATTCAAAAATGCCATCTCAGCCAATACACAAACGGCACATTTCTATGTCTCTTCCCCTGTAAGGAAAAGCTCCTTTCAATGGAAGAGGGGATAGAGTCAGACAGTGCATCCTTAAGCCCTACCTGGTCACACCACCAGGGTATGTCCTGTGCCAGTTTCAACCTTGCTGGACAAGGTGGTTTGCTGCAGCGCTCCGAATGCCTGCAGCGAATGGTAGGACATTGCCTGCCTCCTCTCTTTCTTCTCTGGGGTGATTTTTTCTTTCTCTTTTTCTTTGGTGTTTCAGTCATTGTTTTTTGAGTAGAAGAAGCTAGCTCCTTCTGTTTCAGTAGCATGGCACACTGTGAAACAGTACCCTAACCCCACCTGCCCTTGCAGTTACAAATACAGTTGCTGCACCAGAGACTGCTTTTGGGCTGACAGTAAATTGACCCAAAAGAGCAAGGCCACAGCAAGATATGGTGTAGCCTTGTGGTTGCCTGTCAGCGTGAGGAGCTGTCAATCTCAGCTCACATTTGTCTTCAACAAACTGCAGAAACACCTAGGATTTGCCCCTTTGCTCTTAGGCATGCCTCATTGATGAAAAAACATCCTGGAAATATCTTTCCTGTTTCCTCACGGTCACTCTAATGTAAGGGAAAACAAGATCAGAATTGTTTTTTTTTTTTCTTTTTTAATTTTTCTGGCAAATTACAGCAAAGCCCTTCATTATCAAGAAAGGATGTGCCATGAATACATTCAGGATACCTTCCATATGAGATTTCTTATTTCAGTGTAGCTGGTGTGAACACTGAGAGACACTCTGGGAAGTCACCAAGGCTGTGTCCGCACTGCAGGAGAGAAGCACTCTGCATTTTCACCCCCAAAGACAGGAACAGCTAGGAGAAAAATTGAGAGGAGCAGCTAGGAGAGATTACGTTAGAGATGCGAGTGATGAGTGTAAACAGCAGAGAGGAAGAGAAATCCACTAAGGTTTCTGGAGTGTGAAATTGGTATTTGAAAATAACACCCGAAATGTTCATGTTGGTGATCAGAAACTGCTATGTGGTGCTGAGATCAGTGAGACACTAGAACAGCCCCTCGAAGGGAATGACTAATGCTTTAGCAGCCCAGCTGCTACACCACTGGTAAATGATCCACAATAAATAATCTGGGATGCAATCCACAAGGAATACACAAGTCTCCAGAGGGGACCAAGCTAGGAATTTGTGGTCTTTTTGCTCAAATCAAAACACTGTTAGGGGACTGAGATTTCTTAGTTCAACCTGACTGTCATTTTCTACGGAGATGCAGAGGGAGACATTTTGTTCATTAACACTGCTTGGTGTATTTTCACTATGGTTGGGTTTGTAGACCCTTGCTCAGCACATTAAGTCAGTAGTATGGCATTCAAGGAAATGTCCTAAATAACATAAAAGGAGGTTCTGTTCATGCCTCTGACTGAACCCTAGCGTAACTCTTGCAATAGACAAAAAAAGTAAAAAATTAGAAAAGTAGAAAAGAAGAGCAGAATTATTACTAAGGAAAAAAAAAAAGAAAGAAAAAAAGAAAAAAGAGAACTAACACTGCCAGGAAGAATTATAGACTATGGAAGAGAGCTAGACATTCATAGCTGAGGTTTTCTTATCCTGTGACACATGCACAAGTCCTTATAAGGATTATGAATCCTTGTGCTCCAGAGCAAATATGATTATTAATACAGTTTGGGAACACCTTGGCCCACCTTCTGAGGATAATTCTGTTTGTGTGTTGTATACTCCAGCCTACTAGTGTATTAAAGCAGTCAGATCAACAAAATATCAGAAGCGTCTGCTGAATGGAAGTGTTTAATCCTCATCACTTGTGTTATGTTACAGCTGTACAGTTATGAATTGACAAGTGGTGTTAGGGCTGTATCAGTGGATGCTGGGAGAGGAGAGGTATCTTTACATGCTTGCCTGGTCACTGTGCTTTTTTTCCATCACTTTTGGCCATTTTGTCCATCACTTGTGCTGGTTAAAACAGAGTAATCATTTGACAGTTTTGGATCTGGAATGACAGACTCGGGTCACTCCTGGAGCCCATCACCATACCCATTTCCTTAGTATGAAGATATTTTCACATATGTCTAAAAGAGAATGAAAACAGGGAAATGTAATAGGTCCAATCCCACGTATTTAAATTCTCATGTGATAGCTCTGAAAAACAAAACAATAAATTCCGACCTTGCAGAACGTCTTCTAGCTTCTCATAATCATTTTGGTCTGACAAACCAGTCCTCATGCCAATGGTTGTTACCTCGCTCTAATTGGATGGCGGGCTTTTCACAGATATAGTGATACTCGTTTTCACATGATATGCTATATATGGTATTGTAATAAAAATATCCACAGCGTTGGAGGGAGTTTCCTAGCCTTACCCTAGGAAAGAAAAATCTTTATTGTTACATCTAGTGTTGGAGGGAGTTTATATGCTTTACCCTAGGAAAGAAAAATCTTTATTGTTACATCTCACCTCATTCAAATGGTGCATCCTTGCCCCTTCCAAAAGGAGCTGTCTTTGCAAGAATTACTTATGTGGCTTTCACGAAGAATATATACTCCCAACAAAGAAATAAAGCATTTAGTGACATCGTGCACCAACTCCTAGGAGGCTGACCCTGTCCTGAACATGCCAACAAGCATGCCCAACAGACTCTAAGGGTGGATCCTAAACTATTTCTTGTACCTGACAGTAAGAAATGCTAACTCCTGGGTACTGCCTGGAGGGTGTCAGTGGGTGTTTCAACAGAAATGTTAAGAGGAGACTGCCCAATAACGAAAAGGAAAATTGGCAAAGCAGGTTTGAAAGCAAGAAGAAAAATATATCATATTTCTGAAATAACATGTTAAACCAAAATAAAATTATTCTAGAGAGTGAATAGTGTCTTATATAAAAATAAAAAAGTATAAAATCAAAAGCATTAAATGAAACACCTTTCCATTGGAGTTTTTTCCATGTTTCCTCACTAAAACAAGATGTCAAACACAAAGAGAAACATATGACATTTATGATCAATCTGAAACTAAATTGTGGAAAGAAACTTTCAGGGTACTTTTTTTGCCCAGTAATAGTGCCGAGATCACCCTCCAAGCAGTCCTGAGTGAGAACAAGAAAAATCTGAAATGGAAAAGGAAGACCCAGAATACAGAGAAAGCTGCATAAAAGTTGGCTGTTCAACGTTCCCTTTGTGTCAGAGGAACTGGGAGTTGCATATGGGTGAGGATTAACTTTATGTACTTTGGGAAAGCTGCCCACTTACCAAGAATTTTGTTCTTCTGTAAAAGCTGTGTTGTCTGCCCAATACCAGTCTCTCTTTTCAGGTCTAAATGTTAATCCAAGCCAGTATATTTTTCTAGGAAATTTTTTTACCAGTTCCTATGCAGAGTAAGCACAATTCAAAACAGATATTCAAGAAGATATTAAAAATAAATATCTGGGCTCAGAAGTTGAAAGTGTAGATGGGAATTGCTTAAAGAACATAAATACCACGAATTGTTAACCTGTCAGGACAAGTTCTGCTCTTGGAGGAATAGCCTAGTATCAAAGGAGAAATTATAATAGAGCTGTTTTTAATCAGAGAGAAGATACATTTATAGCTCTGAAGAGCAACGTCACCCTTATCAACCTGATTTAAACCCTCTGGGTGAGACACTGGATCGTTCTCCCCCCTTTAGTCATGAATCATTCCTCCCCCTTTACCCTGTCTTTAGCATTTTCAACAGCGAAAAGGAAGCCTCTGCAGGCAGCTGTTGGGTTTGATTTGTTGAACCTTCACACTTGGTTCTAGCATCGTTTACTTATTCCCAAAAGCTGGACCATGACAAGTAGAGGAGGTCTTAAAGTTAAGCATTTAGTGATATTCTGTTCTTAAAAAATGCTCTGAGCAGAACAGGTGAGAATGTAAACTTAAATAACGCTGCCTTTCTCACTGCTGCTTGAGAAAGATTTCAATCTCTGAAGATTTCAATTCAATTTTTTCTGTTGTTCTCCTCTTTCCTTCACTTATCATTGTCACTTCCAGCGCACGTCTCCATTTTCTCTTTTTCCTCATACCTCTCAATGCTGTGATTAAGACAGCTAGAACAGACTGCACCTCACAATCTTTGCTGTCACCAGTTTGGGAGGGCGAGAATAAAGCTGCTCCCCTTTCCGTCTGAGAGACACCTTACGGCCTGCAGCTCAGTGAGAGGGGAACTGGCATTTGTCAAGTGCTGGAGAGCAGACGGGCCCAGCCCTGACTGCTAGCTCTTGGGACACCTTTTCTGCCTTCGGTCTTCCAATACATCTGCTGGCATCCAGAGGCAAAAGCATTATTTCACTCTACACCTGGCATTTTCTCTTCCCACCTCAGTTTGTTTTCAGTTACTAAAAGATTAGGCCAGATTTCAGCAACTCGCTGCCAAGTGTTTTAATTTTGATTTAAAAGATGAGATCAACTATTGTGGAAAGAACTTCCACAAAATGGGGCGGACTATGGTTTGCCTATGGGGAGACCAGGTTAAAAGAGGTTTTCACACTAACGTCTTACCAAATCTTTGTATGGATCCTTAATATTTGTTAAATGAGTGAAACCATTGCCCACCACAAAACAGCCATGATCCTCCTTTCACCAGTGATCCCAGTAATGGCAAGCCATGGCAAGATGGGCTGTCTCCAACTGCCAGCCACACAAAGGGCAGCACGTTGTGTGGTGATGACCAGTCCTATGCCTTAGCACTGCCCAGGACAACCTGATCACTGTAGAAAAACTCCTGCTCACAGAGCCATTTAAGAAAATTATGTGTGAATTGAGCAGCTGAAAGGGTGCATGAACTTCCTCCATGCTAAACAGGGCGAGAAACCAGTCCATACCAGCTTTGCTGACTCTTTTATCAGAAGAAGAGTAGAGTTTTGTGAGGAACAAAACCGGTGACTCTGTTCCCACGACTTCTCTTCCTCGGGGTGGTAGTAACATGTATCGCCACCTTCCCACTTCCAGTTTGCAGGACAGAGTACACAATTCTGGCCTGGAAAAGGAAAACCAACACCCCATTTCTGTTCCCAGGCTGTCCCTCACAGAACATCGCTGTTGGCCTGTGATGACAAGATCGGTAGGGACTGGGGATGTTTGAGACATCCTTATTCAGTCAAAATCCCACTGTGGTCCCAGGAGGTTCAGGTAATGAAAGAGATGAAAACTGAATCATCCCCCTATCTCTCCCATTCCTTTAGCACTGGGAGGGGATTCAGGTGTTGCAAATGGGATTTATTTTGCCTAATTTTAGGAGGCTACAAAGGTGACATGAGTCAACCCATATAGATTCCTATTTTAGTCAATGGACAGAAGTAGGTGTGTCTCACGCATGCTTCTTCTGTCTTTTCAGGTGTCTTTCTTGGGAGGAAACAGACTGTATCCTTGCACTACCAATTTCTCTTCGTTGACTGTCCTGGTTCCAGCTGGGACAGAGTTAACTTTCTTCCCAGTAGCTTCGGGGGTGTGCTGTGTTTTGGGTTTGGTATGAAAGGAACATTGATGGCCCAATGATGCTTTGGTTGTTGCTGAGTGGGACTTTTTTTTTAATTTTTGGCCTCCCATGCCCTGCCACATGCAGGGGAAGCTGTGGGGGTGGGGGAAGCATAGCTGGGGTGGTTGACCCAGCTGGCCAATGGGATATTCTATACCATGTGACATCATGCTCAGTATAAAAAATGGGGGGGAGGGGCTTGCCCCCCTTGTGACACGCAGTCAGCAGGTGAGCAGTTGCATTGGGCATTGCCTGCTTTGTATATTCTGCTATTGTTGTTGTCGTTATTATTACTGTTCTACTTCATTTTATTTCAATTATTAAACTGTTTTTATCTCAACCTGCGAGTTTTCCTACTTGTGCCCTCCCGATTCTCTCCCCCATCCCACCAGAGGCGGGGGGGAGGGGGGTGGGGGTGGGAGTGATGGTGAGTGAGCGGCTGTGTGGGGTTTAGTTGCTGGCCTGGGGTTAAACCACAACATTGGCTAAAAGGGAGATCTAGACAGTTAGCTTGTCAGTGGAATAATATCCGGACAAATGAAATCCCCTTTCCCAACAGTCACAATGGGATCCCTTTGCCCGATGCCCCTACTCCTCAGAGTATAATTTCTGAAGAGAACTAATTCTCTGGCTGGCTCACGGTCAGATGCCACTTAAATAACTGAGCTGTGGCAAACTGATTTCAGAAACAGCCCTGCACTGGACATAGTCAGGAGACAGGGAATGAACTCCCAGCTTGGTTTAGCTATGCTTCACCGCACATCACTTCTGACTTTAGGAGATTCCTGTTTTACCTGGGTGGGTACTACACGCTGTCCTGTGTGTGGACTGCTGTTCACATAGAATGCAGTAAGTTGTTTAATTCTCAAGCACCACTGTAAAATTGTCTATTAGATGCAGATGAGCATGTTCTAGAGATCCCTGAACTAGTGCTGTCGGGAACTGGCATGACCAGAAGGCATCCCACAGAACCCTTTTCTTATGGAAACTAAATCCTGAAACCCTGGTACCACTGCTAGGCCCCACCCAGTGCACAAAGGGCCAGGCTGGGCACCTCTCCAGACACTGCATGAGGCAGACATGCTCATTGTCTGCTTTCTAGGTAGTCACATCTGAGAAGACACAGGCTCAGCTGAGGAGACAGACCTGAGTAGACACAGAAGACACATCTCCTTCCCTGCCACGTTCAAAGATAAGCCCTTGTCAAAACTTGTTGATTTACCATTATTTTTAAGGTTTTTTTCCCCTTCCAAGCACAGCTGATTTCCTATTGCTTGCAGCATATTTGAGAAATTTGCACGCAGCTCATTCTTTGTCATGTTGAGGTCTCTAAGTTGTGTCCTGTAGTCCTTGGGAATCTGGAAAACTGAAATTCACAGTAAGACATTTTCCAGTGCTGTCCTTCAGAAAGGGTGGGACACAGATAAGGAATGTCTTAGCAGATCATTAGGGATAAATAAACCATTTGGGACAAATGTTATTCCTCCTTGAACAGTTGTATGTAAGGGCTGCTGAGATGGAGAACATCTGCATTGTGGATTTCTTATTATTTGGCCATGAGTGAACAACAAAATTAAAGTGTCATATTTTATCATATATTTCCAGTGCGTGTCTTTCTCTTATACTGGTTTGCAGACTGTGTTTTTTCCCTAAAAATGTGAACTTCAGCTCTAGATCATAGTGGGATTGTTGTGGATGGGAGGTACCTGATGGAACAATCTGTTTGCTGTGACACAAAGCTTTTCCCTTCCCTTCAGATCCAGCATTATCAAAGGGGCATTCACTCCATCCTTAGTCAGTACAGCAGGATTGTGGATACAGTTTTTAGAAGACCAGACAAAGGCAGTCAGAGCAAGCAGTGAATCTCCTACTCCACCCCTTTCCAGCTCCCCTCCACGTTGCTCATTTCTAGCCTCATCACATCGAGAAGAGGACAAAGATGCTGCAGCAAGGGAAAATATCTGGTTTGCCTGGTTGCCTGTTCTCAGCTGAACCAGAAATTGTACCTGAAGGAGATGTCAGTCTGATGTTATTCAGTAGCTTGAGCTTCAGCAAACAGAAATACATTAATACTTACATAAAACTGCCAGGGTCACCAGCGCCATCAGCAATGCCAGGCACAGCATGAACAAAATCAGGACTACTGGCCAGCAAGAGCGGGACGAGGTGGGAGGCCCTGGGAGGAATTCAGTAATGAAATGGAGGTGCGATTCTAAGAGAATGGCGAACACATTAGCCTCATTAAATCGCAGCCATCTTTGTGGTGCATTGGTCAATAAATAATTGCTTTTACTTTACCCCTGTATATTCCTGCTGCAGAGTCTCTGCACACAGCAAAAGATGCCCAAACAAAGTAAGAGAGTGAGAGATCACAACAGCTCAGTGGAGAATGTGGACAGCCTTGGTCCTTTTGAAGGCCATAGAGTGTGGCAAGAGAGATATTGAGAAAGCACGATATCTAGAAAGTTGATTGCTGAAAGCTGAAAACAAATATGCACTGTATGGTTGTGGTAATTTGTGATGTGAGGCATATATCTGTGGTAATCTGGTTAATTTGAGTGCTATAGTAAACTCCTCTGGTACTTTATGGTAGTTGAGATTTCTAGCTATGAATTCACAGAGAATTTTTCACAGAGGGTTAGGTACAGATACAGAAGATAAAAAAAAGCCTAGATACAGAAACAAGCACTCAATCAGGAGAAGAAGGAACAACCTTTTCCTGAGCAAAAGAAATTTTAAGCATGTGGGTCATCCAAAAGAGACCTTGTTTATAGGAGCTGGAAGATTTCATGGGTTAAGATGCACTGAAGGAGGGAGAAAAAGCATTCAGTTTGTCAGAGAAGCACTAAATTTAAGGCAGATATTAAAGTTGCCACTATACGGACTTTGTGGAGAGCTGCAACCAGCTTGACGTAATCCAATAAAGGCAGTAGAATGGGAATATGGAAAGGAAATTGCTAGTCTAGAAAAGTGAAGGGGGTATTTAAAATTGGGGACTGAATTGCTGAAGGAGTAGGAACCGAAATTTAGTGTGTCACGCTGAAGGAACAGGAATGGAAACTATGCCGTGTGCCTCCCCTACAAATAACCTGTGGTCAGCTTCTGTGGTGAAGCGATTCTGGGCAGAATGTTGTACAAGACCTCACTCTACAGAAACTCGAGTTGATGAATTATAACAGGGGAAAGAAGATCGGGAATGGATGTTGTCTTGAACTGGGGCACAGATCACTTCTGGCTTATATTCAACCTCCCGTTCACCATAGACCCCAGGTCCTTTACAGCAGAGGCCTCCGCAGCCAGCCTGCTCCCAGTCCGTGCCACTGCCTGGGATTAGTCCAGCCCCAGTGCACAACTTCATGGGGTTTCTGCTCACCCGGTCCTCAAGTTTCTCAAGGTTCCTCTGTACTGTTAACTTAACATAACAATGTTCAAAAAGCATAACATATGTTCAAAAAACATAAAAGCATTCGAAACCACTGCTCTGATACAGAATTCCCCAGACAATTCCTTCTGAATCACAAGCAAGTTGTCCTCTTGTTTGTAAACCTCTGCTCCAGAGCCTGACCCCACAAACAGCTAGGACTTTCATGTTCTTTGTTCCCATGAGTTGCACCACTCAAATCTAGAGCTCATCTTCACAGGTACTCTTAAGCAATTTAACACAAATTAAGCAAAATTAATTTAAATTTTGTATTTAAAATATAGTATTTAAAATTCATTCAGCCCTTTAACAGATACAGGCATTTCAAAGACCAGTGCCTTAATTCAGGCTAGAACGTCAGAAGTGAAATAAAGTGAGTCAGTTAAGGCTAATTCAGTTCTAAGCTTGAATGCAAATACATGGAGAAATTAAATGGAACTGATCCACTTTAAAAATTAGTTCAAGTTAACTCTTTTGAGGTTCAGACAATTAGGACTATTTGTGGAGCTTAGTATAACTCTCAGTAATATGCTTTTCTATGAAATAGTAAGATCATTATTTCAGGTATACTTCCAAACTCTAAAAAATTCAAGCAGAAATGACAGCAACAAAAAACAGGACACATTTATAACTAATATAACTTTTCTGATAGTAACAAAGTTAACAAAGGCCCCTTGGGCATATAATTGAAAGTATTTCCCGTCCCATCTACTTTAGCAAGAATAAATAATAAAAGCTTCAGAGATACTACACCTTTTTCCTTAGTGTCCTCAGGCTCTGTGATATTATCCAGCTCATGGCTGTTTTCAAATTTCAGATTGGCATATGTTATTTCTTCTGTCATAGCTGGTAAAAAGAAAAGCGTCAGAACAAAAAGGTAGAAAAAGATCTAGCATTTGCAGCTAGTAAGCTAGGAAGAAAATCTACCCCTTTGCAGGGTTTCCTTATATTGGCAGACACAAATGAAGCAGCAAAGACATCCAGATACATCTGAGCTTCCTCAATCATAGTACTGCCAAGAAAATGTTCCTCTTTCTCTCGTTGCTATATATCTTTCTTCCTCTTTACCTCACTTCTACCCTCCCTGACTGTCATATATTTCTTTTTGACATTATTGAAGAAAAAGCAACCACTTTTGTAGAACTCTTCTCTTTTCATTAGAACTCTTCTTCTTTTGGAAAGACAACATTTAATTTATGATTACATCAGGTTCAGGCTTGAAACACAGAATTGAATAAAATGTTTTACATCTTTGAGGCTGTCCTTTAGTTTGGGCAGCTGTTTTCAGCAGCAGATTTGTGATCACACTTTAGATCACACCAGAATGTGCTGAAAGCAAACCAGAAGGTGGACTTGCATCTCAAGCCTGGCAAATTGCGCTCTCATCTGAAAGAAGTAAGCACTTGTGCTCGAGGTTGGCACCTCAGCCAGGACATGTCAGGGGGTTGGCTCTTACCTTCCATGCCAACTTCCCAAAGTGATCATTTGCTCTGAGAGCTCCAAACTAGAAGGACCTCTTGACAAAGGCTACATCTCAGAAGATATTTTCTTCCACTCAGTTTTCTGGCATTAATGTTCTATTTCCATTTCTGGAATAGTTTTCTTTATTCTTCATTTCTTCTCCAGATCTATGGCATGAGGAAAAGCATACACTAACACTCAGATTTTGAGACTGCACAGTAAAGTGAGTCTTCAAGAAAATGTCATATATCTCCCTCGCAGAGATGGACACAGCTGTAGAAATTATCTTTCTCTGAGGTGAACAAACAATCCTACAGAGGAAAAGAAATGACAGGGAGACCTGGTTAGCCAAGGAGGGAGTACATGTTTCATCGCATGAGACATTGGCCACCTGCTTTACTGCGGTGTGCCTCCCGTGAGTCTATCGGTCACTGTGTTTCTCTGGAGTACAGCAATTCTTTTTTATCCTGGTAGGGCAGTGCTTTGCTGGACTATTGCTATTATCCAAGGAATTGTCTAGGGCAAATTTTGTAACAGCCGGCATAACGGAGACCATGAGACAGGATCTTCTAGAGCAAGAGCAAAATGTTCAGTTGATGCCAAAATGTCAGTGATTCCACCTGGAGTAGAAAGGCAGACAGACACACTCCTTAATGAACACAGGAGCAGGAGAACAGATTATCCAAGAAGTTTTAAGCCCCTCTTCATGATGTTTTTTAACACTTCCACAGTTGTGAAACCTTAAATGTGCATGACAAAAGCAGGATGTCTGGAGTTTCCAGTACGATTTTTGCAATTTAGCAAAAATTATGAATGGAACAGAAATAGGTTATGGACGCACATTACCACCTGAGTGATTAGCGTGAGGCTTACGTACACTATTCTACCCTGTGTTAGGAGTGTAAAGCATTCTAAAAATGAGCAGAAGTATAAACTAATCCTCCTTTTCACTTCTGGACCTGCATAACTGAGACTTAGGCTTTCATTTTTCACTTCACTGAGAAAAATAACCAAAGATTATTCTTTATATCAATGCTAAAATCAAAATGACTAGTCTAAATTAACAAAAGAAATTTAGATTGTTAAAATACTGGATGAGCTACGTAGATGGAACATTAAAAAAATACATTTAATACAAAATATCAAAAAAACAGCCACGGTTTACAGAAACCAAACTCTACTAAAAATCAGCCTGAAGTGGTTTTTGGTTTTGCTTTGGTTTGTTTTGTTTTGTTGTTTTTTTTCCCCACAAGTGTGCTTGTTTAGGGAAGTGTCATTGGTAAAACATGTTTATTTGTAAATACCTAAAATGATCCATCACCTTTGTGCACCAAAGTAATTCTGGAGCTTTTGAAAGTTCCACTCTATATCCTCTCTTAGGCACCAAGTTAAAGGATTTCAACTTTCAGAGGCTCTTCATTGACTTAAAGGAGGCAAGCCAGCACCCAGCACATCTGAAACCTGAAAACGTCTTCATGTAGGCATTAAGAAAAATAAGCATCTGAATAATAATATCCTTTTTATTTATTTATTGCCTATTACAATTTAATATTTGACTATTGCTCCAGACAATCAAAAATTATAATCATGTAAGAGAAACCATACGTAAGGTCTAAAATAAAGTAAGTAAGATAAAGCTCTTACAGAAAACCTATATAATCATCCTGTTGTAGTATGACTACTTGTCAGCTGAGAAATGCTGTCTCTTCTCCATTTCTTAACTGACCCTTATACAGAGTGAGAAAACTTCTGGCTCTTTGAAGTATTAAAAAATGGCATAGATGTGAGAATTTCAACGTTTGTTTGATCTAGGTAGCTGACTCCCACAAACTTCTGGATTTACAGGAAGACGCTCTTGCTGTTTATTTAGTCGATACATAATTTGTTGTGCTGCATCTCAAAATGCGTTGTGAAGATCGTTTGCCAGTTGGCAGTGCTGAAGGTAAATTGGAGACAGATTTCTTGACTGAATCTATAACATAGAGTGTTTCTAATTTGTAAGCAAATACAGCTACAGTTCATTCTCCTGAAAGTCTTAAGGAACGGAAATTCAATAATGCAGAGAGCAAGGCCACATCTATGGGAATCGGTAGACAGAACTTTCTGAATCAGGAAGGGCTCAAAAAGAGAAGGGCCTGAGTATAATAATATTTCCTGTAAGTTTAGTAGGAACTAGGAATATACTGTGCCTGTTAAGATCTCATACCAGTTACATCAGAAGGAGTGTCTAGAGCAGAGGTAGTGAAATTTAAGTGCTGGTACATAAAGCAGTAGTGACATCACATCCAGAATACTCTGCTTCATTGTTCTGATCACCAGAAGTGATCAGATCATCTTAAAGTTAGAAGAGTATGATCTGTTTGGAATAGGTGAAGAGAAGCGCTATCTGTAAAAACAGTTCGATATAGCTTCTGTCATACTTCAGGAGACTAAATGATCTTGTTTATCCTTGCTAGTTAAAGACAAGTAAGATTATTGTAGGAGAGTGCTGAAGAATGCCCAGGAGTAAAGGATTATAACCTAGTTTATGAATATTTTAAATCTGTAAGTTAGAAGAAAAATTTCTTACACAAGTTAAGTGAAATTCTGTAAAAGCTTTCAGATGGGAGTATCCATTGTAATTCAACCCTTCACCTACGCTGATTTTACACTTTCATCTTCCCTTTTGGAAAAATAGGCCTTTCCCAAAACACAGGTTGATAGTCATACAGAAGGTTAGTGAATTGCTATTGTACTCATAAAAACCCATGCAAAGTCAGATATCATGGGAAGGATCCATTCAATTATAAGGCACTTTTTTTTTAAACTAAACCACAAACCCACTATTACAAAAGTAAAAACAAGCAAACAAGGGAATCAAAAGAATCCTCAAACCCGAAAAACCTAGAGCAGCATTAGCTGCATCCCTAAATCTCACAGCTGCTCATCTAGGCATGAAATACACCACAATTGAGGCAACATGTGCCTTCAGAAGAGCTACGGAAGTGAAATAAATGTATCAGACCTGCTGGAATATACTCAGTCCAGCAAGCTAGAGTGAGTAAGATTGACCAGCTGACAGTGCATAAGCAGTTCTCCTAAAACTCAGCAGAACAGAAAAATTCAACAGCACAAAATAGAAGGCCATGAGCTTGGAAGACTAATAGATAAAAGGACTGCTTGGAACAATAAGTTCATCTGCTGGAAATGACTGTGAAAGCTGGTCACAGGATGTATATGGACCATTTGCATCCTGTGAGCACGATAACTTTGGGAAATGTGTTCCCAACAGAAACAGAGACAAGCTGATGCTCAGGCTCTGCTTCATCTGGAATCCCCTTATGGTTAAAGCATCTCTGGTCAGAACAGACAAACAAAAACCAGAATGCAGAAAAAGGCTGTGCTGATGATGGGAATGTGAGGCCTCTCTTACAGGAGACAGACTGAAAATCTTGTTTCATTTATTTTGGCGGAATGCTGTCTGGAAAGGGAAATGGTTGGCCTCTTATAGATAAAGAGGAGCTAAACATCAGTGGGGAATGAGTTGTTTAGATCTGCGACATCTTCTACAAAGGCAGTGACCATAGCTGGAGGAGCAGGAGAGGACGCCTTCAGCTCTTCTGCTTCCCACTCCCCATAAGGGCACCACAATGTGACACGGGCAGTTTATGAGAGTAGATAGAGCCACCATTATTTCTGGTTTATTCTAGCGCATGGAGAAGAACCAATGGTAGAAAGAGAGAGTTTCAGTCCTTTCTGCTAAGGCTGGCCCTGTATTTCTGAACACTGCGGAATAGCAAGAAATGCTTCCTGCTGCTCTTCAGGTCAAGCGGACCGTTCAGCCTGCGTCAGACCCAGGTGCAGTTTAAAGTAACCCTCTTGCAAATTATCAGATAACATTATGACTTTCCAAAGTTCTAAAAGCTTGAAGCCACAGCTCTGATGAGGCCTGAGCCTAAGAAGCCAGCACTAATGATCAAAGCTGGGTCTTAATGGTTGGAAAGTTTGAGGGCTTCCAGCTCTGATGATCAACCTGTTGATTAACTAGTTCAGTGATATTTCCTCTTGTACATCTTCTCTTCCCTATTAGATAATGCTGGTCTATTTCTTCTTTTTTCCTCTTTCTTCCTTTTCTTTTTCTTCTTTCTTTTGCTGCTTCTTAGTCTGGAATTCGGCTTCTCTTTAACCTCTCAAGTCTTCTTGTTTCTCCAAACAAGTTACCACACCTCCTAATGTACAAGTATTTATAATGGGTGGTATTTTGTTAGAAACCTCTCTGATGTTATTCAGTTCAAAGAACAAAATAACTACAGCAGTGGTATTTGACACATGTTTCAGAGCAACAGGATAGGACAAATTTCTGGTTGTCTGAGCATTGTGTCATTTAAGTCAAGTAATGGGTTCAGGATGTTATACTTCTCGGAGGAACAATGAGTTTCTGCAGCCCCTGACAGCTCTTCTTTGGGAAATTAGTTCTTCTGTTGTAAATTCCCTTCTCCCTTATTAAAAAAAAAGATTTGGGGGAGGCAAAGATCACAGCCAACATTATTTAGAACCCCTTTTATTAATTAAGAGTCATTATTGGCAGAGCCACGCAGTTATTACAGAAGTAGATGGCTATTCACAAAACACATTCTCTTGCTCCCCTTGATGCAGTTCACACACTCGTTCATAGCTACGCGGTCGGAGCAGCAGCAGCGAGGCCCAGCGCAGCGTGACACTCGGCAGCAAAAGGGTGTATTGACACACTGGTGGCTTCAGGGCAGGTGTTCAGAAAGTCCCTCAGAGGGCCCTGAGTTTCATCAGCTGTATGCCCAACCCTGCAGGCTTTGCTGGAAACAGCAGCCACTGCCCGGCAGCAGTCTGGGTTACTGTGCGTGTTGTAGGTGCTGGTGTGTGCTGCTGGTACAGGTTTGGCAGGCTGTTGGCATTCTGGGTTGACCAGGTCTTGCAGCTCCAGCGGAACTCCCGGGCTCCAGAGTCTATCAGACCTTAGGAGGTTTTCGCAGAGTACCTCTCGGCACATACTCTCCTTCTCCTTGTCTTGTTTTCTGGTAGCTTTTGCTCCATCAACAGTAATCAGTGCCTATAAGACCCATTCATAAAAACTCCCAGAAAAGGCCACTCACAGCCATCCATTGAATTTGTGTCTCTTGCTTTATTCTTCACCACCCTTTAAATTAAAAATTGTATTAAACAAGAATAGTGTGGGTGACAAGGTAACATTCTTAGTAAAGCTATAAGAGAATTTTACTTCCCTGAACCATGTGAATCAGAGAAGTACGCAGCAGAGGGTGTGTCAAGGCAAGTGACGCAATAAAAGGATGAGCTGCCTCCTGTGCTTGAGTAACAAAGGTTACAGCTTCCCATTGGTTCCTATCCACCCAGTCAAAAGGGATATTTGTTCCCTTATTTAAAGACAGACTCAATCACAAAAGAAGTCTCCAGTGCCCAAGAGTTGCTTACATTTATTTTACAAGGCTGGGACAGAAAGTAAGCAAGGAAAGCAATTCACGGGAGGTAAGAATGCCAGGTAGAGAGAACCGAGCTACCCTCTAAAAAGAAAAATGTTTAAGCAAATCAGTCACGCCCGAAAAGAAAGTCAGGAAAGACAAAAACCAGAAAGAAATATCAATACAAGCTAAAGAAAGTATGATTACAGAGCACTATCTTGCAAAACGTCTGAGAAGGAGACAGGACATGAAACTGCCTTTTGCAGGCCATTTGGAAGAGAAATGAAGACCAAAATGAGCTGCTCCTCCAGGGCTGGGCTGGCTATCTCTGTGAGCCCCAAAGACAGGCAGCTGCACAAAGGGAAGCAGGCAGCATGTACTGGGGCTGGAGCCCCTGTGTGTCTGGCTCCTGTGCTCCAGTACTCGACATACGAGACGGTAGACATGGACAAGGACATTTCAGAGCAAAGCAAAACAGCACATTTCTCCATGGCATATTCTACAGACTGTCAAAAGATACTCTGAACTGAAGAAACTCTTGGCAGGCATCACCATCTGCAAAGCAGGGGCACACCAAAGAAAGAAGTCAGTTGCCCCACGTCTCAAGAAGAGGAATATTAAACAATCAGCCCTAAGAAGGATTGCACATAGGAGTGTCACCTTCACGTGCGAAGAAAGCAGAAACTCTTGCTCCACACTGGCAAGGCAAGGAAAGGGCTGTCCTGTTTGCAAGGCTCTTGGTCTAAGGGTACAGTAAAAGCCCTTGCAACGCCATGCTGTGCCTGGGGCATGCCTCGCAGGTTTTCAGCAGCAAAGCGTGAAGAGCAACAGCCCAGTGGGAGAGAGCACCCCGTCAGTGCTGGGCACACTGCTGGACATGGGGATAAAGCTTTGCAGAGGGAGGCTTCGCAGCCCTTGCTGAGAAGGAGGGCAGGAACCTGCCTGGAGGGCAACTGGCCCTGGCGGGCAGCACCTGCCTCCGGCTCAGTTTTGCATTTGGTCTGAAAGCAGCTGAGGGGGATCTGCCCCCCAGAGGATGGGCACAGGTTGTGAGGGATGGTGCGGGTGAATGTTTCTAGAAGAGCAAAGCAATCTTCATGTCCTTTTTGCACAGTCCCAAGGGGGAATATGAGACCGTGTCTGAAATAAAAATAGGTTTTCTAACGTTATGTTGATGCTGGCAAGCCCTTATCATACCTGGCTGTCAAACATCTTATCCTACTTGATGGCTAGTCCAGCTCAATATTTGCTAATGACTACACACTGACATGCACACATCCACACAATAGGCACACTCTCCAGTCTCCCCAGTTACCAGCACCTCAGACTCACGGCCCCTTTTGACCCAGGGGCCCCTCACCAGTGGCTGGCACTCAGACCTCCATACACACAGGTGCACACAGAATAGAGAGCCCTTCACCCAGGAAAACAGTCAGGAACAAGAGTTTAAGAAGAAGACCGGAGAGACTGCGGTGATCAGGTGCAGGGCATGGCCAGACAAGTGTACTGACCAGCAACCTGTCTAGAAGTGACCAGCCCCTTTTGTCCCATTTTCCCTCTCTTTTCCCACCGTTGTTCCTTCTAGAGCACCTTGATCCCTCCCTTTCCACCTTTGGCTCTTCCCCTAAACAGCCCATAAAAAGTCTCGCACAATCTCAGAATGCTTTTCTCATGATCCCGTAATGAGTCCCATACCCCTAGGCAGTCTGTAAGGGAGTCCCTCCCTTTGACTCACCTGGTGGGTCTCACTCCCCCACAACGGGGCTGGTCACTGCCCTGTGGCAGCCCTGGGAGGAGCCGGGTCAGGGTGCTCCGGTGGCTTTGCTCAGGTTACCGGGGGTTTCCCCACCTGCCGTGTTCCTTTTGCTGAATTCTGTTCCTTTGTGTTTGTGGGGATGAGCCTTTAATCACACAAATCAACCATTTCTAGGAGGCTATGCCTTATATTTCAACCTAGGGGACACAGCAGTAGTACAACACCTACCTGGCAGCACTCTGCATCAGTCATGCAGGATGCCTATCTGTGAGACATGAATTAGCCTCTAAACCTGCCTGAACAGCTCTGCTTTACCCGTTTGCTGCGTCTCAGGCCGTGTGGATGCAGGAGCTGATGCTTTCCCTCCCCAGATACTCCACAGATGGAAAGCTGCCCACTGCTACTTCGGACCCACACTGTGAAGACCATCGTGGGTCTGCGCTGCCCATTTCCACCACACTGCTTCTCTGCCGTCCCCATCAAGCTTCTTCCTTTGTTTGTCTCAAGCCTTTTGGTCAGGAAAAAGACTTTATCACACCTCTCAGCTAGCTGAAATATAGGTTTTCCAGCAGTACAGGTTTCTCAACTTCACTCCATGATAAATTTCATGGACGCCAAAGATTTGTTTTTCACAAGAAAGCTTTTTCTGAGAGCATCTTCCACATTTTTGTTCCACAGACTGTACAACAATGATTTCAGCAGGGGAGTTACTACTGTGTAGGTGACAGAAATCAGAACATCCTTATTTAGGGTGTACCCTGGATTTGAGCTTCAAGCAGATGATGCAGGCACACCCAAAGTGCATAATAACCACAGTAAAGTGGGATGCACAAATGGAGAAGGCTTTCCACCTTCTCGTAGTGGAAGGGATCTTCAGGATGGTGTTGAGAATTAGAAGGAAAAGAGCAGTATCAAGTGAAAGAGCAGAATGCAGCCAAAACACAAATTATAACAATGACGATTTCATCTAGACAGCTCCTGGCACACACAAGCTCAAGAAGTGGTGCCAAATCATAGAGGAAGTAGTTGGTTTTATTCTACTTGCAGAAAGATAAATAATGCATGTCTCTGTTACTGAGAACAGAAACCCAGTCCACGCTGAAAAAGTTGCCAGCAGAATGCAGAACCTGTGACTTATGATAACGTGCAAGGGCCTACAGACTGAGGGATAACGATCATCTATCGCTGATGCTAGGATCATGCAATTGATGCATCAAAAGCCAAGGAAAAAACCACATCTGGATAGCATGTCCGGTGAAGAAAAGGACCTTTTGCTTTCTTACCAAATTTACTAGCATGCTGGGGACAATGACAAAGGTATACGATGTCTCTGAGAAGCAGAGAGTAGCGGGGAAGTACATGGAGAAATGGAGAGAACAATCAACCCTTATTATCACCACTATATGGATATGGCCGGTGAGAGCAGACAAGTACGTGAAGGAGAACACCAAAACCAGCAGAATTTGTGCAAGGGAGAAAGGGGGAAATCCAGTTTTCAGGAAGAATCGTGAAGAATTCTGTGACGTTGGTTTGGGAGGAGGCTAAAAAACCCTTCCCTCTGCTGCCTCCTCAGGTTGCAGACATGGTGAACTCTCAGCCCAGGAGCTGTGCTGCCTCTTCTGAGAGTGGTTCTTTGGGGCTGCATTTGTGTTTGAAATACTCCCACGGCAAGTGCTAGGGCTGCAGGCACATGTAGGCTCCTGACTATGCCCTGCCCTGAGGTTACACTCACCAGCCAAGGCATAGGAAACTACTGGCCATGGCATGAGAAATTGCCCAACATGGCAAGTAACAGTGTGAAAGGCTGACAAAAGTTACAGACAAGACCATGAAGAATGGCTGGATTTCTCGGGTTGTTAAGGGGCAGTTCATGTGAGAAATCATTGCACTTCACGGATAATTGGAGGGAGGTATTGGTGGCAAGAATTTTGCAAGGCCAACCATAGTTTGGTTATATGAGTAACACCATATAGAGCCAAAACTGCCTAGATAGTATCATAAATCTCAAATTAGGTAACAGATGTAGTAAAACCGGGAGTAGTGAGAAAAAGGGGGCAGGTTCTTTATATGGGAGGAGCTTGTGGTGCAGAATGGGAGGGATGAGGAATGTGATAATAAAGTATGCAAATCACGATCTGGACTGTCCAAGATTACCTGCTGGGCATCCCTGCCCCTGATTACCACAACCTAATCAGGACCATAAAGCAAACATTGTTCTGACCATAGAACACATGTCAAAACAACTTCTTCAGTCAGGAAGATTTGGAGAGAGCAGGATGCTTTCAGTGGTCAGCAGGGGAACATCTGAGACAGATGGGTAAGACATACTGGTATCACCATACTGATGCCCGTTGCAGGCCTGATGGTATTGGCATTCTCCTAATCACTTCCTAAAAACAACCATAAGGACGTGGACATCCTAGAAAGACTGCATTCTAGATGGGACAAAAACGGTCCGGTGGGAAGAAAACTAAGAGTGTGTTCAAGCAGAGGCCTAGGAAGGACAGTTGCAAATGTCCTGTATGGATTTCTGAAGTCATGTTTCTACCAGACTCTGTTCACTGAAGGTTTTCTTGCATGAGAATGATTTCTGAGGAGCACTTAATTTGCAGAAGACACTGAATAGGCAAGATTCTCCCATGATGCAGTTGATATCATAGCCTTTTCTTTCCATGAAGCTGTCAGCTGCTGGATTGGGTGAGGACTTCTCAAGGGGTTAAATTAGCTTTCTAACTGAGCCCTGAATGTGCCAAGGGTCTTCCGAAGGGCCAGCTGCGTGTTCTCGTTTGTTCAGGTTATAATGTACAGAGTTTAAAAAGGGAGTCATTACAGTATAAGTAACAAAGAAAAGTGTCTTCATCCAAGGTAGATCCAAGGATTTGGGCATCAAATATATCATGGAGACACATTCAAAGTGCACAGCACCACAACAAGATGAGAAAAGCGCTTAGGAAAAGCTTTTTGCTTCTCTTCAGTAGAGGGAATTTGCTTTACGATGAAGTCTTAAGAAAGCAGCATCAATAGGAATGAGCCAAATATAACCAACATGCTAAGACTGAACATGAAAAGTTCGGTTCCATTGCTGTCCATGCAAGCCATATAATCACAAGTGCCATAGAAACTTAAGTTAAATATGGAAGATGTCTCTCTTAGAGACAGCCCAAAGCCAATTAGTGCTGGAAAGGCCACCAGATGAGTACAGGCTTTGGGGTTCAGGAGAATGGGTTTGAAGGCTTCTATATTGCAAAGCACCAATCATAAGCCATTGCTACTAGAAGGAAACAAACTGAGCATGAAGAACCAGTGAAGAAAAACATCTGCATAAGGCAGGAAATAAATGAAATGGTCTTGATTTCTTTTAAGAAATTTGCCAACACACTAGGGACAATGACTAGTTAATAACAGATCTATGAAAATGAAGGAACAGAGGGAAAGAAATAAATGGGAGAGTACAGTCAATCCTTATTATTACCATAACGTTGACATTTCTGACAAGCATAAGCAGGTATATGAAGGAACACACAAGGAAGACCACAAGCTAGGCATCCAGAAAACTGGAAAATTTGAGCAGGATTAGTTCTGTTGTGAGGATTTGATCTCTTTTTCTCATTTATGCAAAAAAGTTCTGCTAGAAAGAATGATCGGAAGACAAAGGAATGAAATAATCGTATCACAGCTTAATCCATTAGAAAAGCCGATCTTTTCCCAAATACAACATTATACCTTGAAATGCTACAAGGACTGAAAATATTTCACACTTTCAAACAGTCTTTCACATGGGACTAACTCTAACACTAATAAGAGTAATAATAAATTACTGTAGCTTCTTACTTACTTGCTGCCCAACTAAGACTCCAGAGGAGTTTAAGCCATGTACCTAATAACCTTGTGCCATGAGGGTCTACACAGAAAGATAAAAATGAGGAAGCTTACATGAAAATCAAAGGAAATAAGATCAAAACGAAGGCTGGTATCTTCTGGGAAGAGAAGGTATTGTTCCCTTTACCCAAAGGTTTGTTTTTAAACATCTTTCATCACAGACCTTTGAAAATTTTGATCACATAAGTGCAACTTCTCAGACACAATGTCAATGACTTGATGAAACTTAACTCGCATGGGGAGTCCCTGCATTTCTCTCTCACACACCGGACACAAATACAGGGTATTCTTTCCAGCTAAGGGGCAAGACTGAAATGGAGGAGGGGAGAATGGATGCTGGCATTGGAACATTCAAAGTCCAGGCTTTGCCACTGCCTAATATGTCTCTACTAATGACCCTTCTGAGGTGATAGGCCTTGATGGGCAAGACCCAACGGGACCCATGTCTGGGCAGCCTGTGGCTCTGGGATGCCGTGACAGAGGGAAGAAAGTCCTCTCCCCAAGAGTGGCAACACGGGTTTGGGTTGGAGGGGAGAGGCAAGGGCTGAAGGGAGAGCTGTCGCAGGGCAGGGCCAGGGAGGAGAACGTGGAGGAGAGGAGAGCGCTCGGCCTCGTGGCAGCTCCCCCCGTGCCAAGCTGGGAAAGTTCCAAGCGCCATGGAAAAGAGGAGCAGAGCTGGGGAGCAGAGCTGCTCCCTGAGCTCACCCGCAAAGGGCGGAGCCAGGGGGGATGATGTCACAAGCGGGGAGGTGAGGTCACAGAGGAAGTCCTTTCCTATTGGTCCCCGCCACCAGGAGAGCCCTAGCTCCCGCTGCCCGGGTGAGCAAAAGCCCGAGCCTGCGCAGGAGAGGGCCTGAGCCCGAGCCCTTCTTCGGAGGGGCTCAGCCAAAGTGTCTCGGCCACAGAGAAGGCTTGGCCAGGCCGGCAAGGACAAGCGCAGGCAACCCGAGCCCGGAGACAGGAACCAGCAGCGAGGGCCAGCAAGGGAAGCAAGGGCAGGCGGGCAAGGCAGGCAGGGCACGGGAAGGCGCGGCAGGGAGATCCCTGTGGGAGCAAGCTGCCAGCAGCATGTCCGGAGAAGAGGAGGTCTGCACAATGCCTGAGCGGGAGAGGGAGCCCGAAGCGGCATGTTCTGGGGGCCCCTCCGAAGGCGCAGAAGCAAAGGCCAAAAAGAGCCGCTCCTCCCGGTCCTCCCGGGCCGGGCTGCTCTTCCCTGTGAGCCGCGTAGACAGGCAGCTGCGCAGAGGCCGCTTTGCTGAGCGCGTTGGAGCCAGGGCCCCCGTCTATCTGGCTGCGGTGCTGCAGTGGGTGACGCACAAGACCATGGATGCGGCTGGCAAGATTTCCAAGAAGAGCAAGCAGCAGCGCATTTCTCCATCGCACATGCAGGCGGCGGTGCAAGGGAGCTCTGTGCTCAAGCAGCTCCTGCGAGGCGGCGTGCCCAGGTGCCGCGGCAGGGCTGCCCCTCAAAACCGGCGCGTGGCCTCACCCTCCAAAAAGAAGACGACCAAGAGCAAGAAGAGACAACCCACGCAAAGGGCTGCACCTGCCCGTGCCACTGCCGCTGTCGAGTGAGAAGAAGGTAGCAGTGCCTGCCCCACACCAGCAAGGCAAGGCAAGGACTACCACGTGTGCCAGGAACTATGGTCTAAGGGCACAATAAAAGCTTTTGCAATGCCGTACGGGCCATGGGCCTTTTGTGCTGTGTGTCGGACTGGCGTCTCCTGGCTGGCCAAAGGCGTGCAGCTGGATGCAGACAGAAGGCTCTGCAGAGGGAGGCTGTAGAGCAGCCCTTGCTGAGAAGGAGGGCAGGAACCTGCCTGGAGGGCAACTGGCCCTGACGGGCAGCACCTGCCTCCGGCTCAGTTTTGCACTTGGTCTGAAAGCAGCTGAGGAGGGAAGAAGGGATCTGCCCCCCAAAGGGTGGCACAGGCTGTGAGGGATGGTGCGGGTGAATGTTTCTAGAAGAGCAAAGGGCCCTGGAGGTTCCTCTTGCGGCGTCCCAAGGGAGAATAGGGGGGAGACAGCAAGTGCCGCGTTTGCCCTTCCTGGGTGGGGAGGGCAGGAAAGCACTTGGGCTCGTGACAGCCAGCACCCCAATCCCCACCGCTGCCTGCCCACGCAGAGCCCGACAGCTGGTGTCTTCCACACCTTTCTTTCCATGGCTCTCGGAGAACCCTCAGGTTCCAGATCCAGCCTGAGCACACTGCCCGCCTTTCTTCCAGGTGAAGCACGCAAGGACAGGCCCTCCTGCGGCGTCTTCCCATCGCACGTGTCCCCACTCGGGACCCTGGGAAGGCAGGAAAAGCCACTTTCTGACAGAGACTGTTACTCATTTTCCCCCACTTTTCCTAGTTATTTCCACACTGCAAGGTCTTCAGGATGTTAAGTATGTATCCCATACATCTAGGCTGAAGTTAGTTTTCCCTGGAGCTCCATGGGAGGAGAGGGAAGAGAAAGGAAGGGTGCACGTGCCATAGGCAAGCGTGTTGTCTGGTTTCCATAGGCAAATGCAGTCCGCTCAAAACTGCCACAAACAGGTGACCCAGCTCGGTGCAGGATTTCATAGAAACGCAGGGCATGAAGCGCTTTGGCTCAGGGAACGGTTGAAACACACTCTTCTTTCAATCTTGTTCTACTAACACGTTCCAGAAGTGGTTTCCAGGGGAGAGCAGGGGTAAGTCACGTCCATCTCCCATTGTCTTGTCAGAGACAATAGGTAGCACATAAACACATCTCTAACACTCCTGGGAAAGTCTCTCAGTGGCACCACAAACTTCTTGTTGCTGATGTAAATGATACTGATATAAATACGGATACTATGGGGAATTTATAAAATAAACAGGTATTCCCGACTAATAATCAGTGCTCCAAATGCAACAAAGTCACCTGCCGCAATACCAGGAGATTGAAATTTTTTTCAGCGTATAGGAGCAATCAAAGGTTAAAAAAGGCATCCCCCACCGGGAAATCTGAAAATAAGCCAAGGATAACCAGTGTTTTGGTTGTCCCCTTTCCTGGGGTTGAGGTGTGTGGCGCAAGATAACCTGCTATGAGAAAGACATACGGGAGAGCATATCCTTAAGTTTGACCCATGCTGAGGCGTGTTAAATACCTGCCCTAGAATTTCTGCCTATAAAAGGAACCATATTCCGCATTCGTTTAATGGCAAGGTATTTTTTCTAGCTACGGGGCCAGACTGGAGGAGGGGAGAACAGATGCTGACTCTGAGACTTGCAAAGTCCGGGCCTTGTCGCTGCTTACAACCTCTCTGCTGGTGGCCCTGTTGGCTCAGAGGCTTCCAGTCCTCTCCGCAAGTTTGTCCCCGTCCTACGTGACCTGAGAAGAACAGCACTCGTTCTCAATCCGGGGCGTGACGGGAGGAAGCAGGTGACTCCAAACGAGAGGGGCTGTTTCCACTGCGTGGGACACAGCCGGAGAAACCTTAACAGCGGGACTGGCCCGTGAACGGGGGATGTGGGCACAGTCAAGCTTTGGCAGAGCAGAGGGGCTCAGAGGGGGCACGTTCAGACCTGCTGTAAATGGCATCAGGCATTTTCAGAGCCTTCAAGGCACGTGCAGGGAGAGAAAACGGATGCAAAGGAAGAAAGGAAACGAGCGCAGAGAGGGAAGGGGGTCAGCACACGGCTGCAGATGCCATGTTTTGGATGAAGGGGGATGCCGGAGCTATAGAGAGAATTATCACGGCCAACAGGGGAAAGTGGGAGAGCACCAAGTCCTGTATTTGCTGGGGCAAGACAGAGGGAGAGCTCGAGGTAGTGACCGGGAAGAGCCCTCTGTGTTACACCTTTCATTCATAAAGAAATGAAACGGGGCAGTCTTTCCGAAAGGGGGACCCTTGTGTCTGGAGTCTGATCACAGTTTAGCAATCCCAACCACAGTAACAAATGTTCAGATTCAGCACAACACCAGCACAAGCTGAGCTTTTATTCCTGGCAAGCTGCCATTAAAATCAACGTGTAGGTGCATTGGTGCGCGTGCCGGCAAACAGCAGAAGGGTTATATGTATTACGGACATGAGAGTGGACAGGGTCGGTAGGCACGTGGGAGACACAGCTGCAGCCCGGAGCCTTCTTCCCCCACCACGTCTGCCATGCCTGCGTTGCCATGCTTGCAGCAGCCGTGCCGAGAGACCCTCGGGCTGTGGCAGAAAGGGGGAGCTGCAGACCGGGTGGTGTTGGCCGCCCGTGGCAATGAAGGCAGAGGAGCAGAGGTCATCATCTGTCCTTGTCTTGGGGGAGGAACTGTCTGTTGTTGCGTTGGCTTTGCTCACAGCCCCGGGGGCTTCACCAAGCACTGTCTGGCGGCCCTGTGCGGCCAGCCCCTAACATCATCGCCAGCAGACATGAAATGCTTTGCAAAACACGAAGTCTTAACTTTTAACAACCCCCGCTGTGGCCTGTGTTGCAGCACAACTGCGGCACTGGGAATCACCCGTGCCACGTGCAGGAGCCCCACCAGACTTGTTATCATTGAAACGCTGACACCTTAATGACGCCTCGTGTGGCTCCTCTCGCGGCACCACGGGACCCTCCCCTGTGCCGTCCGGGCAGGCAGAGCCTCGGCCCGCTGGCTCCGTTACCCAAAGTACTGAGCAGGGCTGTGTGAACCTGAACCGTGCTCAGTTCAGGCTCTGGCAGCGTATTGCCTGCATGGCAGGTCAGGCACAGCCGCTGCTGCTGCTGTAGCATTTGTCGCCCGATCGCTGTCAATAAAAGTTGGGATTTCACCCTTTACTTAGCTCAGGTTCAGCCATCTCCTGTGGGGAGGTTGAGATGGGGAAAAAGCCCCTGATTGCGCAGCATGCCAAAAATGAGCTGCAATTTAGATGCTTAGATGCCCTTTGGACCCGGCCTTTGTTGAACTGTGAAAGGTGAAGCTCCTGCAGTCCTGGCCTGTGATGGCAATCATGCCCTGTGGTTTGAAGGAAGGTCTGGAAAGAAAGGCACCCACATCTCGTGGCTTGGCCTGGGGCAGCCATAGGGAGTCCAGGGCATCATAACAGTGAGGTGGAGCACAGGCTCACATTTTCTGGCCAAAGGGAGACATATTGTCAAGGACCTAAGCTCAGGAGGGCTTAAGCTCACAGGTAGTTTCAAAAGCAAAATGTGGTTAAAGATAAACTTCCTCGTAGTGATCCCTGTCCCTGTCCTAATGAGTCAGGGCTGGATTTTGCAGCAGTCTTTGGAAAGGAACAGGGAAAATCTTGAGGCATGCTTGGAGCAGTTAGCAAAAGTGTGTGCTCTGAGCGAGTTATTCTAACGTGGTTTGCGATGTGCTTAGAAAGAAGGTGATTTTAGCAGCGCTTAGATTGCGTGTGTGGCGGAATCGGGAGAACATGAGGTTCAAACAGCACCATTCTCAGGTGGGAAAGAGGTACTCACACGGGCGCCGAGTGACTCGGTGTTTGCTTCTAATCTTGCTGAATGTGACCGGGGAGGAGGGGCTTGAGGGAGGGAAGTGGAAATAAGCCTCGGGCATGAGCAGAAGACGACCCAGCCCCTGAGCAAGATGTTGGATCCCCATCATTGAGATATACACTACTGCTCCCTCAAACTCTAATACGGGTGTGCGCAGCCAGCCCAGCCATGAGGTAGGACGGTGTTTTGCTGGGTGGTGTAACTAGGGCAGATGGTTTCTGATAGAGCAGAATCAGAGACCGATCAACTCCCTGGCTGGACTTAACAACAGCTTTGTCTCTCTCCCACCAAGACAACAGGCGCAAGTCACAATAGCAAGACCAAGTCACTGTTGTCCTTTTCTCTGGCCGTGCTTCAGGTTTATTGACTGTGACCTACTGACATAGCGTGGAAAGGTGTAAGACAGCCAGTCTGTTTCCCTGTGTTCAGAGAACCGGTGCGTTCCTCAATCTCCCACCAAGCGACCAAGAGGAGAGGAGTCACAAGCCAACCTGTGCTCTCCGAGAGCCTCAGTTTGAATGGAGCATAAATGGACACGGAGCTAACGGCCACAGGAGCCCGGGGGCACGCTGTGCCATATGTCTGACGGAACTCCAGGAGCTTTGTTCCCTGAGGAAAGGCCATCATCAGCTGGGCTGCAGGAGACTTATACTTCATTGAAGGCTCTCCACCCACCTGGGTCATAAGGACAAGACCATTCTTCTTCCCTCCACAGGGTGGTATGAAATGAGGAACTGAATAGTGTTCTTCAGGACCACACTGGTGGTCTCAGGGCCGGGCAAGAACGATGCAGTCGTGCAAAGGAGCGTGCATCAGGATGTACCCTGCTTCAGAAATGGGATGCTGGGCCAGGTGACCCCCAGACGTCCCTTCCAGTCTAACTTCTTCTATGAGTCTGTGTGTGCAGGAATTATCTCTGGCTCTGAAGTGAAAGCCAACATGGGGATAAGAAAGGATAACAAAGGCAGTGAAGCTCTCTTACAGACCCAATTATCCAAATGGTGTAGGTACCATGCTAATCCTTTACTCTTCAGTACATCACAATGGTCTTTTCATCTCCCTTACCAGCCCAAAACAGTAAGTAATGTAGCAGGTCAGCTTTTAGCAATGCAATTTCTCCTATTACCGATTATTATAGGATTATCCAGGTTGACATCCAGCATTATTCCAAATAGAATTGTACCTTGTTTTTTCAGTGCCAAAGTACAAAAAATGCCATCTACCTAAGGGGAGAGCCCATTCACACCAGAGCTTCAAGGAGCTTCCTTTACGTCATCCATGTGCACAGTTTTCGTCCCAGGCTTTTCCGAAGGGCCAACTGCACATCCTTGTTCCTCAGGCTATAAACCACAGGGTTCAGCAAGGGAGTCACCACAGTGTAAGTGACAGAAATCAGAGTGTCCTCCTCTAGGGAATAGGTGGATTTGGGCCTTAAATAGATGATGGAGGCACACCCAAAGTGCACCACAACCACAGTGAGATGGGAGGCACAAGTGGAAAAGGCTTTACGTTTCCCCTCAGTAGAGGGGATCTTGAGGATGGTGTTGAAGATCAAAATGTACGAGAGAATAATCAATAAGAATGAGCCAAACACAACCACAATACAAATAATAAAAATTACTATCTCAATTCCATTATTCTGTGTGCAAGCTGCCTGAATGACAGGACCCATGTCACAGAAGAAGTGATTAATTTCCTTCTCTCCACAGAAAGGCAATGTGAATATAAAGTAGGTAAGTATCAGGGACAAGGTAAAGCCAGTCACCACTGCAAAGGCCACTAGCTGACTACAGACTGTGTCGTTCATGAGGAGTCTGTAATGTAAAGGTTTACATATAGCCACACATCGGTCATACCCCATTGCTGTTAGAAGCATACAGTTAGTGCCTCCAAAGCCAAGGAAGAAAAACATCTGAGCAGCACATCCAGTGAAAGAAATGGACTTTTTTTCTGTTATTAGATTTACCAGCATCTTGGGAATGACAGTAAATGTATAGCAAGTTTCTGAAAAAGAGAGAATGGAAAGGAGGAAATACATGGGGATGTGAAGGTGACGGTGAAGCCTGATAATTGTCATTAGCAGGACATTTCCAGTGAGGATGACCAGGTAAGTCAGGAAAAAAAAGATAAATAATGGAATCTGAAGATCTGGAAAATCTGAAAATCCAATCAAGACGAACTCCATCACTTTGGTTTCATTCATCGTAAAGTATCTGATCTAAAAAGAGGTCATTGTCAAAAAGAAATCTGACATGAATGGTGAGACAAGTAACAAAACCATTTCCCCTTCATAATCCCCAAAGCACAGTATAACAGCAGGGTGTAGTCCTCTGACACAAATGGGCAGTAGTTCTACAGTGAAGCAATAATAACAGTAAGCAAGAGAACTTTGTTTCCTTTTAAGTTCCCTGCTTCTTTGCAAACTCTCCTTTCAGTTTAGGAATATTATTAAATGTAGTATTATAAAACATTTCTTTGCTGTTCCTTCAGTATGAAGTAAAATGGTAAGAGAACCAAGTTTGGGATCTTACTCCGAATTCAGAGTAGCAGCTCAGCCTAACGGCACTGAACGTACAGGGTAAAAATCACTTGAGGCTTATTTGAAGCTGAAATCCCAGTGGTTTTTATCTCACTACAGAATAAAATTTGGTATTCTGGGACTAGAGGGTCTAGAAGTGCACCAGTATTCAAAAGCAGACAGTTTAAATACAGGGGAAGGAAAAGATGGTTTTATGCTTGGACAAAATCTTCACTGTTCATCTAGCATTGCAAAATAAAATCCCGCAAGCCATTTCTTTCTGTGGTTCAATATTCAGAAGCCAGTAATGTCAGATAAAACAAACTGCTGACTCATTCAGGTTCAGTATTAGTGCCAATTAGTGCCGTATATTAACCCATTTAAACACATTTTAACGTTTTAAGTAAAACCTAGCTATAATTAACAGCTTCGTCACAATGCAGAGTGACATATGAGGAAAGACAAAACCAGGGAACTGTTTCTTTCACACCAATAGTGCTGTAAGGGAGAGAAACCGGGCTAAATCCTTCATCACTGACAGTAGTCGCACCGCTCTCCTAATCGCTGGGAACTTTGTCGTTCTCAGGACCCTACAGTTCAGCTTACCTACATGTCTAATATCAGAAACCGAATGCTGATTTGCAGAAGCTGCTGGAATTTCTTACCTAAAGAAACATACCTTAGTTGACAACTCTAAAATCACAGATTGATGCAAACTTTGCTCAGTCTTGCCATTAATTTCTTTCCTGAGATGTCACTAGCAGTCTTCCCTATCACCCTGGCAAGGACTGGAAAAAAAAGGGGATAGACATCGTAACTCCAGTCCTACTAGGAGAAAAACCAGCTGTTAGCAATGCAGGGTATAGAACAAGTCTTCTGAATACCTGCAATTCAAAGAAGTCACACCTTTATACATCCTGTGAGACCTCTGGGGCATAGTCTTTGTGGTAAATCAAAAGCTGGGACTAATTGGTAACAGTATCATCAGTGGGACATAATAAAATAGGATGAACTTCACAGTTTTACTTCATAAATTAAAGAAAACAAATGAAGAAAAGCTTCAATGCAATTGTAACTAAAAGCTCTTCTCCCTAAAAAAAGGGGAAGTTTTGCTCAAAGTTATCAAAAGTGTCTTTTTTACTGTTGTGACTGGAAAAGTGTTTCATTTTCAAGTTGGGGCTGGGGAAGACTCTTTCCACACAGTCTAGTGCACAAACCCAAATAAATGCATATTTTTCAATAAAAGATCAACAATTCTTTGGAATTATTTGTAAATAACAAAGTACATTAACATGGTAAATTCTTGTTAGCGCAACTGGACTTGTGAGTCACAAGGCAAACTTCTGGGCCAGGAAATCAATGAGTCAACCAAATGCAATATGCCATTATGACACAAAACGGAAACCCGTGAGTTAACTCTGTCAGAATTGTTATTGAAGAGTTCAGAATATAAAGAAATGCCATCTCTCGCACCTTGTTATTTAGATTTGTTTGATAGCTCATAATCTCGAGCTTCCCTGTAAGCTTAGACCTGATTTCATTAGTAATTTCTTGGTTAAATTTTTAGCAAACTACATTTTTCCGTATTTTCCATATTCCGATTTTCCATATTCCAAAACAGCATGGACTGAAATGGAAAAAAAATCAGCATAAAATATCCAGCATTGTTCTCGGGGTTAATATAATTCAATAGCAAGAGAGGAGCTTTGTTCCCTGAGAAGAGGCCATCATCAGCTGGGCTGAAGGAGACTTATACTTCATTGAAGGCTCTACACCCATCTGGGTCGTAAGGACAAGACCATTCTTCTTCCCTCCACAGGGTGGTATGAAATGAGGAACTGAGTAAAGTTCTTTAGGACCACACTGGTGGTCTCAGGGCCGGGCAAGAACGATGCAGTCGTGCGAAGGAGCGTGCGTCAGGATGTACCCTGCTTCAGAAATGGGATGCTGGGCCAGGTGACCCCAGACGTCCCTTCCAGTCTAACTTCTTCTATGAGTCTGTGTGTGCAGGAATTATCTCTGGCTCTGAAGTGAAAGCCAACATGGGGATAAGAAAGGATAACAAAGGCAGTGAAGCTCTCTTACAGCCCCAATTATCCAAATGGTGTAGCTACCATGCTAATGCTGATTGCTTTTCATGCTGAAATTAGGAATGATCCACTTTAGGAAAAGGAGATTTCTTCCCACCTCTCTTTCACTTGTAAAATTCTGTCAGATTTTTGCTATCTTATAATTTTGTTTACTGCGTGGGTGCCTTGGAAAAGAGAATTTGGCCCCTCAGTCATCTCAGTGTTCCAGAAACAACTACAACGAATGTCTAGCTGTATGAATGCAACTGTGGCTGTTGTGGTTTGACTTGCAGTTTTCAGTTCTGCTTTTCTCATGTTTATTAGAAAAAGCCAAACACCTACAGGGTTCAAGTAGGAATGGACTAATGTATCTGGTTTATCGATGCTCAGGGTTAGAACATTAGCGATAGTCTCCCCTGGTAGATGAACATCTGTTCAATCCAAATGGTAAGTGGCTCATCAATTTTTGACATTTAATGTGTTCACATTAGCGAACACAACCATGGCTGGCACCTGTGGCTGAAGGGGGTGCCAGCTTTCCCATTTCTCTTCTTTTGAAAGAAGACAGCTGTCTCAACTGTTACCTATTTCACAGGAAGTTTTCAACAATAGGTACCTGCAGTTATTCTCCTGAATGAACATATAAGGCTCCTGCCTTCAAAGGCTTGTTTAGGATGAGGGGTAGGGAGATTTTTTTCTTCTCCTCTAAACTTGTGCCAAGTAGAAAGATCCAGAGGAATTAGGTGTTGAATGTAGTCCATTATTTCGAAAACCCCATCCCAGTTAGCAGCCTTATTTCCCAGAAGACATGATCCTGCAGACGATTAATTCCATGAAAGCTGATAGACTGGTGGAATATATGGCACTTTTGAACCATTAGACCTCCCAGTTAGACGTGTCAACACAGAGACCAGGGAAGATTTTCCAAAGCATAAACGTCAGCAAATAGAGCTGCAGGAAGAAAGACATTTGAAATGTGGGTAAAGATTTGGGAAAAATGTGGGAAGGCACTAAGGGCCTACACCCTGAGTCAGGGTCAATGCAAGAACTACCCTGCAGAATGCAGATACCTCAGCTACTCAGTCTGAGGAACTGCTGTGGGTAGCAGCCTGACAAAACCACACAAAGCGGGTTCTGCACTGCAGTGGTCGTCATGTTCGCTTCCTGCGTGAGAGGTGTCAGGCTCCGTAGAGTGCAGTAGCAAAACTCTTCACAGGCTCATTCACCCTCCTGAGAAGCAAAGCCCATTAGCATCATGTTTTCTCTCTTTTTCTTTCTCGAATAATAGAGTTGAAGCTCTAGCATCCTAAGGATACAGGAAATACAAATATGGTAGGGACAAATAATATCTTACTAGATCAACTGATATGCTCAGAAAAAAAACTGCTACACAGTAGTTTATTCCGACTGCAAGTTAGAATCGAGAAGACAAACTATTCTTTCCAGCTGGGTCAATAGTTCTGGTAAAACATACTACCTGCCTAGGATGGCTGCATATGAGGAAGCATAATTCGTTATCTCTAATAAAAGGAATAATAATTGCTTTGTTTTGTTTTGTTTTCTTGTTTTTTTTCCCCACAAGTGTGCTTGTTTAGGGAAGTGTCATTGGTAAAATATGTTTATTTGTAAATACCTAAAATGATCCATCACCTTTGTGCACCAAAGTAATTCTGGAGTTTTTGAAAGTTCCACTCTATATCCTCTCTTAGGCACCAAGTTAAAGGATTTCAACTTTCAGAGGCTCTTCATTGACTTAAAGGAGGCAAGCCAGCACCCAGCACCTCTGAAAGCTATAAAATTTTCATGTAGGCATTAAGAAAAATAAGCATCTGTATAATAATAGCCTTTTTATTTATTTCTTGCCTATTACAATTTAATATTTGACTATTGCTCCAGGCAATCAAAAATTATAATCATGTAAGAGAAACCATACGTAAGGTCTAAAATAAAGTAAGTAAGATAAAGCTCTTACAGAAAACCTATATAATCATCCTGTTGTAGTATGACTACTTGTCAGCTGAGAAATGCTGTCTCTTCTCCATTTCTTAACTGACCCTTATAGAGAGCGAGAAAACTTCTGGATCCCGAAAAACCTAGAGCAGAATTAGCTGCATCCCTAAATCTCACAGCTGCTCATCTAGGCATGAAATACACCACAATTGAGGCAACATGTGCCTTCAGAAGAGCTAAGGAAGTGAAATAAATGTATCAGACCTGCTGGAATATACTCAGGCCAGCAAGCTAGAGTGAGTAAGATTGACCAGCTGACGCTTCCTGCTGCTCTTCAGGTCAAGCGGACCGTTCAGCCTGCGTCAGACCCAGGTGCAGTTTAAAGTAACCCTCTTGCAAATTATCAAATAACATTATGACTTTCCAAAGTTCTAAAAGCTTGAAGCCACAGCTCTGATGAGGCCTGAGCCTAAGAAGCCAGCACTAATGATCAAAGCTGGATCTTAATGGTTGGAAAGTTTGAGGGCTTCCAGCTCTGATGATCAACCTGTTGATTAACTAGTTCAGTTGATATTTCCTCTTGTACATCTTCTCTTCCCTATTAGATAATGCTGGTCTATTTCTTCTTTTTTCCTCTTTCTTCCTTTTCTTTTTCTTCTTTCTTTTGCTGCTTCTTAGTCTGGAATTCGGCTTCTCTTTAACCTCTCAAGTCTTCTTGTTTCTCCAAACAAGTTACCACACCTCCTAATGTACAAGTATTTATAATGGGTGGTATTTTGTTAGAAACCTCTCTGATGTTATTCAGTTCAAAGAACAAAATAACTACAGCAGTGGTATTTGACACATGTTTCAGAGCAACAGGATAGGACAAATTTCTGGTTGTCTGAGCATTGTGTCATTTAAGTCAAGTAATGGGTTCAGGATGTTATACTTCTCGGAGGAACAATGAGTTTCTGCAGCCCCTGACAGCTCTTCTTTGGGAAATTAGTTCTTCTGTTGTAAATTGCCTTCTCCCTTATTGAAAAAAAAAGGTTTGGGGCAGCCAAAGATCACAGCCTGTGGAAGGATTTTTATTAAATAACAGACATCCTATGAACACTCCAAGCACTGAGGATGTGTTAACAACAGTATAAGGCAAAGGGTTGCTAAAGAGCAATTATGGTTTCAGAGTCTCTGAAGCGACAGCAGAATAGGGAGGTAGCCTGAGGAATGTAACTATCAGCAGATTAGGTAACGGAATGCAGGCGCAGGAAGCGTTCGCGTGGACACCTGCTTTTGACCAATCTGTGTATATTAAGATTTGTGTGCTTGCTGACTGTAGACCAATAGGGGGGACTAGATGCGTGTGTATCTGGGTAGAAGAATGTATATAAACCGAGCTATTTGGGCAATAAAGTGGCATTAACTTGATCACATTGGTCGCTGTGTTGTGTCCGAAACTTCCGCGTCTGCAAGTGGCGCCCGAACAAGGACCCTCAGATCGGCATTGGGCCTTATACCGGACCGACGGGACGAGCCGACAAGGAGAGGGTGCGGAAGCTGGCCGAAAGGTGAGTGCTGCCCCGGCACTCAGAAAAGACGCTAGCGCTGAAATAAAGGGAATCTCGCCCTGATCAGGCGAGCGGCCGGGGAGGAGATGGGGTCCGCTTTGTCCAAAAAGGAAGAGGCAGCGGTGAAGCTCCTCCAACATATGCTCTCCATGAGAGGACTGAAGTATGATGTGCCTGTTTTGAAGGCCCTATTACTGTGGGCCCGGGAAAGGAGTTTGATCCCCACAACTGAGGCGCTTTATGCTTCCGATACCTGGGATCGCATAGGCACGGTATTGTGGGATGAAGTGAGTAGAGGCTCCAAAGAGGCACAAAAATTCTCCACGTTGTGGAGGTTGATAACAGAAACTTTAAAGACTATGCGGGCTGAGCGTGCTGTTTCAGCCTCCGCTTTTGCGGCACTTAATCCAGAGGGGCCGTCCCCGACGAGCTTTACTTTTGGGACGCGACCGATTAATCCACCTTTGACCCAGAGGCCGCAATTGACTCAAGGACTTAACTTAAAAAATCCTAAGGAACCCCAGAAGGTGGCTGAGAGTTCTCCCTGCAACTTTCCGCCACCATCCCCACCTCCACCACAGCTGGACATAGACGAGGGAAGCGATGAGAGGGATCCAACCATAGAGACGGAGCACTACCCCCCGCTGCCATCGTCGCTGCCCTCCAGACCGGAGAATAGTGATCCTGTGAGCCCACCGGAGCGTCAGATTGAGGAGTTGTGTAAGAAGTTGGAAGCTCTGGAAGCGCACCTAGAAGAAAGAAGTCTTCCACCACCTTCGTTTTTCCCCTCGGCCCCGCCTCTGGGACAACAGGGGGGAATGGAAGGGGGGGATTCCGGGGTTGGTTCTCGGTGGAAAGGGGTGATTAGGGATGCTGCAGTAGAAGGAGTATTTTTCCCTAACGCATATCCGATATTTACTAACCAACAAGGAGGGCATGATTGGGGGCCGTTAGATTGGAAGATCTTAAAAGAAGCTAAAACAGCTGTGTCTCAATATGGGTTGCAGTCATCATACGCGAAAGCAGTATTAGAGCATATTTTTTCGGGCTATTTGCTTACACCTTACGATGTTAAACAAGTAATCCAAATGTTGCTTTCGAAAAAAAAAAAAAAGAAAAAAAAAAGGAAAAAACTTCACCTGCTTTTACTGCTGTGCGGCAGGGTACCACGGAATCGTATTCTAAATTTATTGATCGTTTGCATGCCGCTCTATCATCACATCCTGACTTAGATGATAACATGAAAGTGAAATTTTTGGATTTGTTAGCTTTTGACAATGCTAATGAAAAAACAAAGGCGGCTTTAAGCATGCTACCAAGAGGAAGTAGTACTGCTCAGCTGCTAGATGCTGTGGAGCACATGCTTGCTCAAGAACAAGTTACAGTTATGGCTGCTGCTGTAGGAGCAGCGGTACGACCCTTAATCTAAAAAAAAAAAAAAAAAAAAAAGAAAAAAAGAAAAAAAGAAAAAAAAAGAGGAAAAAAAGGAAAAAAGAAAAAAAAAGAAAAAGAAAAGAAAAGAAAAGAAAAAACATTGCAAGATTTAACTATGATTGTGGAATCAAAAGGATTAAAGATAGCACCAGAAAAGGTTCAAAAGCAGGGGCCTTGGCAATATCTGGGCTGGATAATTACAGGAAGTGTGGTAAAACCTCAGAAAGTTAAGCTGTCAGTGAATATCCACACATTAACAGATGTGCAAAAATTGATTGGTGATATACAATGGGTCAGGACAATTGCCGGAATTACCAATGATGACTTAGCTCCTCTCATGCCTTTGTTGGGAACAACGACAGGGGCTGATGAAAAGAGACAATTATCAGAATCTCAACAGAAAGCTCTTGACAAAATTATAGAAAAAATAATTACAGCCAGTGTGCAAAGGAGATTAGTAGCTTGTCCGTTGCAATTGGTGATAATAAATTCTACTGGAAATAGAGAACATTTGATTGGGTTAATTGTACAGACGAACGGTAAAGATTTACGAATTTTAGAATGGTTGTTTTTATCATTTCAACCAAAAAATACCGTTTGTACTAGGGTAGAAATGTTTGCTAATTTAATAATTAAAGGACGACGTCGAAGTTTAGACCTAACAGGAGAAGAGCCATCATGTATATACATACCCATCACTCAAGGATACCTTGAGTGGCTGTTGGCCACCTCAAATGACCTGCAATTTGCTTTAGCAGAATTTTCTGGCCAAGTAACTAACACTTATCCCTCTACTAAACTCCTGCCATTATTACAAGGTCAAAAATTTGAAGAAAGCCCAAAACGTTCTGAAGTCCCAGTAGAGGGTCTTACATTATTTACTGATGCTGGTAAAAAATCAAAGCGAGCTGCAACCACGTGGTATGAAAATGCACAATGGAACCATAAAGTGTTGCAGGGACATCTGGGAGATTCACTACAGACTTTGGAGTTGAGAGCAGTGATATGGGTTTTTCAAAATTGGCAGAATGATCCTATTAATGTCGTTTCAGATTCATTATATGTTGTAGGTACAGTAATACGTTTAGAGCGGGCAATGCTAAAGTCCTTAAATAACTCTGTTATATACGTTATTGTTGCAATTGTTGCATTTATTAAACCAGTGATTAGTGCCTTATTTTGTTACCCATATTTGTAGTCATCAGCTTGATTTTGGCCTGGCCAGAGGAATTAATAGAGCGGATAAATTAGTTGCTGCAACCTGGGAAAACCCCCGTGTTAACTTATTCAAACAAGCAAGAATTTCACATGAGTTTTTACATCAATCGGCAAAAGTATTGGCTAAGCAATTTAATCTTTCTGTCACCGATGCTCGAGGCATAGTTCAGTCTTGTCCGGATTGCCGGAAGGAGGGCTTTGGCTTAGGCTTAGGGGTCAATCCCCGTGGCCTTCATGCCTTACAAATATGGCAAATGGACGTTACTCATATACCGGAATTTGGCCGACTGAAATATGTCCACGTTAGCATCGACACCTTTTCTCATGCGTTATGGGCAATAGCGCAAACAGGAGAATCGGCCAAACATGTGATAAAACACATGTGTGCAGCAATCTCTGCGCTTGGAGTTCCCCAAGAATTAAAAACGGATAATGGACTGCTTATGTGTCCTACAAATTTGAGCAGTTCTGTACGACCTGGGGAATTCGCCGAAGGACAGGTATTTCACACTCTCCCACTGGCCAGGCCATCGTAGAACGTGCACATGCTACGCTAAAATCCCTTTTGCAAAAACAAAAAGGGGGAAAGAATGCCCCTTCGGAACGACTTGCAAAAGCGTTATATGTGTTAAATTATTTAAGGTTAACCGGGGACAGAGAATCTCCACTGATTGTAATACATCATACAGCCTTACAGTCAAGTATCCAGCCATCCCCGCCTGTACAAGTGCAGTACAAAGACTGGCGTACGGGGGAATCGAAAGGCCGAGTAGAATTGAAAATGACTGGTAGAGGATATGCTTGTGTGTTAACAGATCAAGGTCCTCGTTGGGTACCGAGCAAGTGGATCAAGCCGTGGAAAGAATATGACCAGCAAAACCAGACTGTGACTGCTCGGGAGTAAGATGTGGTTCAGCCTGGATCGGTCGGCGATCATTTGTGACTTATGCGAGGAATGCAAACCTTGGGTACTGAGTGCGTGCGCGGATTGTGAAAAAACTTGGTGTCGCAGGGCGCTTTTAACAGGACTTTGGTGTGATTATTGTCTGCACAAGCAATATCAGACGATAAGACAGGCTATACATACTTACAGATGAAGGAATGTGTTGTATGAATTTATCCGATCATTCTAATTCTATTCATCGTCAGTTAGAGGAGTTACAGAAAAACATGTATAAATTAACTAAAAATCATTCTTGGATGGAAGGGATATTTGATTCGTGGGGTCTAAATGGATGGGTAAGAGATTTAATAAAACAAGAATTGTTTATTTTGTTAATAGTTGTTATATTCATCATAACGGTACCATGTATATATCATGTATTAAACAATCTTTAGGGAAGTCTATGGAAAAAATGTTTTCTAGTGCTTGGATTGTTCAAAAACAAAAAGGGGGATTTGTGGAAGGATTTTTATTAAATAACAGACATCCTATGAACACTCCAAGCACTGAGGATTTGTTAACAACAGTATAAGGCAAAGGGTTGCTAAAGAGCAATTATGGTTTTAGAGTCTCTGAAGCGATAGCAGAATAGGGAGGTAGCCTGAGGAATGTAACTATCAGCAGATTAGGTAACGGAATGCAGGCGCAGGAAGCGTTCACATGGACATCTGCTTTTGACCAATCTGTGTATATTAAGATTCGTGTGCTTGCTGACTGTAGACCAATAGGGGAGACTAGATGCGTGTGTATCTGGGTAGAAGAATGTATATAAACCGAGCTATTTGGGCAATAAAGTGGCATTAACTTGATCACATTGGTCTCTGTGTTGTGTCCGAAACTTCCGCGTCTGCAACAGCCAACATTATTTAGAACACCTTTTATTAATTAAGAGTCATTATTGGCAGAGCCACGCAGTTATTACAGAAGTAGATGGCTATTCACAAAACACATTCTCTTGCTCCCCTTGATGCAGTTCACACACTCGTTCATAGCTACCCGGTCGGAGCAGCAGCAGCGAGGCCCAGCGCAGCGTGACACTCGGCAGCAAAAGGGCGTATTGACACACTGGTGGCTTCAGGGCAGGTGTTCAGAAAGTCCCTCAGAGGGCCCTGAGTTTCATCAGCTGTATGCCCAACCCTGCAGGCTTTGCTGGAAACAGCAGCCACTGCCCGGCAGCAGTCTGGGTTACTGTGCGTGTTGTAGGTGCTGGTGTGTGCTGCTGGTACAGGTTTGGCAGGCTGTTGGCATTCTGGGTTGACCAGGTCTTGCAGCTCCAGCAGAACTCCTGGGCTCCAGAGTCTATCAGACCTTAGGAGGTTTTCGCAGAGTACCTCTCGGCACATACTCTCCTTCTCCTTGTCTTGTTTTCTGGTAGCTTTTGCTCCATCAACAGTAATCAGTGCCTATAAGACCCATTCATAAAAACTCCCAGAAAAGGCCACTCACAGCCATCCATTGAATTTGTGTCTCTTGCTTTATTCTTCACCACCCTTTAAATCAAAAATTGTATTAAACAAGAATAGTGTGGGTGACAAGGTAACATTCTTAGTAAAGCTATAAGAGAATTTTACTTCCCTGAACCATGTGAATCAGAGAAGTACGCAGCAGAGGGTGTGTCAAGGCAAGTGACGCAATAAAAGGATGAGCTGCTTCCTGTGCTTGAGTAACAAAGGTTACAGCTTCCCATTGGTTCCTATCCACCCAGTCAAAAGGGATATTTGTCCCCTTATTTAAAGACAGACTCAATCACAAAAGAAGTCTCCAGTGCCCAAGAGTTGCTTACATTTATTTTACAAGGCTGGGACAGAAAGTAAGCAAGGAAAGCAATTCACGGGAGGTAAGAATGCCAGGTAGAGAGAACCGAGCTACCCTCTAAAAAGAAAAATGTTTAAGCAAATCAGTCACGCCCGAAAAGAAAGTCAGGAAAGACAAAAACCAGAAAGAAATATCAATACAAGCTAAAGAAAGTATGATTACAGAGCACTATCTTGCAAAACGTCTGAGAAGGAGACAGGACATGAAACTGCCTTTTGCAGGCCATTTGGAAGAGAAATGAAGACCAAAATGAGCTGCTCCTCCAGGGCTGGGCTGGCTATCTCTGTGAGCCCCAAAGACAGGCAGCTGCACAAAGGGAAGCAGGCAGCATGTACTGGGGCTGGAGCCCCTGTGTGTCTGGCTCCTGTGCTCCAGTACTCGACATACGAGACGGTAGACATGGACAAGGACATTTCAGAGCAAAGCAAAACAGCACATTTCTCCATGGCATATTCTACAGACTGTCAAAAGATACTCTGAACTGAAGAAACTCTTGGCAGGCATCACCATCTGCAAAGCAGGGGCACACCAAAGAAAGAAGTCAGTTGCCCCACGTCTCAAGAAGAGGAATATTAAACAATCAGCCCTAAGAAGGATTGCACATAGGAGTGTCACCTTCACGTGCGAAGAAAGCAGAAACTCTTGCTCCACACTGGCAAGGCAAGGAAAGGGCTGTCCTGTTTGCAAGGCTCTTGGTCTAAGGGTACAGTAAAAGCCCTTGCAACGCCATGCTGTGCCTGGGGCATGCCTCGCAGGTTTTCAGCAGCAAAGCGTGAAGAGCAACAGCCCAGTGGGAGAGAGCACCCCGTCAGTGGAGTGTTTTGTTTAAACAGTAGCACCCAGCACTGCCCTGGCAGGGAAGAGTCTGTGGAGGGATTGCTCTGGGTCCCCGGCTGCGTTTTGGCATTTGAACACTTGAGCCCCAGAGCAGAAGCAAACCTCTTTTGCTCTTGGACTCCTGCAGCCTGTTCTGCCAGCTGGGAGGTTCTCTTTGGGCTCCTCCAAGTTGCAGCCCAGCTGCACCCCATAGCAAGCAGCTTCCCTGGGCCTTGGGGAACAGGCAGGAGGAGAGAAGGCAGGATGGGACATGTGGGCAGGAAACATCCTGCCAGACCAAAGATGGATGTCCTCCTCTCAGGGCAGTCAAGCTTGCCAGCCCTCCCTGGACCCTGGCTAGAGGGTGCTATAACGCGTCAGTGACATCTTATTGCTGTGGCCAGGATATGGGGCCTTTGGTGCTGTGTGTTGGACTAGCGTCTCCTGGCTGGACAAGGGCACACAGCTGGACATGGGGACAAAGCTCTGCAAAGGGAGGCTTCACAGCCCTTGCTGAGAAGGAGGGCAGGAACCTGCCTGGAGGGCAACTGGCCCTGACGGGCAGCACCTGCCTCTGGCTCAGTTTTGCACTTGGTCTGAAAGCAGCTGAGGGGGATCTGCCCCCCAGAGGATGGGCACAGGTTGTGAGGGATGGTGCGGGTGAATGTTTCTAGAAGAGCAAAGCAATCTTCATGTCCTTCTTGCACAGTCCCAAGGGGGAATATGAGACCGTGTCTGAAATAAAAATAGGTTTTCTAACGTTATGTTGATGCTGGCAAGCCCTTATCATACCTGGCTGTCAAACATCTTATCCTACTTGATGGCTAGTCCAGCTCAATATTTGCTAATGACTACACACTGACATGCACACACCCACACAATAGGCACACTCTCCAGTCTCCCCAGTTACCAGCACCTCAGACTCACGGCCCCTTTTGACCCAGGGGCCCCTCGCCAGTGGCTGGCACTTAGACCTCCATACACACAGGTGCACACAGAATAGAGAGCCCTTCACCCAGGAAAACTGTCAGGAACAAGAGTTTAAGAAGAAGACCGGAGAGACTGCGGTGATCAGGTGCAGGGCATGGCCAGACAAGTGTACTGACCAGCAACCTGTCTAGAAGTGACCAGCCCCTTTTGTCCCATTTTCCCTCTCTTTTCCCACCGTTGTTCCTTCTAGAGCACCTTGATCCCTCCCTTTCCACCTTTGGCTCTTCCCCTAAACAGCCCATAAAAAGTCTCGCACAATCTCAGAATGCTTTTCTCATGATCCCGTAATGAGTCCCATACCCCTAGGCAGTCTGTAAGGGAGTCCCTCCCTTTGACTCACCTGGGGGGTCTCACTCCCCCACAACGGGGCTGGTCACTGCCCTGTGGCAGCCCTGGGAGGAGCCGGGTCAGGGTGCTCCGGTGGCTTTGCTCAGGTTACCGGGGGTTTCCCCACCTGCCGTGTTCCTTTTGCTGAATTCTGTTCCTTTGTGTTTGTGGGGATGAGCCTTTAATCACACAAATCAACCATTTCTAGGAGGCTATGCCTTATATTTCAACCTAGGGGACACAGCAGTAGTACAACACCTACCTGGCAGCACTCTGCAGCAGTCATGCAGGATGCCTATCTGTGAGACATGAATTAGCCTCTAAACCTGCCTGAACAGCTCTGCTTTACCCGTTTGCTGCGTCTCAGGCCGTGTGGATGCAGGAGCTGATGCTTTCCCTCCCCAGATACTCCACAGATGGAAAGCTGCCCACTGCTACTTCGGACCCACACTGTGAAGACCACCGTGGGTCTGTGCTGCTCATCTTCCACATTTTTGTTCCACAGACTGTACAACAATGATTTCAGCAGGGGAGTTACTACTGTGTAGGTGACAGAAATCAGAACATCCTTATTCAGGGTGTACCCTGGATTTGAGTTTCAAGTAGATGATGGAGGCACACCCAAAGTGCATAATAACCACAGTAAAGTGGGATGCACAAATGGAGAAGGCTTTCCACCTTCTCGCAGTGGAAGGGATCTTCAGGATGGTGTTGAGAATTAGAACGAAAAGAGCAGAATCAAGTGAAAGAGCAGAATGCAGCCAAAACACAAATTATAACAATGACGATTTCATCTAGACAGCTCCTGGCACACACAAGCTCAAGAAGTGGTGCCAAATCATAGAGGAAGTAGTTGGTTTTATTCTACTTGCAGAAAGATAAATAATGCATGTCTCTGTTACTGAGAACAGAAACCCAGTCCACGCTGAAAAAGTTGCCAGCAGAATGCAGAACCTGTGGCTTATGATGACATGCAAGGGCCTACAGACTGAGGGATAACGATCATCTATCGCTGATGCTAGGATCATGCAATTGATGTATCAAAAGCCAAGGAAAAAACCACATCTGGATAGCATGTCCAGTGAAGAAAAGGACCTTTTGCTTTCTTACCAAATTTACTAGCATGCTGGGGACAATGACAAAGGTATACGATGTCTCTGAGAAGCAGAGAGTAGAGGGGAAGTACATGGAGAAATGGAGAGAACAATCAACCCTTATTATCACCACTATATGGATATGGCCGGTGAGAGCAGACAAGTACGTGAAGGAGAACACCCGAACCAGCAGAATTTGTGCAAGGGAGAAAGGGGGAAATCCAGTTTTCAGGAAGAATCGGGAAGAATTCTGTGACGTTGGTTTGGGAGGAGGCTAAAAAACCCTTCCCTCTGCTGCCTCCTCAGGTTGCAGACATGGTGAACTCTCAGCCCAGGAGCTGTGCTGCCTCTTCTGAGAGTGGTTCTTTGGGGCTGCATTTGTGTTTGAAATACTCCCACGGCAAGTGCTAGGGCTGCAGGCACATGTAGGCTCCTGACTATGCCCTGCCCTGAGGTTACACTCACCAGCCAAGGCATAGGAAACTACTGGCCATGGCATGAGAAATTGCCCAACATGGCAAGTAACAGTGTGAAAGGCTGACAAAAGTTACAGACAACACCATGAAGAATGGCTGGATTTCTCGGGTTGTTAAGGGGCAGTTCATGTGAGAAATCATTGCACTTCACGGATAATTGGAGGGAGGTATTGGTGGCAAGAATTTTGCAAGGCCAACCATAGTTTGGTTATATGAGTAACACCATATAGAGCCAAAATTGCCTAGATAACAGTATCATAAATCTCAAATTAGGTAACAGATGTAGTAAAACCGGGAGTAGTGAGAAAAAGGGGGCAGGTTCTTTATATGGGAGGAGCTTGTGGTGCAGAATGGGAGGGATGAGGAATGTGATAATAAAGTATGCAAATCACGATCTGGACCATCCAAGATTACCTGCTGGGCATCCCTGCCCCTGATTACCACAACCTAATCAGGACCATAAAGCAAACGTTGTTCTGACCATAGAACACATGTCAAAACAACTTCTTCAGTCAGGAAGATTTGGAGAGAGCAGGATGCTTTCAGTGGTCAGCAGGGGAACATCTGAGACAGATGGGTAAGACATACTGGTATCACCATACTGATGCCCGTTGCAGGCCTGATGGTATTGGCATTCTCCTAATCACTTCCTAAAAACAACCATAAGGACGTGGACATCCTAGAAAGACTGCATTCTAGGTGGGATAAAAACGGTCCGGTGGGAAGAAAGCTAAGAGTGTGTTCAAGCAGAGGCCTAGGAAGGACAGTTGCAAATGTCCTGTATGGATTTCTGAAGTCATGTTTCTACCAGACTCTGTTCACTGAAGGTTTTCTTGCATGAGAATGATTTCTGAGGAGCACTTAATTCGCAGAAGACACTGAATAGGCAAGATTCTCCCATGATGCAGTTGATATCATAGCCTTTTCTTTCCATGAAGCTGTCAGCTGCTGGATTGGGTGAGGACTTCTCAAGGGGTTAAATTAGCTTTCTAACTGAGCCCTGAATGTGCCAAGGGTCTTCCGAAGGGCCAGCTGCGTGTTCTCGTTTGTTCAGGTTATAATGTACAGAGTTTAAAAAGGGAGTCATTACAGTATAAGTAACAAAGAAAAGTGTCTTCAACCAAGGTAGATCCAAGGATTTGGGCATCAAACCTATCATGGAGACACATTCAAAGTGCACAGCACCGCAACAAGATGAGAAAAGCACTTAGGAAAAGCTTTTTGCTTCTCTTCAGTAGAGGGAATTTGCTTTACGATGAAGTCTTAAGAAAGCAGCATCAATAGGAATGAGCCAAATATAACCAACATGCTAAGACTGAACATGAAAAGTTCGGTTCCATTGCTGTCCATGCAAGCCATATAATCACAAGTTGCATAGAAACTTAAGTTAAATATGGAAGATGTCTCTCTTAGAGACAGCCCAAACCCAATTAGTGCTGGAAAGGCCACCAGATGAGTACAGGCTTTGGGGTTCAGGAGAATGGGTTTGAAGGCTTCTATATTGCAAAGCACCAATCATAACCCATTGCTACTAGAAGGAAACAAACTGAGCATGAAGAACCAGTGAAGAAAAACATCTGCATAAGGCAGGAAATAAATGAAATGGTCTTGATTTCTTTTAAGAAATTTGCCAACACACTAGGGACAATGACTAGTTAATAACAGATCTATGAAAATGAAGGAACAGAGGGAAAGAAATAAATGGGAGAATACAGTCAATCCTTATTATTACCATAATGTTGACATTTCTGACAAGCATAAGCAGGTATATGAAGGAACACACAAGGAAGACCACAAGCTAGGCATCCAGAAAACTGGAAAATTTGAGCAGGATTAGTTCTGTTGTGAGGATTTGATCTCCTTTTCTCATTTATGCAAAAAAGTTCTGCTAGAAAGAATGATCGGAAGACAAAGGAATGAAATTATCATATCACAGCTTAATCCATTAGAAAAGCCGATCTTTTCCCAAATACAACATTATACCTTGAAATGCTACAAGGACCGAAAATATTTCACACTTTCAAACAGTCTTTCACATGGGACTAACTCTAACACTAATAAGAGTAATAATAAATTACTGTAGCTTCTTACTTACTTGCTGCCCAACTAAGACTCCAGAGGAGTTTAAGCCATGTACCTAATAACCTTGTGCCATGAGGGTCTACACAGAAAGATAAAAATGAGGAAGCTTACATGAAAATCGAAGGAAATAAGATCAAAACCAAGGCTGGTATCTTCTGGGAAGAGAAGGTATTGTTCCCTTTACCCAAAGGTTTGTTTTTAAACATCCTTCATCACAGACCTTTGAAAATTTTGATCACATAAGTGCAACTTCTCAGACACAATGTCAATGACTTGATGAAACTTAACTCGCATGGGGAGTCCCTGCATTTCTCTCTCACACACCGGACACAAATACAGGGTATTCTTTCCAGCTAAGGGGCAAGACTGAAATGGAGGAGGGGAGAATGGATGCTGGCATTGGAACATTCAAAGTCCAGGCTTTGCCACTGCCTAATATGTCTCTACTAATGACCCTTCTGAGGTGATAGGCCTTGATGGGCAAGACCCAACGGGACCCATGTCTGGGCAGCCTGTGGCTCTGGGATGCCGTGACAGAGGGAAGAAAGTCCTCTCCCCAAGAGTGGCAACACGGGTTTGGGTTGGAGGGGAGAGGCAAGGGCTGAAGGGAGAGCTGTCGCAGGGCAGGGCCAGGGAGGAGAACGCGGAGGAGAGGAGAGCGCTCGGCCTCGTGGCAGCTCCCCCCGTGCCAAGCGCTGGGAAAGTTCCAAGCACCATGGAAAAGAGGAGCAGAGCTGGGGAGCAGAGCTGCTCCCTGAGCTCACCCGCAAAGGGCGGAGCCAGGGGGGATGATGTCACAAGCGGGGAGGTGAGGTCACAGAGGAAGTCCTTTCCTATTGGTCCCCGCCACCAGGAGAGCCCTTGCTCCCGCTGCCCGGGTGAGCAAAAGCCCGAGCCTGCGCAGGAGAGGGCCTGAGCCCGAGCCCTTCTTCGGAGGGGCTCAGCCAAAGTGTCTCGGCCACAGAGAAGGCTTGGCCAGGCCGGCAAGGACAAGCGCAGGCAACCCGAGCCCGGAGACAGGAACCAGCAGCGAGGGCCAGCAAGGGAAGCAAGGGCAGGCGGGCAAGGCAGGCAGGGCACGGGAAGGCGCGGCGGGGAGATCCCTGCGGGAGCAAGCTGCCAGCAGCATGTCCGGAGAAGAGGAGGTCTGCACGATGCCTGAGCGGGAGAGGGAGCCCGAAGCGGCATGTTCTGGGGGCCCCTCCGAAGGCGCAGAAGCAAAGGCCAAAAAGAGCCGCTCCTCCCGGTCCTCCCGGGCCGGGCTGCTCTTCCCTGTGAGCCGCGTAGACAGGCAGCTGCGCAGAGGCCGCTTTGCTGAGCGCGTTGGAGCCAGGGCCCCCGTCTATCTGGCTGCGGTGCTGCAGTGGGTGACGCACAAGACCATGGACGCGGCTGGCAAGATTTCCAAGAAGAGCAAGCAGCAGCGCATTTCTCCATCGCACATGCAGGCGGCGGTGCAAGGGAGCTCTGTGCTCAAGCAGCTCCTGCGAGGCGGCGTGCCCAGGTGCCGCGGCAGGGCTGCCCCTCAAAACCGGCGCGTGGCCTCATCCTCCAAAAAGAAGACGACCAAGAGCAAGAAGAGACAACCCACGCAAAGGGCTGCACCTGCCCGTGCCACTGCCGCTGTCGAGTGAGAAGAAGGTAGCAGCGCCTGCCCCACACCAGCAAGGCAAGGCAAGGACTACCACGTGTGCCAGGAACTATGGTCTAAGGGCACAATAAAAGCTTTTGCAATGCCGTACGGGCCATGGGCCTTTTGTGCTGTGTGTCGGACTGGCGTCTCCTGGCTGGCCAAAGGCGTGCAGCTGGATGCAGACAGAAGGCTCTGCAGAGGGAGGCTGTAGAGCAGCCCTTGCTGAGAAGGAGGGCAGGAACCTGCCTGGAGGGCAACTGGCCCTGACAGGCAGCACCTGCCTCCGGCTCAGTTTTGCACTTGGTCTGAAAGCAGCTGAGGGGGGAAGAAGGGATCTGCCCCCCAAAGGGTGGCACAGGCTGTGAGGGATGGTGCGGGTGAATGTTTCTAGAAGAGCAAAGGGCCCTGGAGGTTCTTCTTGCGGCGTCCCAAGGGAGAATAGGGGGGAGACAGCAAGTGCCGCGTTTGCCCTTCCTGGGTGGGGAGGGCAGGAAAGCACTTGGCTCGTGACAGCCAGCACCCCAATCCCCACCGCTGCCTGCCCACGCAGAGCCCGACAGCTGGTGTCTTCCACACCTTTCTTTCCATGGCTCTCGGAGAACCCTCAGGTTCCAGATCCAGCCTGAGCACACTGCCCGCCTTTCTTCCAGGTGAAGCACGCAAGGACAGGCCCTCCTGCGGCGTCTTCCCATCGCACGTGTCCCCACTCGGGACCCTGGGAAGGCAGGAAAAGCCACTTTCTGACAGAGACTGTTACTCATTTCCCCCCACTTTTCCTAGATATTTCCACACTGCAAGGTCTTCAGGATGTTAAGTATGTATCCCATACATCTAGGCTGAAGTTAGTTTTCCCTGGAGCTCCATGGGAGGAGAGGGAAGAGAAAGGAAGGGTGCACGTGACATAGGCAAGCGTGTTGTCTGGTTTCCATAGGCAAATGCAGTCCGCTCAAAACTGCCACAAACAGGTGACCCAGCTCGGTGCAGGATTTCATAGAAACGCAGGGCATGAAGCGCTTTGGCTCAGGGAACGGTTGAAACACACTCTTCTTTCAATCTTGTTCTACTAACACGTTCCAGAAGTGGTTTCCAGGGGAGAGCAGGGGTAAGTCACGTCCATCTCCCATTGTCTTGTCAGAGACAATAGGTAGCACATAAACACATCTCTAACACTCCTGGGAAAGTCTCTCAGTGGCACCACAAACTTCTTGTTGCTGATGTAAATGATACTGATATAAATACGGATACTATGGGGAATTTATAAAATAAACAGGTATTCCCGACTAATAATCAGTGCTCCAAATGCAACAAAGTCACCTGCCGTAATACCAGGAGATTGAAATTTTTTTCAGCGTATAGGAGCAATCAAAGGTTAAAAAAGGCACCCCCCACCGGGAAATCTGAAAATAAGCCAAGGATAACCAGTGTTTTGGTTGTCCCCTTTCCTGGGGTTGAGGTGTGTGGCGCAAGATAACCTGCTATGAGAAAGACATACGGGAGAGCATATCCTTAAGTTTGACCCATGCTGAGGCATGTTAAATACCTGCCCTAGAATTTCTGCCTATAAAAGGAACCATATTCCACATTCGTTTAATGGCAAGGTATTTTTTCTAGCTATGGGGCCAGACTGGAGGAGGGGAGAACAGATGCTGACTCTGAGACTTGCAAAGTCCGGGCCTTGTCGCTGCTTACAACCTCTCTGCTGGTGGCCCTGTTGGCTCAGAGGCTTCCAGTCCTCTCCGCAAGTTTGTCCCCGTCCTACGTGACCTGAGAAGAACAGCACTCGTTCTCAATCCGGGGCATGACGGGAGGAAGCAGGTGACTCCAAACGAGAGGGGCTGTTTCCACTGCGTGGGACACAGCCGGAGAAACCTTAACAGCGGGACTGGCCCGTGAACGGGGGATGTGGGCACAGTCAAGCTTTGGCAGAGCAGAGGGGCTCAGAGGGGGCACGTTCAGACCTGCTGTAAATGGCATCAGGCATTTTCAGAGCCTTCAAGGCACGTGCAGGGAGAGAAAACGGATGCAAAGGAAGAAAGGAAACGAGCGCAGAGAGGGAAGGGGGTCAGCACACGGCTGCAGATGCCATGTTTTGGATGAAAGGGGATGCCGGAGCTATAGAGAGAATTATCACGGCCAACAGGGGAAAGTGGGAGAGCACCAAGTCCTGTATTTGCTGGGGCAAGACAGAGGGAGAGCTCGAGGTAGTGACCGGGAAGAGCCCTCTGTGTTACACCTTTCATTCATAAAGAAATGAAACGGGGCAGTCTTTCCGAAAGGGGGACCCTTGTGTCTGGAGTCTGATCACAGTTTAGCAATCCCAACCACAGTAACAAATGTTCAGATTCAGCACAACACCAGCACAAGCTGAGCTTTTATTCCTGGCAAGCTGCCATTAAAATCAACGTGTAGGTGCATTGGTGCGCGTGCCGGCAAACAGCAGAAGGGTTATATGTATTACGGACATGAGAGTGGACAGGGTCGGTAGGCACGTGGGAGACACAGCTGCAGCCCGGAGCCTTCTTCCCCCACCACGTCTGCCATGCCTGCGTTGCCATGCTTGCAGCGGCCGTGCCGAGAGACCCTCGGGCTGTGGCAGAAAGGGGGAGCTGCAGACCGGGTGGTGTTGGCCGCGCGTGGCAATGAAGGCAGAGGAGCAGAGGTCATCATCTGTCCTTGTCTTGGGGGAGGAACTGTCTGTTGTTGCGTTGGCTTTGCTCACAGCCCCGGGGGCTTCACCAAGCACTGTCTGGCGGCCCTGTGCGGCCAGCCCCTAACATCATCGCCAGCAGACATGAAATGCTTTGCAAAACACGAAGTCTTAACTTTTAACAACCCCCACTGTGGCCTGTGTTGCAGCACAACAGCGGCACTGGGAATCACCCGTGCCACGTGCAGGAGCCCCACCAGACTTGTTATCATTGAAACGCTGACACCTTAATGACGCCTCGTGCGGCTCCTCTCGCGGCACCACGGGACCCTCCCCTGTGCCGCCCGGGCAGGCAGAGCCTCGGCCCGCTGGCTCCGTTACCCAAAGTACTGAGCAGGGCTCTGTGAACCTGAACCGTGCTCAGTTCAGGCTCTGGCAGCGTATTGCCTGCATGGCAGGTCAGGCACAGCCGCTGCTGCTGCTGTAGCATTTGTCGCCCGATCGCTGTCAATAAAAGTTGGGATTTCACCCTTTACTTAGCTCAGGTTCAGCCGTCTCCTGTGGGGAGGTGGAGATGGGGAAAAAGCCCCTGATTGCGCAGCATGCCAAAAATGAGCTGCAATTTAGATGCTTAGATGCCCTTTGGACCCGGCCTTTGTTGAACTGTGAAAGGTGAAGCTCCTGCAGTCCTGGCCTGGGATGGCAATCATGCCCTGTGGTTTGAAGGAAGGTCTGGAAAGAAAGGCACCCACATCTCGTGGCTTGGCCTGGGGCAGCCATAGGGAGTCCAGGGCATCATAACAGTGAGGTGGAGCACAGGCTCACATTTTCTGGCCAAAGGGAGACATATTGTCAAGGACCTAAGCTCAGGAGGGCTTAAGCTCACAGGTAGTTTCAAAAGCAAAATGTGGTTAAAGATAAACTTCCTCGTAGTGATCCCTGTCCCTGTCCTAATGAGTCAGGGCTGGATTGTGCAGCAGTCTTTGGAAAGGAACAGGGAAAATCTTGAGGCATGCTTGGAGCAGTTAGCAAAAGTGTGTGCTCTGAGCGAGTTATTCTAACGTGGTTTGCGATGTGCTTAGAAAGAAGGTGATTTTAGCAGGGCTTAGATTGTGTGTGTGGCGGAATCGGGAGAACATGAGGTTCAAACAGCACCATTCTCAGGTGGGAAAGAGGTACTCACACGGGCGCCGAGTGACTCGGTGTTTGCTTCTAATCTTGCTGAATGTGACCGGGGAGGAGGGGCTTGAGGGAGGGAAGTGGAAATAAGCCTCGGGCATGAGCAGAAGACGACTCAGCCCCTGAGCAAGATGTTGGATCCCCATCATTGAGATATACACTACTGCTCCCTCAAACTCTAATACGGGTGTGCGCAGCCAGCCCAGCCATGAGGTAGGACGGTGTTTTGCTGGGTGGCGTAACTAGGGCAGATGGTTTCTGATAGAGCAGAATCAGAGACCGATCAACTCCCTGGCTGGACTTAACAACAGTTTTGTCTCTCTCCCACCAAGACAACGGGCGCAAGTCACAATAGCAAGACCAAGTCACTGTTGTCCTTTTCTCTGGCCGTGCTTCAGGTTTATTGACTGTGACCTACTGACATAGCGTGGAAAGGTGTAAGACAGCCAGTCTGTTTCCCTGTGTTCAGAGAACCGGTGCGTTCCTCAATCTCCCACCAAGCGACCAAGAGGAGAGGAGTCACAAGCCGACCTGTGCTCTCCGAGAGCCTCAGTTTGAATGGAGCATAAATGGACACGGAGCTAACGGCCACAGGGTCCGGGGGCACGCTGTGCCATATGTCTGACGGAACTCCAGGAGCTTTGTTCCCTGAGGAGAGGCCATCATCAGCTGGGCTGCAGGAGACTTATACTTCATTGAAGGCTCTACACCCACCTGGGTCGTAAGGACAAGACCATTCTTCTTCCCTCCACAGGGTGGTATGAAATGAGGAACTGAGTAAAGTTCTCTAGGACCACACTGGTGGTCTCAGGGCCGGGCAAGAACGATGCAGTCGTGCGAAGGAGCGTGCGTCAGGATGTACCCTGCTTCAGAAATGGGATGCTGGGCCAGGTGACCCCCAGACGTCCCTTCCAGTCTAACTTCTTCTATGAGTCTGTGTGTGCAGGAATTATGTCTGGCTCTGAAGTGAAAGCCAGCATGGGGATAAGAAAGGATAACAAAGGCAGTGAAGCTCTCTTACAGCCCCAATTATCCAAATAGTGTAGGTACCATGCTAATCCTTTACTCTTCAGTACATCACAATGGTCTTTTCATCTCCCTTACCAGCCCAAAACAGTAAGTAATGTAGCAGGTCAGCTTTTAGCAATGCAATTTCTCCTATTACCGATTATTATAGGATTATCCAGGTTGACATCCAGCATTATTCCAAATAGAATTGTACCTTGTTTTTTCAGTGCCAAAGTACAAAAAATACCATCTACCTAAGGGGAGAGCCCATTCACACCAGAACTTCAAGGAGCTTCCTTTACCTCATCCCTGTGCACGTTTTTCGTCCCAGGCCTTTCCGAAGGGCCAACTGCACATCCTTGTTCCTCAGACTATAAACTACAGGGTTCAGCAAGGGAGTAACCACAGTGTAAGTGACAGAAATCAGAGTGTCCTCCTCTAGGGAATAGGTGGATTTGGGCCTTAAATAGATGATGGAGGCACACCCAAAGTGCACCACAACCACAATGAGATGGGAGGCACAAGTGGAAAAGGCTTTACGTTTCCCCTCAGTAGAGGGGATCTTGAGGATGGTGTTGAAGATCAAAATGTACGAGAGAATAATCAATAAGAATGAGCCAAACACAACCACAATACAAAAAATAAAAATTACTATCTCAATTCCATTATTCTCTGTGCAAGCTGCCTGAATGACAGGACGCATGTCACAGAAGTAGTGATTAATTTCCTTCTCTCCACAGAAAGGCAATGTGAATATAAAGTAGGTAACTATCAGGGACAAGGTAAAGCCAGTCACCACTGCAAAGGCCACTAGCTGACTACAGACTGTGTCGTTCATGAGGAGTCTGTAATGTAAAGGTTTACATATAGCCACACATCGGTCATACCCCATTGCTGTTAGAAGCATACAGTTAGTGCCTCCAAAGCCAAGGAAGAAAAACATCTGAGCAGCACATCCAGTGAAAGAAATGGACTTTTTTTCTGTTATTAGATTTACCAGCATCTTGGGAATGACAGTAAATGTATAGCAAGTTTCTGAAAAAGAGAGAATGGAAAGGAAGAAATACATGGGGATGTGAAGGTGACGGTGAAGCCTGATAATTGTCATTAGCAGGACATTTCCAGTGAGGATGACCAGGTAAGTCAGGAAAAAAAAGATAAATAATGGAATCTGAAGATCTGGAAAATCTGAAAATCCAATCAAGACGAACTCCATCACTTTGGTTTCATTCATCATAAAGTTTCTGACCTAAAAAGAGGTCACTGTCAAAAAGAAATCTGACATGAATGGTGAGACAAGTAACAAAACCATTTCCCCTTCATAATCCCCAAAGCACAGTATAACAGCAGGGTGTAGTCCTCCGACACAAATGGGCAGTAGTTCTACAGTGAAGCAATCATAACAGTAAGCAAGAGAACTTTGTTTCCTTTTAAGTTCCCTGCTTCTTTGCAAACTCTCCTTTCAGTTTAGGAATATTATTAAATGTAGTATTATAAAACATTTCTTTGCTGTTCCTTCAGTATGAAGTAAAATGGTAAGAGAACCAAGTTTGGGATCTTACTCCAAAGTCAGAGTAGCAGCTCAGCCTAACGGCACTGAATGTATAGGGTAAAAATTCCTTGAGGCTTATTTGAAGCTGAAATCCCAGTGGTTTTTATCTCACTACAGAATAAAATTTGGTATTCTGGGATTAGAGGGTCTAGAAGTGCACCAGTATTCAAAAGCAGACAGTTTAAATACAGGGGAAGGAAAAGATGGTTTTATGCTTGGACAAAATCTTCCCTGTTCATCTAGCATTGCAAAATAAAATCCCGCAAGCCATTTCTTTCTGTGGTTCAATATTCAGAAGCCAGTAATGTCAGATGAAACAAACTGCTGACTCATTCAGGTTCAGTATTAGTGCCAATTAGTGCCGTATATTAACCCATTTAAACACATTTTAACGTTTTAAGTAAAACCTAGCTATAATTAACAGCTTCGTCACAATGCAGAGTGACATATGAGGAAAGACAAAACCAGGGAACTGTTTTTTTCACACCAATAGTGCTGTAAGGGAGAGAAACCGGGCTAAATCCTTCATCACTGACACTAGTCGCACCGCTCTCCTAATCGCTGGGAACTTTGTCGTTCTCAGGACCCTACAGTTCAGCTTACCTACATGTCTAACATCAGAAACCGAATGCTGATTTGCAGAAGCTGCTGGAATTTCTTACCTAAAGAAACATACCTTAGTTGACAACTCTAAAATCACAGATTGATGCAAACTTTGCTCAGTCTTGCCATTAATTTCTTTCCTGAGATGTCACTAGCAGTCTTCCTTATCACCCTGGCAAGGACTGGAAAAAAAAGGGGATAGACATCGTAACTCCAGTCCTACTAGGAGAAAAACTAGCTGTTAGCAATGCAGGGTATAGAACAAGTCTTCTGAATACCTGCAATTCAAAGAAGTCACACCTTTATACATCCTGTGAGACCTCTGGGGCATAGTCTTTGTGGTAAATCAAAAGCTGGGACTAATTGGTAACAGTATCATCAGTGGGACATAATAAAATAGGATGAACTTCACAGTTTTACTTTATAAATCAAAGAAAACAAATGAAGGAAAGCTTCAATGCAATTGTAACTAAAAGCTCTTCTCCCTAAAAAAAGGGGAAGTTTTGCTCAAAGTTATCAAAAGTGTCTTTTTTACTGTTGTGACTGGAAAAGTGTTTCATTTTCAAGTGGGCGCTGGGGAAAACTCTTTCCACACAGTCTAGTGCACAAATCCAAATAAATGCATATTTTTCAATAAAAGATCAACAATTCTTTGGAATTATTTGTAAATAACAAAGTACATTAACATGGTAAATTCTTGTTAGGGCAACTGGACTTGTGAGTCACAAGGCAAACTTCTGGGCCAGGAAATCAATGAGTCAACCAAATGCAATATGCCATTATGACACAAAACGGAAACCCGTGAGTTAACTCTGTCAGAATTGTTATTGAAGAGTTCAGAATATAAAGAAATGCCATCTCTCGCACCTTGTTATTTAGATTTGTTTGATAGCTCATAATCTTGACCTTCCCTGTAAGCTTAGACCTGATTTCATTAGTAATTTCTTGGTTAAATTTTTAGCAAACTACATTTTTCCGAATTTTCCATATTCCGATTTTCCATATTCCAAAACAGCATGGACTGAAATGGAAAAAAAATCAGCATAAAATATCCAGCATTGTTCTCGGGGTTAATATAACTCAATAGCAAGAGATATAAGGATCTGCATTACTTCAGAGCTCCTACAACTGGGAATATTCCACAGGCTTTAGTGGCCCAAAGTGGGAAGGCACTGAGAGAGATAACTGAGAAGTTTGTTCTGAACTGAGGTGGTGATATGGCAAATGGGGAATGGCAAAAGCCAACAGACAAACTAAATCTCCTATTGTGCCCCAAGCAGAATGAGAAGTGGATCAAGGATTTCTAAGGGGCTGGAAGTGAAAACAAATCTTTCCCACGAGCTTAGTGGAAACAGGACTTGGGCTCCAGCCCTGCAACCAGGTAGGCAAGGGATTAAAATCACCCCCTTGAGAAAAAGTATGGACAGACCACATGTAAAGTTCCACACGCCCAGGAGTGACAGGTTTAGGACGTAGGACTGTGTCATCACAACATGTAAAACTGCAGTCAAAAATGTGATTTGATAGGGAATAGGATGATGAGATTGAGTAACCTCCCCTGCCACCAGCTGAGATTTCCTTATACGAGGGTAATCATTTGGTGTGCATTGGCATGTCTGTGAATGACAGTTTGTGTTTAATCCAGAAGGCTGACCAAGCACCAGACCACAGTGTTACACTCCTAAAATTCCTGCTGTGCTTTTAGGCTTTAGCTTTCTATTGGAAACTATTGTGCAGTAATGCTGTACTCTGAGGGACTGTAGTCCAGAAGAAGTTCCTGAACTGGCTGGGTGCAGGATTAGGCTCCAGTCACTATCTCCAATGCCCCGTGTCATGAACTTCCTTTTCCTAAACACAAGGAGATTATCTTAAAACCATGAGATGCATTTTTCAATAAACTTGGAAGAGTTTAGCAGCCTTTCAGAAAGACTTGCATTGTGTTTGCATGTTCAGTCATGAGCTCACGAAATTTTAAAATAGCTAAGATTGTTAGGAAATCCAGTTATGCCATAAGCTTACGCTTTAAGCGAACCATGAATACCAGACGACTTTCAAGAGAAAATAAGCACTCACACCACTGATTATCACCACAATGTTTATGGAGCTGAGGTCTGAGGCACTGTTGAACCTCACCTGTCTCATGGGTTCTTCCAAAATATCAAAGTTAGGGCTAGAAACCAGTCAAGGAGAGAGGTATACACCTTTTTTACCTCTGTCCCCAGACCTGGCTCCAGGCACTTGGAAACCCTTCCAAGGCAAGCTCAGCTTACATTCACCGTACCAGCTCATATGGCTGCACTGACTATCAGAGGGGCCTTGTGGGACCTTGGTCAATCTTTGACTGTAACAGGACTCATTCTGGATGGGGCCATGCTCATCGAAGGGGTGTGAGCCTCACTGCTGGTCCCTTTTCAGAGGTCAAGAGCTATGCTGAGCAGGTTGCACCAGGGTCAGGGCTGAGGGGGTCAGCAGTTAAGTGGGAGTCTGGGGCATGAATAAGAGTCAGTGGAAGTCTCAGGTGTCATTGCATGCCTGGGAATAGAGAGGCTGTAAAGCTCAGAATGTTGTAAGTCTTTGAGCACTAGGGTCACTGCTTGATTGTAGGGCAGGGGTAAGGCCAGGATACTTCAAAAGCTGAGTTAAACTGTGCTGTGGAAACACTGCAGCAGGAGGTCAGAATGGGACTAAATATCCTGGAAGGTCATATAGTATCTTAGACAACCTCATCTCCATCACAGCTACTTTTCCATCACTGAATTAGTGGCTGTGTAACAGCAGGAAAAATGGATTCCCATGAGTCTAGCATCGATCTTCACAATCTGCACAATGAGCTGGTGATGTCTTGTTCTGTCCATCATGTGTGCATGGAATATCTTGCTTCTGCTCATGGCAACACTGCAATGACAGTGGGAGCTGGCCAGAGCTTTGAAATCAAACCTTCTCCCCTCCCACCCTGCAGAGAGCATCCCAAATGTTACCCTTGGTAGGCTTCACTAGAACACAGAACACACGTGTTCTGCACTGGGAAGGGGGGATGAGGTGAGAGAGGGAGATAGTGCAGGGTTCTTTCTGGATCTCAGTAAGAATGAGTTAATAAATGACTTAATAAAACAGCTGTTTTACTAAGATAGAATAAGAAGAGGCATATAGGCAGCAAGTAAGTCTTATGTCCCTTCAGATGCTGGGATCCCTGCATTCATGCAACATCGGACAGACCCCAGCTGGATTTCCCCTTGGCACAAGGTACGGATCCTATCTGTGGAGAAGTTCCTCCTTTTTGGTCATTCAAGATACAATTTTTCTTAGAAGGAAACAACTCTATTCATAAAAGATGCTCACATGAGACCCTCTTGCTGCACTTTAGATGAAGGCAAGGCCACGCAGGTGGCGCAATCGCTGGTACCAAGCAGGAGCCCGTAGGCTCCTCTGCTAATCAACCAGCTCAGCTTATCCTGCGGCCAAGGGACATGTGTAAGAACACAGCCCGGAGGCCACGCTGCACATACAGCACAGCACAGACCTGCACCTACTCAGGTTAACTGTTATGTGATCACTAACTCCTCAATGTACAGGGGTCTTCCCAGTCAGGATCTCTACAACAGGCTGTTAAACTGCAAGGTAACTTGGTAACTAGAGAAAATCCGGATCTTGAGGGGATGGTTAACCAAAGAGCCTCACATCGAATCTCCTCTAATCTTCTTGTGCTCATAGGGTTCTTGATCCTCTCAGGCATCTCCCACTCCCAGCTCACCCATTCCTGTGTTTCCCTCTCTCCCCACTTTGGCCCCTGCAGCAGCTCTCAGCTAAGCATCCTCAGTTGCTCATGGGGAAGAAGCATCCTCCTTGCTCTCTGTGGCATTCCCCCAGCACAGGGTGCTGTAGCCAGGACAAGGCAGTCAGAAACAGACACAGCCTGTTTAACAGAGCATATTGCACACAGTGCTGCTTATAGAGCAGCTCAGGAACAAGCAGGTGAGCTAGGACTCCTGCCTCTCACAAACAGCATTTTACATCAACGACCTTCAGCACTGGACCCTCTCCAGCCTCTCATTTTCCCAGTGTTGTAGGTGTTAGGTTATGTGGTTAAATATTCATCTCCACAAACACAAAGGAGTACAAAGGAGCAATGGCAGGCAGAGGAATCCCAGTAACCTAGGCAGAGGCAATGGAGCCCCCTGATGTGGCTTTTCCCAGGGCTGTCACAGGAGAGGCATTGACCACATTGTCTGGGTATGACACTGACCAGATGAGTATTGACTCTCCCTTGCTCACCTCATAGACTGAAGGGGGGAATGCACTTCTCTGGCCATGCCCTGCATCTGAAGACCTGTCGTAGACAAAAAAAAGCTCAACCTGTGAATGTTAACAGGCAACACATGACTGGGTGCATGTGTATGGCAAGACTGTATGAATGTCTGAAACTGAATTCCGAATTCTCAAGCAGAAGCCTGCTACTTGCTAACTGCAACCAGTATGGGCTGGTTGTAAATTTTGGTAACACCTGGAATAAGCAAAAGTGATATGTCCTGAATCCTACGATTAATAAAGAGATAGGAGACAGAACCATCAATTAGGAGGTTGATTAGGCATTGTACTACTCACATAGACAATTTAGATTGGGAAAACTGGGGGGGGTGGGATTCCAGAAAGAAGAAGGGGTGCCAAAAAGAAGGGTTCCCCAAAAGAACAAGAGATCTTGAAAAGAAGAACGGGATACAGAAAGAAAAAGATCAAGATCCTGGCTGGAGGAAATATCCTGGAAGTGGGAGAAGATCTTGGAAACCAGAGAGTTGCATGGAGACAAATGTCAGGGGATGCCCAGGGACCTTGACCAGCAACCTCCAAAACTGGTAACAGTGAGCAGCTGCACAGCAGGAACCAATGTGACTTTCTGTCTGACCTTCCCAGACCTGCAGTAACCTCCCTGCTGAGAAGAGAAGTTGCGGTCTCTGGGTTGTAGCACTGTGTATGTGCTGAACCTCATCAGCTCACATGTGTGAAGGTGTGTGTGCATGTGTATGTGAGAGAGAGAAATAATCAAGTAGGGGATAATCCTGTTGGTTGTTAAATAAAACCCAGAATCCAGATACGTTACAGGTTGTTGTTAATTCTGAATCCATATACACTACAGGTTGTTGTTTATTCTGATTTGCCCATGATATCACCACAGTCTGTCTCGTCTTCTTATTAAACTCCATTTCTATTCTCCTGAGAGAGGAGGTCTCTACTTTGTGTGTAAGGTCTAAGTGCCAGCAACTGGAAAGGGACCGTGGACCTGAGGCACCGGCAGCTGTGGAGATCGCAGTGTGTGCATATTGTGAGGGTGTGCAGGTCAGTGTGTGCAACTGCTACTGAGCATCAAGCTGGACTAGTCAGCAAGTAGAATAATGGGCTTGGGACCCAGGGATTGGAGTGGCCATAGGTCTTGGACAGACACTGAGGAGACCAGAGGGTTTGAGAGTCAGCTACTGGAGGGGCTGCGAGGCCCAAGACAGCTATGGGAGAAACCATGGGATCTGGTAAAGTTGTAGGTCTAGAACAGCTACTGAAGAGACCCTTTTGCATGTGTGTGTTTTTGTACCCAAGGCAGCTGGGAGACCATGGGATCTGGGGGCCAAGTAGTGGATAGGTTATAAGGCCAGCTACTCATGGGACCCATATTGCTTCTGTGTGTACATATGTATATGTTTTCCTCTGAGTAGCCTGAGAGGGGATAGGATCAAGGCTGTTTGTGCTCTTTGTATTTGTGCGAGTGCTTTGTTTTCAATCAGTGTGGATCTATGTGACAGGCCATGTATATATGTATGCACGTGTACGTGTGCCAGTTGGAAAACACGTGCTCAGCTTCACTGCTTGGCTGAACATGGGGACATGGAGCTGTAGCAGTGTGGTACTGCATTGAGATACTGGATTTGGCAACTCCTAACAGTAGGATTTATCCTATGCCAGTATCTCAGAAACAAAAAAGCTCTGTATGCTGTTGGAGGCAGGGAAATTCCAGGAGGCAGCGAAGGCATAAAGGGGAAAGTGATGGAGGAGAATGTGTTTAACAGAAAAGAAACCCATACGAATGAAGGGCCAGCAAGTACAATGCCATGTAAGTACAATGCCATGTCCATTTTGGAATAAAGTGATGTTTACTTTCTGGAAGGATCCCCAGAGTCCAGTTATGGAACTCTGGGGATTTATACTTGAGAATAATTTTTGTACTGCCTGTTGGCAATCAAAACAGTGTCCCTTCAGACACATTACACAGAAAACTTTGGCTTTAAAAACAAATGAATGTAGGGAGAGGAACAGAGTGGAATAGCTGTTTGTTTCACCTGTTGTCTGAGAAAGTACACAGAACTTTCTAATAAAGTTTCCCTAATCAAAAACACGGAGCTGAACAAATCACATTTGTCCAGATGCAACAGGTAAGGAAACTCTTGTGTATAAATGTTAGTAGCATTCTTTTAGCAATAATTACCTGCTGTACCTCCAATTGTAGCTCTCAGTTTGTTCAGCAATCTGAAGTGAAGTTAGATATAGAATAACGGATCAAGCAGGATTCAATATGAATGCATTTCACTAAGGTAAAGAGGACACAGTAATGAATTAAAAATGCAAGTTGGTTTAATGGTAAAACTGGAATTATTCTGTGAACTGTGCATTCATTTTAATATGGAGTTAATTTAAAATAGCTGCTTTGAAGATGTTCTGACTTCACCTTAATCGACACCTGTAATCTTCATCATGACAGAGAGCTGTTATTTTCTCCAACAGAGAAACCCCACCGCCCCCCAAAAAAACCCAACCCAGAAAAAGAAAGACATCAAGTCAGTAAAGTTGTGGGAGATTGCTCAAAACTGCTCAAAGTTTGTGCAGAGATTAGAGCTTGCAATTCAGATCTACATTGCTCAGCATGGTTAGGATAGTATGCATCTTCCACTGGAGTCGGAGGGAAAAACAGGGAGAAGGGAGCTGCAGTGTAAAGAGTAAAGGATGCAACATTCTTAGGAAAACTTTCAATTTTCTTTCCTTTTCCTTGCTCCTTTCCTTCCAGATCCCCGTGGTCACAGTTTGTGCTGTCTCTCCTCCAGCACAGCATGCAGAATGAAACGTCTGTCAGAGAGTTCATCCTCCTGGGGTTCTCCAGCAACCCAGCCCTGCAGCTCTGCCTCTTTGGCATTTTCTCTGTCCTCTACTCTGCCACTCTGATGGGAAACGCACTTGTCTTTGTGCTTATCTGCCTGGACTACCGCCTCCACAGCCCCATGTACTTCTTCCTCTGCCACCTCTCCATCATGGACATCTGCTATGCCTCTAACAATGTCCCCCATATGCTGAGGAACCTCCTTGGACAAGGCAGAACCATCTCCTTTGCTGGGTGTGGGACACAGATACATCTTTATTTAATCCTTGCACTTACAGAGTGCGTGCTGCTGGCCGTGATGTCTTATGATCGCTACGTGGCAATCTGCCATCCCCTCCGCTACGTCCTTATTATGAACTGGAGGGTGTGCCTCACCCTTGCCGCAGTTTCATGGGCTTTTGGGTTCCTATTTGGTACACTACAAGCCTCTCTGGCTTTACACCTACCTTTCTGTGGCCCCTGCGAGGTCGACCACTTCTTCTGTGAAATCCTTGCTGTCTTAAAGCTGGCCTGCGCTGACACTACTGCCAATAAAGTCCTGATCTTTGCTGTTTGCGTGTGCTTCCTCCTCTTCCCTTTAGCCTTAATACTAATTTCCTACCTGCATATCCTGGCCACCATTCTGTGCATGCGCTCTGCAGCAGGATGGCACAAAACCTTCTCCACCTGTGGCTCCCACCTGACCGTGGTGGGTCTGTTTTATGGAAACGCCATCTTCATGTACATGGGGCCCGGGAGCGGTAACTCATCTGGGAGGGAGAAAGTTCTGTCCCTTTTCTACAGTCTCATCAGCCCAAGTTTGAACCCCCTGATTTACAGTCTGAGGAACAAGCAGGTGAAGGAAGCCTTGCTGAAGCTTCAGAGAAGGAAAAGAGTTTTTCATTCCGTTTCATTCCATGGGTCTGTTTTATGGAAACGCCATCTACAGGTACATGGGGCCCGGGAGCAGTAACTCATCTGGCAGGGAGAAAGTTCTTTCCCTTTTCTACAGTCTCATCAGCCCAAGTTTGAACCCCCTGATTTACAGTCTGAGGAACAAGCAGGTGAAGAAAGCCTTGCTGAAGCTTCAGAGAAGGAAAATAATTTTTCATTCCGTGTCATTCGGGATCTATGCTTTCACCTGTCTCCTGTCTTTCTGCTCTTTCTTCTTGAGCTCTATGGGTATTTCTCACTGAATTTTAAGTGGTTAAAATGTAACACAAGAGATTATTCAAATGCATTTGTCTCTGTTTCTCTGTACAGTCTAATGAATATCAAAACACAAAATGATTGATTATTATTCCTTTTATTAGAGATAACGAATTATGCTTCCTCATATGCAGCCATCCTAGGCAGGTAGTATGTTTTACCAGAACTATTGACCCAGCTGGAAAGAATAGTTTGTCTTCTCGATTCTAACTTGCAGTCAGAATAAACTACTGTGTAGCAGTTTTTTTCTGAGCATATCAGTTGATCTAGTAAGATATTATTTGTCCCTACCATATTTGTATTTCCTGTATCCTTAGGATGCTAGAGCTTCAACTCTATTATTTGAGAAAGAAAAAGAGAGAAAACATGATGCTAATGGGCTTTGCTTCTCAGGAGGGTGAATGAGCCTGTGAAGAGTTTTGCTACTGCACTCTACGGAGCCTGACACCTCTCACGCAGGAAGCGAACATGACGACCACTGCAGTGCAGAACCCGCTTTGTGTGGTTTTGTCAGGCTGCTACCCACAGCAGTTCCTCAGACTGAGTAGCTGAGGTATCTGCATTCTGCAGGGTAGTTCTTGCATTGACCCTGACTCAGGGTGTAGGCCCTTAGTGCCTTCCCACATTTTTCCCAAATCTTTACCCACATTTCAAATGTCTTTCTTCCTGCAGCTCTATTTGCTGACGTTTATGCTTTGGAAAATCTTCCCTGGTCTCTGTGTTGACACGTCTAACTGGGAGGTCTAATGGTTCAAAAGTGCCATATATTCCACCAGTCTATCAGCTTTCATGGAATTAATCGTCTGCAGGATCATGTCTTCTGGGAAATAAGGCTGCTAACTGGGATGGGGTTTTCAAAGTAATGGACTACATTCAACACCTAATTCCTCTGGATCTTTCTACTTGGCACAAGTTTAGAGGAGAAGAAAAAAATCTCCCTACCCCTCATCCTAAACAAGCCTTTGAAGGCAGGAGCCTTATATGTTCATTCAGGAGAATAACTGCAGGTACCTATTGTTGAAAACTTCCTGTGAAATAGGTAACAGTTGAGACAGCTGTCTTCTTTCAAAAGAAGAGAAATGGGAAAGCTGGCACCCCCTTCAGCCACAGGTGCCAGCCATGGTTGTGTTCGCTAATGTGAACACATTAAATGTCAAAAATTGATGAGCCACTTACCATTTGGATTGAACAGATGTTCATCTACCAGGGGAGACTATCGCTAATGTTCTAACCCTGAGCATCGATAAACCAGATACATTAGTCCATTCCTACTTGAACCCTGTAGGTGTTTGGCTTTTTCTAATAAACATGAGAAAAGCAGAACTGAAAACTGCAAGTCAAACCACAACAGCCACAGTTGCATTCATACAGCTAGACATTTGTTGTAGTTGTTTCTGGAACACTGAGATGACTGAGGGGCCAAATTCTCTTTTCCGAGGCACTCACGCAATAAACAAAATTATAAGATAGCAAAAATCTGACAGAATTTTACAAGTGAAAGAGAGGTGGGAAGAAATCTCCTTTTCCTAAAGTGGATCATTCCTAATTTCAGCATGAAAAGCAATCAGCATTAGCATGGTAGCTACACCATTTGGATAATTGGGGCTGTAAGAGAGCTTCACTGCCTTTGTTATCCTTTCTTATCCCCATGTTGGCTTTCACTTCAGAGCCAGAGATAATTCCTGCACACACAGACTCATAGAAGAAGTTAGACTGGAAGGGACGTCTGGGGTCACCTGGCCCAGCATCCCATTTCTGAAGCAGGGTACATCCTGATGCACGCTCCTTCGCACGACTGCATCGTTCTTGCCCGGCCCTGAGACCACCAGTGTGGTCCTGAAGAACACTATTCAGTTCCTCATTTCATACCACCTTGTGGAGGGAAGAAGAATGGACTTGTCCTTACAGCTCCGGTGCATGTAGACCCCTTTAATAAAGTACAAGTCTCCTTCAGCTCAGCTGATGATGACCTTTCCTCAGGGAACAAAGCTCCAGGAGTTTCATCAAACCTATGGCACAGTGTGCCCGTGGGCCCATGAGCCGAAACTGTTAGCTCCGTGCCCATTTATACTCCATTCAAACTGAGGCTGTTTGCAATAGAAAGCTAAAGCCTAAAAGCACAGCAGGAATTTTAGGTGTGTAACACTGTGGTCTGGTGCTTGGTCAGCCTTCTGGATTAAACACAAACTGTCATTCACAGACATGCCAATGCACACCAAATGATTACCCTCGTATAAGGAAATCTCAGCTGGTGGCAGGGGAGGTTACTCAATCTCATCATCCTATTCCCTATCAAATCACATTTTTGACTGCAGTTTTACATGTTGTGATGACACAGTCCTACGTCCTAAACCTGTCACTCCTGGGCGTGTGGAACTTTACATGTGGTCTGTCCATACTTTTTCTCAAGGGGGTGATTTTAATCCCTTGCCTACCTGGTTGCAGGGCTGGAGCCCAAGTCCTGTTTCCACTAAGCTCGTGGGAAAGATTTGTTTTCACTTCCAGCCCCTTAGAAATCCTTGATCCACTTCTCATTCTGCTTGGGGCACAATAGGAGATTTAGTTTGTCTGTTGGCTTTTGCCATTCCCCATTTGCCATATCACCACCTCAGTTCAGAACAAACTTCTCAGTTATCTCTCTCAGTGCCTTCCCACTTTGGGTCACTAAAGCCTGTGGAATATTCCCAGTTGTAGGAGCTCTGAAGTAATGCAGATCCTTATATCTCTTGCTATTGAGTTATATTAACCCCGAGAACAATGCTGGATATTTTATGCTGATTTTTTTTCCATTTCAGTCCATGCTTGTCGTGGTTTAACCCCAGCCAGCAAAAATAAACTCCACACAGCCGCTCGATCATCCCCCCCCCAGTGGGATGGGAGAGAGAATCGGGAGGGCACAAGTAGGAAAGCTCCTGGGTTGAGATAAAAACAGTTTAATAATTGAAATAAAACTAAGTAGAACAGTAATAATAACAATGAGAACAACAACAATAACAGAATGCACAAAGCAGGCAATGCACAACGCAACCGCTCACCGACTGCCGACCGCGTGTCACGAACGGGGGGCGAGCCCCCCCCCCCACCTGGTTTTTATACTGAGCATGATGTCCCATGGTATAGAATACCCCATTGGCCAGCTGGGTCCACCACCCCGGCTGTGCTCCCCCCTCCCAGTGCAAGCATCACCCAGCAACAGCCAAAGCATCAATGGGCCATCAACGCTCTTTTCACACCGAACCCAAAACACAGCACACCCCCCCAAGCTACTGGGAAGAAAGTTAACCCTGTCCCAGCTGGAACCAGGACAATATCCACCCCTTATTCTATACCATCTACATCATGCCCAGGTCTCACATTTTCCCATACATTCCAGTTAGTCACCGCTACTTTTCCCTGCCTTTTGATATATACACACACAGAGATACCATTCCCTTAGTCCATGGGCCATGCCTCTAAAACGTCCGTTGAGTTCATTTAGTCCATGACTTCGGGTTCCACCTGTCATAACAGTCTTGCAGGGCAGGAGAGATGGTGTGTGGTGCGGGAGTCTTGCATGCGGAGGCCAGTTCTGGGCGCTCGTCTGGTTCTATCATTGTTGCACCTTGCTCAGTTTCATCGGACTTCATCCTACATTAATCTGGGTGATTCTTACTGTAATACTGTTAATATGGCATATGGTAACCATAGAAGTGATGACATACAGTACTATGTAATAACTAACATCGTACAATTCAGTTCATTGGCTATTTTCACCCAAAATTAAATCCCCTTGAGGTACACACCGGACTTCCCCATCCTTTCTCATCACCCACCAAGTGCACCCAGGTCCCTGAGCGAAAACAATCCCACGGATGGGTTTTCCCTTGCCAGAGGCAGGAGCAACCCAGACCGTCTTCCCCAGCATATTTCTCATATGCACGACAGGAACTTTATCTCCCTCTACAGCACATGAGGGTTTGGATTGGGCAGGGCCAGCTCGAGTGACAGATCCCCTAGTGTTGACTAACCAGGTGGCCTTTGCTAAATGTGTGTCCCAATGCTTGAATGTCCCACCACCCATTGCCCTCAGTGTTGTCTTTAACAGCCCGTTGTATCGTTCAATTTTTCCAGAGGCTGGTGCATGGTAGGGGATGTGATAGACCCACTCAATGCCATGCTCTTTGGCCCAGGTGTCTATAAGGGTGTTTCGGAAGTGAGTCCCGTTGTCTGACTCAATTCTTTCTGGGGTGCCATGTCGCCATAGGACTTGTTTTTCAAGGCCCAGGATGGTGTTCCGGGTGGTGGCATGGGGCACAGGATATGTTTCCAGCCATCCTGTGGTTACTTCTACCATGGTGAGCACATAGCGCTTGCCCTGTCGGGTTTGTGGGAGCGTGATATAATCAATCTGCCAAGCCTCCCCATATTTATATTTCAACCATCGTCCTCCATACCAAAGAGGCTTTACTCGCTTGGCTTGCTTGATTGCAGCGCATGTTTCACATTCGTGGATAACCTGTGCAATAGTGTCCATGGTCAAGTCCACCCCTTGATCACGAGCCCATCTATATGTTGCATCTCTCCCTTGGTGGCCTGAAGTGTCATGGGCCCACCGAGCTATAAATAATTCACCTTTATGTTGCCAGTCCAGATCTACCTGAGCTACTTCGATCTTGGCAGCCTGGTCCACCTGCTGGTTGTTTTGGTGCTCTTCACTGGCCCGACTCTTGGGTACGTGATCATCTACATGATGTGCTTTTACAGTCAGGTTCTCTACCTAGGCAGCAATATCTTGCCACAATGCGGCAGCCCAGATGGGTTTACCTCTGCGCTGTCAGTTGTTCTGCTTCCACTGCTGCAACCATCCCCACAGGGCATTTGCCACCATCCATGAGTCAGTATAGAGATAAAGTACTGGCCATTTTTCTCGTTCGGCAATGCCCAAGGCCAGCTGGATGGCTTTCACCTCTGCAAACTGACTCGATTCACCTTCTCCTTCAGCAGTTTCTGCAACTTGGCTTATAGGACTCCATACCGCAGCCTTCCATCTCCGATGTTTTCCCACAAGGCGACAGGACCCATCAGTGAACAGGGCATATTGCTTCTCATTTTCTGGTAGTTTGTTATATGGTGGGGCCTCTTCAGCACGCGTCACTTCCTCCTCGGGTGATATTCCAAAATCTTTGCCTTCTGGGCAGTTCGTGATCACCTCCAAGATTCCTGGGCAACTGGGGTTTCCTCTTCGGGCCCGTTGTGTGATCAGCGCGACCCACTTACTCCACGTAGCGTCGGTTGCATGATGTGTAGAGGGGACGCTCCCTTTGAACATCCAGCCCAGCACTGGCAGTCGGGGTGCCAGGAGGAGCTGTGCTTCAGTACCAACCACTTCCGAAGCAGCCTGAACCCCTTCATATGCTGCCAATATCTCCTTCTCAGTTGGAGTGTAGCGGGCCTTAGATCCTCTGTATCCCCGACTCCAGAACCCTAAGGGTCGACCTCGAGTCTCCCCTGGTGCTTTCTGCCAGAGGCTCCAGGTAGGACCATTCTCCCCAGCTGCGGTGTAGAGCACATTCTTCACATCTTGTCCTGCCCGGACTGGCCCAAGGGCTACTGCATGAACTATCTCCTGTTTAATTTGTTCAAATGCTTGTCGTTGCTCAGGGCCCCATTTGAAGTCATTCTTCTTCCTGGTCACGTGGTAGAGAGGGCTTACAATCTGACTGTAATTTGGAATATGCATTCTCCAAAAACCCACAACGCCTAAGAAAGCTTGCGTTTCCTTTTTGTTAGTTGGTGGAGACATGGCTGTTATTTTATTGATCACATCTGTTGGGATCTGACGACGTCCATCTTGCCATTTTATTCCTAAAAACTGGATATCCTGTGCAGGTCCCTTGACCTTACTTCGTTTTATTGCAAAGCCGGCCTTCAGAAGGATTTGGACTATTCTCTCCCCTTTCTTGAAAACTTCCTCTGCTGTGTTGCCCCACACGATGATGTCATCAATGTATTGCAGGTGTTCTGGAGCCTCACCCTGTTCCAGTGCGGTGTGGATCAGTCCATGGCAAATGGTAGGGCTGTGTTTCCACCCTTGGGGCAGTGGGTTCCAGGTGTACTGGACGCCCCTCCAAGTGAAAGCAAACTGTGGCCTGCACTCTGCCGCCAAAGGGATGGAGAAGAACGCATTAGCGATATCAATGGTGGCGTACCACTTGGCTGCCTTTGACTCCAGTTTGTATTGAAGTTCTAGCATGTCCGGCACAGCAGCACTCAGTGGTGGCGTCACTTCGTTCAGGCCACGGTAGTCTACTGTTAGTCTCCACTCTCCATTGGACTTTCGCACTGGCCATATGGGACTGTTAAAGGGTGAGCGAGTCTTGCTGATCACTCCTTGGCTCTCCAGTCGACGAATCAGCTCATGGATGGGGATCAAGGAGTCTCGGTTGGTGCGGTATTGCCGCCGGTGCACTGTTGTGGTAGCGATCGGCACCTGTTGTTCTTGGACCTTTAACAACCCCACAACAGAAGGATCCTCTGAGAGACCGGGCAAGGTGGACAGCTGTTTAATTTCCTCCGTCTCCAGGGCAGCTATACCAAAAGCCCACCGATACCCTTTTGGGTCCTTGAAATACCCTCTCCTGAGGTAGTCTATGCCAAGGATGCACGGAGCTTCTGGGCCAGTCACAATGGGGTGCTTCTGCCACTCATTCCCGGTTAGGCTCACTTCCGCCTCCAACACAGTTAACTCTTGGGATCCCCCTGTCACTCCAGAAATACAAATGGGTTCTGCCCCTTTATAGCCTGATGGCATCAGGGTACACTGCGCACCGGTGTCTACGAGAGCCTTATATTCTTGTGGATCTGATGTGCCAGGCCATCGAATCCACACAGTCCAGTAAACCCGGTTGTCCCTTTCCTCCACCTGGCTGGAGGCAGGGCCCCTCTAGTCCTGGTCATCATATTCGCTATCTACTTCTTGTAAGTATGAGTCAGAAGTCCCTTTGTTAAGGTCGGAAGTGGAATCAGCCCTTCTACTCTGTCTGGGGAACTCACTGGAGACTGGAGCAGCAGTTTTCCTGGAAGAACCCCCTTTTGTGGTTGTTTTCCCTTGCAACACATGTACCCGTGCCTGTAGGACTGAGGTAGGTTTTCCATCCCACTTCCTCATGTCCTCTCCGTGGTCACGCAGGTAAAACCACAGGGTGCCCCGGGGTGTGTACCCACGATGTCTCCTCTCTTGAGCAGAGGGACGTTTGCTCCTAATGGCTGAGACGCTGGCCCGTGCAGGGGGGGAGCAGGACATATCCTCTTTGAGTTGCTGGACCTCCTGAGACAGTTTCTCCACAGCAGAGACACAGGCTCGTAGGGAGGAAGAGAGACTTTCTTCATATTGCCGGAGTTGGCCAGCCAGTTCATCCACTGTTTGTTCCTCTCCATCTCTCCAGGTCATTACTGCCAATGAGTTTGCATGTGACGCTGGTGCGCTCCGTACAAACTTCCGCCACATGGGTCGAGTGCATTTGACCTCATCTGGGTCTTTGGATAACTGCTGGTTGTTCAGGTCATCATAAATCACTTCCAGCACGGCTAATTCTCTCAGGTACTGGATACCTCTCTCCATGGTGGTCCACTTGCCTGGGTGGCATATAACATCTTCCTTGAAGGGATACCTTTCCTTCACACCTGACAGGAGTCGCCTCCAGAGGCTGAGGACTTGTGCCCCTTGTCCAATTGCTTTGTCAATGCCCCCTTCCCTAGAAAGGGATCCCAGCTGCTTGGCTTCCCTACCCTCTAATTCCAGGCTACTGGCCCCATTATCCCAGCATCGGAGCAGCCAGGTGACAATATGCTCGCCTGGACGACGGCTGAAGTCTTTTCGCATATCTCGCAGCTCACCCAGAGATAGGGATCGGGTGGTCACCATCTCATTTACGGGTTCTGCCTCCTCCTCCTCCTGTTCTCGTGATGGCCTTGGTTCATCTTCATCCCTTACTAGACGAGCTGATTTTCTTGTGCATTTTCTTTTTTGTATAGGGGCGACTGATACCGGCATGGGTTGGTTCTCTGTCGCAGGGGGCAGAGTAGCTGCCGTGCCTGCCGCGGGGGGTGAGGGAGCCGCTGTGCTTGCCGTGGGGGGTGGGGTAGCCACAGGGCCTGTTGCTTTGTCATCAGCTGCAGAGACGTTTCCTTCCCCTTGGGAGTTCTGAGTGGTGTTAAACAGGGCTCGGTAGGCGTGGGCCAGGCCCCAGCACATTGCAGTGATTTGCGTCTCCCTAGAATGGCCAGGGTGACAGCATACTTCTTCCAAATATTCTACTAATTTTTCAGGGTTCTGCACTTGCTCAGGGGTAAAGTTCCAGAACACTGGGGGTGCCCATCATCCTAGGAATTTGCCCATGCTTTCCCACTCGCCCTGCCACTCATAACTATCCAGCCTTGGGGCAGATCTCTGGATGACATTCTTAAATTGCTTACTAACCTTGGATAAAACCGCAACAATATTCCCAAGGAGTACCAATAGATGTATCTTAACTACCCAGGGATGTTCAAGGTACTGGCAAGTTATTTTAACAAAGGAGATGACATCATAGAGAAAGGTAGCGAGGGTGCCATTCTCTATTTCCTCCATAAAAAGTCTCTCTGAGGAAAAGGTATAATTGCTAATGGTCTCCATGAGGTGGTACCAGAAATGCAGAAACGGCTTCATTACGAATCCCAAATACCAAATAACCCCCAATGCCAGCGTTTTAGTAACAAATCTCCCAGGCAAAACATCATTAATCACGGCAGAGCACAACAGACTACAAAACCCAACTCCAATTTTTAACAGGTACAGTAAAAACAAGAGCATGGTGCAAAACAAATTAATATGTTACCAGATATAAATTCCTTAATATGCTCTAAATAATCTGTCATTATCTCAACCCTTCGTGCCCCACGTTGGGCGCCAAAAAGGACTGTCGTGGTTTAACCCCAGCCAGCAAAAATAAACGCCACGCAGCCGCTCGATCACCCCCCCCCCCCGGTGGGATGGGAGAGAGAATCGGGAGGGCACAAGTAGGAAAGCTCCCGGGTTGAGATAAAAACAGTTTAATAATTGAAATAAAACTAAGTAGAACAGTAATAATAACAATGAGAACAACAACAATAACAGAATACACAAGCAGGCAATGCAAAACGCAACCGCTCACCGACCGCCGACCGCGTGTCACGAACAGGGGGGCGAGCCCCCACCCCCCACCTGGTTTTTATACTGAGCATGATGTCCCATGGTATAGAATACCCCATTGGCCAGCTGGGTCCACCACCCTGGCTGTGCTCCCCCCTCCCAGTGCAAGCATCACCCAGCAACAGCCAAAGCATCAATGGGCCATCAACGCTCTTTCCACACCGAACCCAAAACACAGCACACCCCCCAAGCTACTGGGAAGAAAGTTAACCCTGTCCCAGCTGGAACCAGGACAATGCTGTTTTGGAATATGGAAAATTGGAGTATGGAAAATACGGAAAAATGTAGTTTGCTAAAAATTTAACCAAGAAATTACTAATGAAATCAGGTCTAAGCTTACAGGGAAGCTCGAGATTATGAGCTATCAAACAAATCTAAATAACAAGGTGCGAGAGATGGCATTTCTTTATATTCTGAACTCTTCAATAACAATTCTGACAGAGTTAACTCACGGGTTTCCGTTTTATGTCATAATGGCATATTGCATTTGGTTGACTCATTGATTTCCTGGCCCAGAAGTTTGCCTTGTGACTCACAAGTCCGGTTGCGCTAACAAGAATTTACCATGTTAATGTACTTTGTTATTTACAAATAATTCCAAAGAATTGTTGATCTTTTATTGAAAAATATGCATTTATTTGGGTTTGTGCACTAGACAGTGTGGAAAGAGTCTTCCCCAGCCCCAACTTGAAAATGAAACACTTTTCCAGTCACAACAGTAAAAAAGACACTTTTGATAACTTTGAGCAAAACTTCCCCTTTTTTTAGGGAGAAGAGCTTTTAGTTACAATTGCATTGAAGCTTTTCTTCATTTGTTTTCTTTAATTTATGAAGTAAAACTGTGAAGTTCATCCTATTTTATTATGTCCCACTGATGATACTGTTACCAATTAGTCCCAGCTTTTGATTTACCACAAAGACTATGCCCCAGAGGTCTCACAGGATGTATAAAGGTGTGACTTCTTTGAATTGCAGGTATTCAGAAGACTTGTTCTATACCCTGCATTGCTAACAGCTGGTTTTTCTCCTAGTAGGACTGGAGTTACGATGTCTATCCCCCTTTTATTTCCAGTCCTTGCCAGGGAGATAAGGAAGACTGCTAGTGACATCTCAGGAAAGAAATTAATGGCAAGACTGAGCAAAGTTTGCATCAATCTGTGATTTTAGAGTTGTCAACTAAGGTATGTTTCTTTAGGTAAGAAATTCCAGCAGCTTCTGCAAATCAGCATTCGGTTTCTGATATTAGACATGTAGGTAAGCTGAACTGTAGGGTCCTGAGAACAACAAAGTTCCCGGCGATTAGGAGAGCGGTGAAACTAGTGTCAGTGATGAAGGATTTAGCCCGGTTTCTCTCCCTTACAGCACTATTGGTGTGAAAGAAACAGTTCCCTGGTTTTGTCTTTCCTCATATGTCACTCTGCATTGTGACGAAGCTGTTAATTATAGCTAGGTTTTACTTAAAACGTTAAAATGTGTTTAAATGGGTTAATATACGGCACTAATTGGCACTAATACTGAACCTGAATGAGTCAGCAGTTTGTTTCATCTGACATTACTGGCTTCTGAATATTGAACCACAGAAAGAAATGGCTTGCGGGATTTTATTTTGCAATGCTAGATGAACAGGGAAGATTTTGTCCAAACATAAAACCATCTTTTCCTTCCCCTGTATTTAAACTGTCTGCTTTTGAATACTCGTGCACTTCTAGACCCTCTAATCCCAGAATACCAAATTTTATTCTGTAGTGAGATAAAAACCACTGGGATTTCAGCTTCAAATAAGCCTCAAGTGATTTTTACCCTGTACGTTCAGTGCCGTTAGGCTGAGCTGCTACTCTGACTTCGGAGTAAGACCCCAAACTTGGTTCTCTTACCATTTTACTTCATACTGAAGGAACAGCAAAGAAATGTTTTATAATACTACATTTAATAATATTCCTAAACTGAGAGTTTGCAAAGAAGCAGGGAACTTAAAAGGAAACAAAGTTCTCTTGCTTACTGTTATGATTGCTTCACTGTAGAACTACTGCCCATTTGTGTCGGAGGACTACACCCTGCTGTTATACTGTGCTTTGGGGATTATGAAGGGGAAATGGTTTTGTTACTTGTCTCACCATTCATGTCAGATTTCTTTTTGACAGTGACCTTTATGATGAATGAAACCAAAGTGATGGAGTTCGTCTTGATTGGATTTTCAGATTTTCCAGATCTTCAGATTCCATTATTTGTCTTTTTTTTCCTGACTTACCTGGTCATCCTCACTGGAAATGTCCTGCTAATGACAATTGTCAGGCTTCACCGTCACCTTCACATCCCCATGTATTTCTTCCTTTCCATTCTCTCTTTTTCAGAAACTTGCTATACATTTACTGTCATTCCCAAGATGCTGGTAAATCTAATAACAGAAAAAAAGTCCATTTCTTTCACTGGATGTGCTGCTCAGATGTTTTTCTTCCTTGGCTTTGCAGGGACTAACTGTATGCTTCTAACGGCAATGGGGTATGACCGATGTGTGGCTATATGTAAACCTTTACATTACAGACTCCTCATGAACGACACAGTCTGTAGTCAGCTAGTGGCCTTTGCAGTGGTGACTGGCTTTACCTTGTCCCTGATAAATACCTACATTATATTCACATTGCCTTTCTGTGGAGAGAAGGAAATTAATCACTACTTCTGTGACATGCGTCCTGTCATTCAGGCAGCTTGCACACAGAATAATGGAATTGAGATAGTAATTTTTATTATTTGTATTGTGGTTCTGTGTGTCCCATTCTTATTGATTATTCTCTCGTACATTTTGATCTTCAACACCATCCTCAAGATCCCCTCTACTGAGGGGAAACGTAAAGCCTTTTCCACTTGTGCCTCCCATCTCACTGTGGTTGTGGTGCACTTTGGGTGTGCCTCCATCACCTATTTAAGGCCCAAATCCACCTATTCCCTAGAGGAGGACACTCTGATTTCTGTCACTTACACTGTGGTGACTCCCTTGCTGAACCCTGTGGTTTATAGCCTGAGGAACAAGGATGTGCAGTTGGCCCTTCGGAAAAGCCTGGGACGAAAACTGTGCACATGGATGACGTAAAGGAAGCTCCTTGAAGCTCTGGTGTGAATGGGCTCTCCCCTTAGGTAGATGGTATTTTTTGTACTTTGGCATTGAAAAAGCAGGGTACATTTCTATTTGGAATAACGCTGGATGTCAACCTGGATAATCCTATAATAATCGGTAATAGGAGAAATTGCATTACTAAAAGCTGACCTGCAGCCACCACTCGCTGTCAGCTACATTACTTACTGTTTTGGGCTGGTAAGGGAGATGAAAAGACCATTGTGATGTACTGAAGAGTAAAGGATTAGCATGGTACCTACACCATTTGGATAATTGGGTCTGTAAGAGAGTTTCACTGCCTTTGTTATCCTTTCTTATCCCCATGTTGGCTTTCACTTCAGAGCCAGAGATAATTCCTGCACACACAGACTCATAGAAGAAGTTAGACTGGAAGGGGTCACCTGGGGGTCACCTGGCCCAGCATCCCATTTCTGAAGCAGGGTACATCCTGATGCACGCTCCTTTGCACGACTGCATCGTTCTTGCCCGGCCCTGAGACCACCAGTGTGGTCCTAGAGAACTTTACTCAGTTCCTCATTTCATACCACCCTGTGGAGGGAAGAAGAATGGTCTTGTCCTTACGACCCAGGTGGGTGGAGTGCCTTCAATGAAGTACAAGTCTCCTTCAGCCCAGCTGATGATGGCCCCTCCTCAGGGAAGAAAGCTACTGGAGTTCCATCAGACCTATGGCACAGCGTGCCCCCGGACCCTGAGTTGGTGGCCATTAGCTCCGTGTCCATTTATGCTCCATTCAAACTGAGGCTCTCGGAGAGCACAGGTGGGCCTGTGACCCTTCTCCTCTTGGCCGCTTGGTGGGAGATTGAGGAACGCCTTGTTCATCTGGAGCGCACCGGTTCTCTGAACACAGGGAAACAGACTGGCTGTCTTACACCTTTCCACGCTATGTCAGTAGGTCACAGTCAATAAACCTGAAGCACAGCCAGAGAAAAGGACAACAGTGACTTGGTCTTGCTATTGTGACTTGCGCCCGTTGTCTTGGTGGGAGAGAGACAAAGCTGTTGTTAAGTCCAGCCAGGGAGTTGATCGGTCTCTGATTCTGCTCTATCAGAAACCATCTGCCCTAGTTACGCCACCCAGCAAAACACCATCCTACCTCATGGCTGGGCTGGCTGCGCACACCCGTATTAGAGTTTGAGGGAGCAGTAGTGTATATCTCAATGATGGGGATCCAACATCTTGCTCAGGGGCTGGGTCGTCTTCTGCTCATGCCCGAGGCTTATTTCCACTTCCCTCCCTCAAGCCCCTCCTCCCCGGTCACATTCAGCAAGATTAGAAGCAAACACCGAGTCACTTGGCGCCCGTGTGAATACCTCTTTCCCACCTGAGAATGGTGCTGTTTGAACCTCATGTTCTCCCGATTCCGCCACACACGCAATCTAAGCCCTGCTAAAATCACCTTCTTTCTAAGCACATCGCAAACCACGTTAGAATAACTCGCTCAGAGCACACACTTTTGCTAACTGCTCCAAGCATGCCTCAAGATTTTCCCTGTTCCTTTCCAAAGACTGCTGCACAATCCAGCCCTGACTCATTAGGACAGGGACAGGGATCACTACGAGGAAGTTTATCTTTAACCACATTTTGCTTTTGAAACTACCTGTGAGCTTAAGCCCTCCTGAGCTTAGGTCCTTGACAATATGTCTCCCTTTGGCCAGAAAATGTGAGCCTGTGCTCCACCTCACTGTTATGATGCCCTGGACTCCCTATGGCTGCCCCAGGCCAAGCCACGAGATGTGGGTGCCTTTCTTTCCAGACCTTCCTTCAAACCACAGGGCATGATTGCCATCACAGGCCAGGACTGCAGGAGCTTCACCTTTCACAGTTCAACAAAGGCCGGGTCCAAAGGGCATCTAAGCATCTAAATTGCAGCTCATTTTTGGCATGCTGCGCAATCAGGGGCTTTTTCCCCATCTCAACCTCCCCACAGGAGATGGCTGAACCTGAGCTAAGTAAAGGGTGAAATCCCAACTTTTATTGACAGCGATCGGGCGACAAATGCTACAGCAGCAGCAGCGGCTGTGCCTGACCTGCCATGCAGGCAATACGCTGCCAGAGCCTGAACTGAGCACGGTTCAGGTTCACAGAGCCCTGCTCAGTACTTTGGGTAACGGAGCCAGCGGGCCGAGGCTCTGCCTGCCCGGACGGCACAGGGGAGGGTCCCGTGGTGCCGCGAGAGGAGCCGCACGAGGCGTCATTAAGGTGTCAGCGTTTCAATGATAACAAGTCTGGTGGGGCTCCTGCACGTGGCACGGGTGATTCCCAGTGCCGCTGTTGTGCTGCAACACAGGCCACAGCGGGGGTTGTTAAAAGTTAAGACTTCGTGTTTTGCAAAGCATTTCATGTCTGCTGGCGATGATGTTAGGGGCTGGCCGCACAGGGCCGCCAGACAGTGCTTGGTGAAGCCCCCGGGGCTGTGAGCAAAGCCAACGCAACAACAGACAGTTCCTCCCCCAAGACAAGGACAGATGATGACCTCTGCTCCTCTGCCTTCATTGCCACGGGCGGCCAACACCACCCGGTCTGCAGCTCCCCCTTTCTGCCACAGCCCGAGGGCCTCTCGGCACGGCCGCTGCAAGCATGGCAACGCAGGCATGGCAGACGTGGTGGGGGAAGAAGGCTCCGGGCTGCAGCTGTGTCTCCCACGTGCCTACCGACCCTGTCCACTCTCATGTCCGTAATACATATAACCCTTCTGCTGTTTGCCGGCACGCGCACCAATGCACCTACACGTTGATTTTAATGGCAGCTTGCCAGGAATAAAAGCTCAGCTTGTGCTGGTGTTGTGCTGAATCTGAACATTTGTTACTGTGGTTGGGATTGCTAAACTGTGATCAGACTCCAGACACAAGGGTCCCCCTTTCGGAAAGACTGCCCCGTTTCATTTCTTTATGAATGAAAGGTGTAACACAGAGGGCTCTTCCCGGTCACTACCTCGAGCTCTCCCTCTGTCTTGCCCCAGCAAATACAGGACTTGGTGCTCTCCCACTTTCCCCTGTTGGCCGTGATAATTCTCTCTATAGCTCCGGCATCCCCCTTCATCCAAAACATGGCATCTGCAGCCGTGTGCTGACCCCCTTCCCTCTCTGCGCTCGTTTCCTTTCTTCCTTTGCATCCGTTTTCTCTCCCTGCACGTGCCTTGAAGGCTCTGAAAATGCCTGATGCCATTTACAGCAGGTCTGAACGTGCCCCCTCTGAGCCCCTCTGCTCTGCCAAAGCTTGACTGTGCCCACATCCCCCGTTCACGGGCCAGTCCCGCTGTTAAGGTTTCTCCGGCTGTGTCCCACGCAGTGGAAACAGCCCCTCTCGTTTGGAGTCACCTGCTTCCTCCCGTCACGCCCCGGATTGAGAACGAGTGCTGTTCTTCTCAGGTCACGTAGGACGGGGACAAACTTGCGGAGAGGACTGGAAGCCTCTGAGCCAACAGGGCCACCAGCAGAGAGGTTGTAAGCAGCGACAAGGCCCGGACTTTGCAAGTCTCAGAGTCAGCATCTGTTCTCCCCTCCTCCAGTCTGGCCCCGTAGCTAGAAAAAATACCTTGCCATTAAACGAATGCGGAATATGGTTCCTTTTATAGGCAGAAATTCTAAGGCAGGTATTTAACATGCCTCAGCATGGGTCAAACTTAAGGATATGCTCTCCCGTATGTCTTTCTCATAGCAGGTTATCTTGCGCCACACACCTCAACCCCAGGAAAGGGGACAACCAAAACACTGGTTATCCTTGGCTTATTTTCAGATTTCCCGGTGGGGGATGCCTTTTTTAACCTTTGATTGCTCCTATACGCTGAAAAAAATTTCAATCTCCTGGTATTGCGGCAGGTGACTTTGTTGCATTTGGAGCACTGATTATTAGTCGGGAATACCTGTTTATTTTATAAATTCCCCATAGTATCCGTATTTATATCAGTATCATTTACATCAGCAACAAGAAGTTTGTGGTGCCACTGAGAGACTTTCCCAGGAGTGTTAGAGATGTGTTTATGTGCTACCTATTGTCTCTGACAAGACAATGGGAGATGGACGTGACTTACCCCTGCTCTCCCCTGGAAACCACTTCTGGAACGTGTTAGTAGAACAAGATTGAAAGAAGAGTGTGTTTCAACCGTTCCCTGAGCCAAAGCGCTTCATGCCCTGCGTTTCTATGAAATCCTGCACCGAGCTGGGTCACCTGTTTGTGGCAGTTTTGAGCGGACTGCATTTGCCTATGGAAACCAGACAACACGCTTGCCTATGGCACGTGCACCCTTCCTTTCTCTTCCCTCTCCTCCCATGGAGCTCCAGGGAAAACTAACTTCAGCCTAGATGTATGGGATACATATACTTAACATCCTGAAGACCTTGCAGTGTGGAAATAACTAGGAAAAGTGGGGGGAAATGAGTAACAGTCTCTGTCAGAAAGTGGCTTTTCCTGCCTTCCCAGGGTCCCGAGTGGGGACACGTGCGATGAGAAGAGGCCGCAGGAGGGCCTGTCCTTGCGTGCTTCACCTGGAAGAAAGGCGGGCAGTGTGCTCAGGCTGGATCTGGAACCTGAGGGTTCTCCGAGAGCCATGGAAAGAAAGGTGTGGAAGACACCAGCTGTCGGGCTCTGCGTGGGCAGGCAGCGGTGGGGATTGGGGTGCTGGCTGTCACGAGCCCAAGTGCTTTCCTGCCCTCCCCACCCAGGAAGGGCAAACGCGGCACTTGCTGTCTCCCCCCTATTCTCCCTTGGGACGCCGCAAGAGGAACCTCCAGGGCCCTTTGCTCTTCTAGAAACATTCACCCGCACCATCCCTCACAGCCTGTGCCACCCTTTGGGGGGCAGATCCCTTCTTCCCTCCTCAGCTGCTTTCAGACCAAGTGCAAAACTGAGCCGGAGGCAGGTGCTGCCCGTCAGGGCCAGTTGCCCTCCAGGCAGGTTCCTGCCCTCCTTCTCAGCAAGGGCTGCTCTACAGCCTCCCTCTGCAGAGCCTTCTGTCTGCATCCAGCTGCACGCCTTTGGCCAGCCAGGAGACGCCAGTCCGACACACAGCACAAAAGGCCCATGGCCCGTACGGCATTGCAAAAGCTTTTATTGTGCCCTTAGACCATAGTTCCTGGCACACGTGGTAGTCCTTGCCTTGCCTTGCTGGTGTGGGGCAGGCGCTGCTACCTTCTTCTCACTCGACAGCGGCAGTGGCACGGGCAGGTGCAGCCCTTTGCGTGGGTTGTCTCTTCTTGCTCTTGGTCGTCTTCTTTTTGGAGGATGAGGCCACGCGCCGGCTTTGGGGGGCAGCCCTGCCGCGGCGCCTGGGCACGCCGCCTCGCAGGAGCTGCTTGAGCACAGAGCTCCCTTGCACCGCCGCCTGCATGTGCGATGGAGAAATGCGCTGCTGCTTGCTCTTCTTGGAAATCTTGCCAGCCGCGTCCATGGTCTTGTGCGTCACCCACTGCAGCACCGCAGCCAGATAGACGGGGGCCCTGGCTCCAACGCGCTCAGCAAAGCGGCCTCTGCGCAGCTGCCTGTCTACGCGGCTCACAGGGAAGAGCAGCCCGGCCCGGGAGGACCGGGAGGAGCGGCTCTTTTTGGCCTTTGCTTCTGCGCCTTCGGAGGGGCCCCCAGAACATGCCGCTTCGGGCTCCCTCTCCCGCTCAGGCATTGTGCAGACCTCCTCTTCTCCGGACATGCTGCTGGCAGCTTGCTCCCGCAGGGATCTCCCTGCCGCGCCTTCCCGTGCCCTGCCTGCCTTGCCCGCCTGCCCTTGCTTCCCTTGCTGGCCCTTGCTGCTGGTTCCTGTCTCCGGGCTCGGGTTGCCTGCGCTTGTCCTTGCCGGCCTGGCCAAGCCTTCTCTGTGGCCGAGACACTTTGGCTGAGCCCCTCCGAAGAAGGGCTCGGGCTCAGGCCCTCTCCTGCGCAGGCTCGGGCTTTTGCTCACCCGGGCAGCGGGAGCTAGGGCTCTCCTGGTGGCGGGGACCAATAGGAAAGGACTTCCTCTGTGACCTCACCTCCCCGCTTGTGACATCATCCCCCCTGGCTCCGCCCTTTGCGGGTGAGCTCAGGGAGCAGCTCTGCTCCCCAGCTCTGCTCCTCTTTTCCATGGCGCTTGGAACTTTCCCAGCGCTTGGCACGGGGGGAGCTGCCACGAGGCTGAGCGCTCTCCTCTCCTCCGCGTTCTCCTCCCTGGCCCTGCCCTGCGACAGCTCTCCCTTCAGCCCTTGCCTCTCCCCTCCAACCCAAACCCGTGTTGCCACTCTTGGGGAGAGGACTTTCTTCCCTCTGTCACGGCATCCCAGAGCCACAGGCTGCCCAGACATGGGTCCCGTTGGGTCTTGCCCATCAAGGCCTATCACCTCAGAAGGGTCATTAGTAGAGACATATTAGGCAGTGGCAAAGCCTGGACTTTGAATGTTCCAATGCCAGCATCCATTCTCCCCTCCTCCATTTCAGTCTTGCCCCTTAGCTGGAAAGAATACCCTGTATTTGTGTCCGGTGTGTGAGAGAGAAATGCAGGGACTCCCCATGCGAGTTAAGTTTCATCAAGTCATTGACATTGTGTCTGAGAAGTTGCAGTTATGTGATCGACATTTTCAAAGGTCTGTGATGAAGGATGTTTAAAAACAAACCTTTGGGTAAAGGGAACAATACCTTCTCTTCCCAGAAGATACCAGCCTTCGTTTTGATCTTATTTCCTTTGATTTTTGTGTAAGCTTCCTCATTTTTATCTTTCTGTGTAGACCCTCATGTCACAAGGTTATTAGGTACATGGCTTAAACTCCTCTGGAGTCTTAGTTGGGCAGCAAGTAAGTAAGAAGCTACAGTAATTTATTATTACTCTTATTAGTGTTAGAGTTAGTCCCATGTGAAAGACTGTTTGAAAGTGTGAAATATTTTCGGTCCTTGTAGCATTTCAAGGTATAATGTTGTATTTGGGAAAAGATCGGCTTTTCTAATGGATTAAGCTGTGATATGATAATTTCATTCCTTTGTCTTCCGATCATTCTTTCTAGCAGAACTTTTTTGCATAAATGAGAAAAAGAGATCAAATCCTCACAACAGAACTAATCCTGCTCAAATTTTCCAGTTTTCTGGATGCCTAGCTTGTGGTCTTCCTTGTGTGTTCCTTCATATACCTGCTTATGCTTGTCAGAAATGTCAACGTTATGGTAATAATAAGGATTGACTGTACTCTCCCATTTATTTCTTTCCCTCTGTTCCTTCATTTTCATAGATCTGTTATTAACTAGTCATTGTCCCTAGTGTGTTGGCAAATTTCTTAAAAGAAATCAAGACCATTTCATTTATTTCCTGCCTTATGCAGATGTTTTTCTTCACTGGTTCTTCATGCTCAGTTTGTTTCCTTCTAGTAGCAATGGGTTATGGTTGGTGCTTTGCAATATAGAAGCCTTCAAACCCATTCTCCTGAACCCCAAAGCCTGTACTCATCTGGTGGCCTTTCCAGCACTAATTGGGTTTGGGCTGTCTCTAAGAGAGACATCTTCCATATTTAACTTAAGTTTCTATGCAACTTGTGATTATATGGCTTGCATGGACAGCAATGGAACCGAACTTTTCATGTTCAGTCTTAGCATGTTGGTTATATTTGGCTCATTCCTATTGATGCTGCTTTCTTAAGACTTCATCGTAAAGCAAATTCCCTCTACTGAAGAGAAGCAAAAAGCTTTTCCTAAGTGCTTTTCTCATCTTGTTGTGGTGCTGTGCACTTTGAATGTGTCTCCATGATAGGTTTGATGCCCAAATCCTTGGATCTACCTTGGATGAAGACACTTTTCTTTGTTACTTATACTGTAATGACTCCCTTTTTAAACTCTGTACATTATAACCTGAACAAACCAGAACATGCAGCTGGCCCTTCGGAAGACCCTTGGCACATTCAGGGCTCAGTTAGAAATCTAATTTAACCCCTTGAGAAGTCCTCACCCAATCCAGCAGCTGACAGCTTCATGGAAAGAAAAGGCTATGATATCAACTGCATCATGGGAGAATCTTGCCTATTCAGTGTCTTCTGCAAATTAAGCGCTCCTCAGAAATCATTCTCATGCAAGAAAACCTTCAGTGAACAGAGTCTGGTAGAAACATGACTTCAGAAATCCATACAGGACATTTGCAACTGTCCTTCCTAGGCCTCTGCTTGAACACACTCTTAGTTTTCTTCCCACCAGACCGTTTTTGTCCCATCTAGAATGCAGTCTTTCTAGGATGTCCACGTCCTTATGGTTGTTTTTAGGAAGTGATTAGGAGAATGCCAATACCATCAGGCCTGCAACGGGCATCAGTATGGTGATACCAGTATGTCTTACCCATCTGTCTCAGATGTTCCCCTGCTGACCACTGAAAGCATCCTGCTCTCTCCAAATCTTCCTGACTGAAGAAGTTGTTTTGACATGTGTTCTATGGTCAGAACAATGTTTGCTTTATGGTCCTGATTAGGTTGTGGTAATCAGGGGCAGGGATGCCCAGCAGGTAATCTTGGACAGTCCAGATCGTGATTTGCATACTTTATTATCACATTCCTCATCCCTCCCATTCTGCACCACAAGCTCCTCCCATATAAAGAACCTGCCCCCTTTTTCTCACTACTCCCGGTTTTACTACATCTGTTACCTAATTTGAGATTTATGATACTGTTATCTAGGCAATTTTGGCTCTATATGGTGTTACTCATATAACCAAACTATGGTTGGCCTTGCAAAATTCTTGCCACCAATACCTCCCTCCAATTATCCGTGAAGTGCAATGATTTCTCACATGAACTGCCCCTTAACAACCCGAGAAATCCAGCCATTCTTCATGGTGTTGTCTGTAACTTTTGTCAGCCTTTCACACTGTTACTTGCCATGTTGGGCAATTTCTCATGCCATGGCCAGTAGTTTCCTATGCCTTGGCTGGTGAGTGTAACCTCAGGGCAGGGCATAGTCAGGAGCCTACATGTGCCTGCAGCCCTAGCACTTGCCGTGGGAGTATTTCAAACACAAATGCAGCCCCAAAGAACCACTCTCAGAAGAGGCAGCACAGCTCCTGGGCTGAGAGTTCACCATGTCTGCAACCTGAGGAGGCAGCAGAGGGAAGGGTTTTTTAGCCTCCTCCCAAACCAACGTCACAGAATTCTTCCCGATTCTTCCTGAAAACTGGATTTCCCCCTTTCTCCCTTGCACAAATTCTGCTGGTTCTGGTGTTCTCCTTCACGTACTTGTCTGCTCTCACCGGCCATATCCATATAGTGGTGATAATAAGGGTTGATTGTTCTCTCCATTTCTCCATGTACTTCCCCGCTACTCTCTGCTTCTCAGAGACATCGTATACCTTTGTCATTGTCCCCAGCATGCTAGTAAATTTGGTAAGAAAGCAAAAGGTCCTTTTCTTCACCGGACATGCTATCCAGATGTGGTTTTTTCCTTGGCTTTTGATGCATCAATTGCATGATCCTAGCATCAGCGATAGATGATCGTTATCCCTCAGTCTGTAGGCCCTTGCACGTTATCATAAGTCACAGGTTCTGCATTCTGCTGGCAACTTTTTCAGCGTGGACTGGGTTTCTGTTCTCAGTAACAGAGACATGCATTATTTATCTTTCTGCAAGTAGAATAAAACCAACTACTTCCTCTATGATTTGGCACCACTTCTTGAGCTTGTGTGTGCCAGGAGCTGTCTAGATGAAATCGTCATTGTTATAATTTGTGTTTTGGCTGCATTCTGCTCTTTCACTTGATACTGCTCTTTTCCTTCTAATTCTCAACACCATCCTGAAGATCCCTTCCACTACGAGAAGGTGGAAAGCCTTCTCCATTTGTGCATCCCACTTTACTGTGGTTATTATGCACTTTGGGTGTGCCTGCATCATCTGCTTGAAGCTCAAATCCAGGGTACACCCTGAATAAGGATGTTCTGATTTCTGTCACCTACACAGTAGTAACTCCCCTGCTGAAATCATTGTTGTACAGTCTGTGGAACAAAAATGTGGAAGATGCTCTCTTGTGAAAAACAAATCTTTGGGGTTCATGAAATTTATCATGGAGTGAAGTTGAGAAACCTGTACAGCTGGAAAACCTATATTTCAGCTAGCTGAGAGGTGTGATAAAGTCTTTTTCCTGACCAAAAGGCTTGAGACAAACAAAGGAAGAAGCTGGATGGGACAGCAGAGAAGCAGTGTGGTGGAAATGGGCAGCGCAGACCCACGGTGGTCTTCACAGTGTGGGTCCGAAGTAGCAGTGGGCAGCTTTCCATCTGTGGAGTATCTGGGGAGGGAAAGCATCAGCTCCTGCATCCACACGGCCTGAGACGCAGCAAACGGGTAAAGCAGAGCTGTTCAGGCAGGTTTAGAGGCTAATTCATGTCTCACAGATAGGCATCCTGCATGACTGATGCAGAGTGCTGCCAGGTAGGTGTTGTACTACTGCTGTGTCCCCTAGGTTGAAATATAAGGCATAGCCGCCTAGAAATGGTTGATTTGTGTGATTAAAGGCTCATCCCCACAAACACAAAGGAACAGAATTCAGCAAAAGGAACACGGGCAGGTAGGGAAACCCCCGGTAACCTGAGCAAAGCCACCGGAGCACCCTGACCCGGCTCCTCCCAGGGCTGCCACAGGGCAGTGACCAGCCCCGTTGTGGGGGAGTGAGACCCCCCAGGTGAGTCAAAGGGAGGGACTCCCTTACAGACTGCCTAGGGGTATGGGACTCATTACGGGATCATGAGAAAAGCATTCTGAGATTGTGCGAGACTTTTTATGGGCTGTTTAGGGGAAGAGCCAAAGGTGGAAAGGGAGGGATCAAGGTGCTCTAGAAGGAACAACGGTGGGAAAAGAGAGGGAAAATGGGACAAAAGGGGCTGGTCACTTCTAGACAGGTTGCTGGTCAGTACACTTGTCTGGCTATGCCCTGCACCTGATCACCGCAGTCTCTCCTGTCTTCTTCTTAAACTCGATCCTGACTGTTTTCCTGGGTGAAGGGCTCTCTATTCTGTGTGCACCTGTGTGTATGGAGGTCTGAGTGCCAGCCACTGGTGAGGGGCCCCTGGGTCAAAAGGGGCCGTGAGTCTGAGGTGCTGGTAACTGGGGAGACTGGAGAGTGTGCCTGTTGTGTGGGTGTGTGCATGTCAGTGTGTAGTCATTAGCAAATATTGAGCTGGACTAGCCATCAAGTAGGATAAGATGTTTGACAGCCAGGTATGATAAGGGCTTGCCAGCATCAACATAACGTTAGAAAACCTATTTTTATTTCAGACACGGTCTCATATTCCCCCTTGGGACTGTGCAAGAAGGACATGAAGATTGCTTTGCTCTTCTAGAAACATTCACCCGCACCATCCCTCACAACCTGTGCCCATCCTCTGGGGGGCAGATCCCCCTCAGCTGCTTTCAGACCAAATGCAAAACTGAGCCGGAGGCAGGTGCTGCCCGCCAGGGCCAGTTGCCCTCCAGGCAGGTTCCTGCCCTCCTTCTCAGCAAGGGCTGCGAAGCCTCCCTCTGCAAAGCTTTATCCCCATGTCCAGCAGTGTGCCCAGCACTGACGGGGTGCTCTCTCCCACTGGGCTGTTGCTCTTCACGCTTTGCTGCTGAAAACCTGCGAGGCATGCCCCAGGCACAGCATGGCGTTGCAAGGGCTTTTACTGTACCCTTAGACCAAGAGCCTTGCAAACAGGACAGCCCTTTCCTTGCCTTGCCAGTGTGGAGCAAGAGTTTCTGCTTTCTTTGCACTTGAGGGTGACACTCCTATGTGCAATCCTTCTTAGGGCTGATTGTTTAATATTCCTCTTCTTGAGACGTGGGGCAACTGACTTCTTTCTTTGGTGTGCCCCTGCTTTGCAGATGGTGATGCCTGCCAAGAGTTTCTTCAGTTCAGAGTATCTTTTGACAGTCTGTAGAATATGCCATGGAGAAATGTGCTGTTTTGCTTTGCTCTGAAATGTCCTTGTCCATGTCTACCGTCTCGTATGTCGAGTACTGGAGCACAGGAGCCAGACACACAGGGGCTCCAGCCCCAGTACATGCTGCCTGCTTCCCTTTGTGCAGCTGCCTGTCTTTGGGGCTCACAGAGATAGCCAGCCCAGCCCTGGAGGAGCAGCTCATTTTGGTCTTCATTTCTCTTCCAAATGGCCTGCAAAAGGCAGTTTCATGTCCTGTCTCCTTCTCAGACGTTTTGCAAGATAGTGCTCTGTAATCATACTTTCTTTAGCTTGTATTGATATTTCTTTCTGGTTTTTGTCTTTCCTGACTTTCTTTTCGGGCGTGACTGATTTGCTTAAACATTTTTCTTTTTAGAGGGTAGCTCGGTTCTCTCTACCTGGCATTCTTACCTCCCGTGAATTGCTTTCCTTGCTTACTTTCTGTCCCAGCCTTGTAAAATAAATGTAAGCAACTCTTGGGCACTGGAGACTTCTTTTGTGATTGAGTCTGTCTTTAAATAAGGGAACAAATGTCCCTTTTGACTGGGTGGATAGGAACCAATGGGAAGCTGTAACCTTTGTTACTCAAGCACAGGAGGCAGCTCATCCTTTTATTGCGTCACTTGCCTTGACACACCCTCTGCTGCGTACTTCTCTGATTCACATGGTTCAGGGAAGTAAAATTCTCTTATAGCTTTACTAAGAATGTTACCTTGTCACCCACACTATTCTTGTTTAATACAATTTTTAATTTAAAGGGTGGTGAAGAATAAAGCAAGAGACACAAATTCAATGGATGGCTGTGAGTGGCCTTTTCTGGGAGTTTTTATGAATGGGTCTTATAGGCACTGATTACTGTTGATGGAGCAAAAGCTACCAGAAAACAAGACAAGGAGAAGGAGAGTATGTGCCGAGAGGTACTCTGCGAAAACCTCCTAAGGTCTGATAGACTCTGGAGCCCGGGAGTTCCGCTGGAGCTGCAAGACCTGGTCAACCCAGAATGCCAACAGCCTGCCAAACCTGTACCAGCAGCACACACCAGCACCTACAACACGCACAGTAACCCAGACTGCTGCCGGGCTGCGGCTGCTGTTTCCAGCAAAGCCTGCAGGGTTGGGCATACAGCTGATGAAACTCAGGGCCCTCTGAGGGACTTTCTGAACACCTGCCCTGAAGCCACCAGTGTGTCAATACACCCTTTTGCTGCCAAGTGTCACGCTGCGCTGGGCCTCGCTGCTGCTGCTCCGACCGGGTAGCTATGAACGAGTGTGTGAACTGCATCAAGGGGAGCAAGAGAATGTGTTTTGTGAATAGCCATCTACTTCTGTAATAACTGCGTGGCTCTGCCAATAATGACTCTTAATTAATAAAAGGTGTTCTAAATAATGTTGGCTGTGATCTTTGCCTCCCCCAAATCTTTTTTTTTAATAAGGGAGAAGGGAATTTACAACAGAAGAACTAATTTCCCAAAGAAGAGCTGTCAGGGGCTGCAGAAACTCATTGTTCCTCCGAGAAGTATAACATCCTGAACCCATTACTTGACTTAAATGACACAATGCTCAGACAACCAGAAATTTGTCCTATCCTGTTGCTCTGAAACATGTGTCAAATACCACTGCTGTAGTTATTTTGTTCTTTGAACTGAATAACATCAGAGAGGTTTCTAACAAAATACCACCCATTATAAATACTTGTACATTAGGAGGTGTGGTAACTTGTTTGGAGAAACAAGAAGACTTGAGAGGTTAAAGAGAAGCCGAATTCCAGACTAAGAAGCAACAAAAGAAAGAAGAAAAAGAAAAGGAAGAAAGAGGAAAAAAGAAGAAATAGACCAGCATTATCTAATAGGGAAGAGAAGATGTACAAGAGGAAATATCAACTGAACTAGTTAATCAACAGGTTGATCATCAGAGCTGGAAGCCCTCAAACTTTCCAACCATTAAGACCCAGCTTTGATCATTAGTGCTGGCTTCTTAGGCTCAGGCCTCATTAGAGCTGTGGCTTCAAGCTTTTAGAACTTTGGAAAGTCATAATGTTATCTGATAATTTGCAAGAGGGTTACTTTAAACTGCACCTGGGTCTGACGCAGGCTGAACGGTCCGCTTGACCTGAAGAGCAGCAGGAAGCGTTTCTTGCTATTCCGCAGTGTTCAGAAATACAGGGCCAGCCTTAGCAGAAAGGACTGAAACTCTCTCTTTCTACCATTGGTTCTTCTCCATGCGCTAGAATAAACCAGAAATAATGGTGGCTCTATCTACTCTCATAAACTGCCCGTGTCACATTGTGGTGCCCTTATGGGGAGTGGGAAGCAGAAGAGCTGAAGGCGTCCTCTCCTGCTCCTCCAGCTATGGTCACTGCCTTTGTAGAAGATGTCGCAGATCTAAACAACTCATTCCCCACTGATGTTTAGCTCCTCTTTATCTATAAGAGGCCAACCATTTCCCTTTCCAGACAGCATTCCGCCAAAATAAATGAAACAAGATTTTCAGTCTGTCTCCTGTAAGAGAGGCCTCACATTCCCATCATCAGCACAGCCTTTTTCTGCATTCTGGTTTTTGTTTGTCTGTTCTGACCAGAGATGCTTTAACCATAAGGGGATTCCAGATGAAGCAGAGCCTGAGCATCAGCTTGCCTCTGTTTCTGTTGGGAACACATTTCCCAAAGTTTATCGTGCTCACAGGATGCAAATGGTCCATATACATCCTGTGACCAGCTTTCACAGTCATTTCCAGCAGATGAACTTATTGTTCCAAGCAGTCCTTTTATCTATTAGTCTTCCAAGCTCATGGCCTTCTATTTTGTGCTGTTGAATTTTTCTGTTCTGCTGAGTTTTAAGAGAACTGCTTATGCACCGTCAGCTGGTCAATCTTACTCACTCTAGCTTGCTGGCCTGAGTATATTCCAGCAGGTCTGATACATTTATTTCACTTCCGTAGCTCTTCTGAAGGCACATGTTGCCTCAATTGTGGTATATTTCATGCCTAGATGAGCAGCTGTGAGATTTAGGGATGCAGCTAATTCTGCTCTAGGTTTTTCGGGATCCAGAAGTTTTCTCGCTCTCTATAAGGGTCAGTTAAGAAATGGAGAAGAGACAGCATTTCTCAGCTGACAAGTAGTCATACTACAACAGGATGATTATATAGGTTTTCTGTAAGAGCTTTATCTTACTTACTTTATTTTAGACCTTACGTATGGTTTCTCTTACATGATTATAATTTTTGATTGTCTGGAGCAATAGTCAAATATTAAATTGTAATAGGCAAGAAATAAATAAAAAGGCTATTATTATACAGATGCTTATTTTTCTTAATGCCTACATGAAAATTTTATAGCTTTCAGAGGTGCTGGGTGCTGGCTTGCCTCCTTTAAGTCAATGAAGAGCCTCTGAAAGTTGAAATCCTTTAACTTGGTGCCTAAGAGAGGATATAGAGTGGAACTTTCAAAAACTCCAGAATTACTTTGGTGCACAAAGGTGATGGATCATTTTAGGTATTTACAAATAAACATATTTTACCAATGACACTTCCCTAAACAAGCACACTTGTGGGGAAAAAAAACAAGAAAACAAAACAAAACAAAGCAATTATTATTCCTTTTATTAGAGATAACGAATTATGCTTCCTCATATGCAGCCATCCTAGGCAGGTAGTATGTTTTACCAGAACTATTGACCCAGCTGGAAAGAATAGTTTGTCTTCTCGATTCTAACTTGCAGTCGGAATAAACTACTGTGTAGCAGTTTTTTTTCTGAGCATATCAGTTGATCTAGTAAGATATTATTTGTCCCTACCATATTTGTATTTCCTGTATCCTTAGGATGCTAGAGCTTCAACTCTATTATTCGAGAAAGAAAAAGAGAGAAAACATGATGCTAATGGGCTTTGCTTCTCAGGAGGGTGAATGAGCCTGTGAAGAGTTTTGCTACTGCACTCTACGGAGCCTGACACCTCTCACGCAGGAAGCGAACATGACGACCACTGCAGTGCAGAACCCGCTTTGTGTGGTTTTGTCAGGCTGCTACCCACAGCAGTTCCTCAGACTGAGTAGCTGAGGTATCTGCATTCTGCAGGGTAGTTCTTGCATTGACCCTGACTCAGGGTGTAGGCCCTTAGTGCCTTCCCACATTTTTCCCAAATCTTTACCCACATTTCAAATGTCTTTCTTCCTGCAGCTCTATTTGCTGACGTTTATGCTTTGGAAAATCTTCCCTGGTCTCTGTGTTGACACGTCTAACTGGGAGGTCTAATGGTTCAAAAGTGCCATATATTCCACCAGTCTATCAGCTTTCATGGAATTAATCGTCTGCAGGATCATGTCTTCTGGGAAATAAGGCTGCTAACTGGGATGGGGTTTTCGAAATAATGGACTACATTCAACACCTAATTCCTCTGGATCTTTCTACTTGGCACAAGTTTAGAGGAGAAGAAAAAAATCTCCCTACCCCTCATCCTAAACAAGCCTTTGAAGGCAGGAGCCTTATATGTTCATTCAGGAGAATAACTGCAGGTACCTATTGTTGAAAACTTCCTGTGAAATAGGTAACAGTTGAGACAGCTGTCTTCTTTCAAAAGAAGAGAAATGGGAAAGCTGGCACCCCCTTCAGCCACAGGTGCCAGCCATGGTTGTGTTCGCTAATGTGAACACATTAAATGTCAAAAATTGATGAGCCACTTACCATTTGGATTGAACAGATGTTCATCTACCAGGGGAGACTATCGCTAATGTTCTAACCCTGAGCATCGATAAACCAGATACATTAGTCCATTCCTACTTGAACCCTGTAGGTGTTTGGCTTTTTCTAATAAACATGAGAAAAGCAGAACTGAAAACTGCAAGTCAAACCACAACAGCCACAGTTGCATTCATACAGCTAGACATTTGTTGTAGTTGTTTCTGGAACACTGAGATGACTGAGGGGCCAAATTCTCTTTTCCAAGGCACTCACGCAGTAAACAAAATTATAAGATAGCAAAAATCTGACAGAATTTTACAAGTGAAAGAGAGGTGGGAAGAAATCTCCTTTTCCTAAAGTGGATCATTCCTAATTTCAGCATGAAAAGCAATCAGCATTAGCATAGTACCTACACCATTTGGATAATTGGGGCTGTAAGAGAGCTTCACTGCCTTTGTTATCCTTTCTTATCCCCATGTTGGCTTTCACTTCAGAGCCAGAGATAATTCCTGCACACACAGACTCATAGAAGAAGTTAGACTGGAAGGGACGTCTGGGGTCACCTGGCCCAGCATCCCATTTCTGAAGCAGGGTACATCCTGACGCACGCTCCTTCGCACGACTGCATCGTTCTTGCCCGGCCCTGAGACCACCAGTGTGGTCCTAAAGAACTTTACTCAGTTCCTCATTTCATACCACCCTGTGGAGGGAAGAAGAATGGTCTTGTCCTTACGACCCAGGTAGGTGTAGAGCCTTCAATGAAGTATAAGTCTCCTGCAGCCCAGCTGATGATGGCCTCTTCTCAGGGAACAAAGCTCCTCTCTTGCTATTGAATTATATTAACCCCGAGAACAATGCTGGATATTTTATGCTGATTTTTTTTCCATTTCAGTCCATGCTGTTTTGGAATATGGAAAATCGGAATATGGAAAATACGGAAAAATGTAGCTTGCTAAAAATTTAACCAAGAAATTACTAATGAAATCAGGTCTAAGCTTACAGGGAAAGTCGAGATTATGAGCTATCAGACAAATCTAAATAACAAGGTGCGAGAGATGGCATTTCTTTATATTCTGAACTCTTCAATAACAATTCTGACAGAGTTAACTCACGGGTTTCCGTTTTGTGTCATAATGGCATATTGCATTTGGTTGACTCATTGATTTCCTGGCCCAGAAGTTTGCCTTGTGACTCACAAGTCCGGTTGCGCTAACAAGAATTTACCATGTTAATGTACTTTGTTATTTACAAATAATTCCAAAGAATTGTTGATCTTTTATTGAAAAATATGCATTTATTTGGATTTGTGCACTAGACTGTGTGGAAAGAGTCTTCCCCAACCCCCACTTGAAAATGAAACACTTTTCCAGTCACAACAGTAAAAAAGACACTTTTGATAACTTTGAGTAAAACTTCCCCTTTTTTTAGGGAGAAGAGCTTTTAGTTACAATTGCATTGAAGCTTTTCTTCATTTGTTTTCTTTAATTTATGAAGTAAAACTGTGAAGTTCATCCTATTTTATTATGTCCCACTGATGATACTGTTACCAATTAGTCCCAGCTTTTGATTTACCACAAAGACTATGCCCCAGAGGTCTCACAGGATGTATAAAGGTGTGACTTCTTTGAATTGCAGGTATTCAGAAGACTTGTTCTATACCCTGCATTGCTAACAGCTGGTTTTTCTCCTAGTAGGAATGGAGTTACGATGTCTATCCCCTTTTTTTTCCAGTCCTTGCCAGGGAGATAAGGAAGACTGCTACTGACATCTCAGGAAACAAATTAATGGCAAGACTGAGCAAAGTTTGCATCAATCTGTGATTTTAGAGTTGTCAGCTAAGGTATGTTTCTTTAGGTAAGAAATTCCAGCAGCTTCTGCAAATCAGCATTCGGTTTCTGATATTAGACATGTAGGTAAGCTGAACTGTAGGGTCCTGAGAACGACAAAGTTCCCAGCGGTTTGGAGAGCGGTGCGACTAGTGTCAGTGATGAAGGATTTAGCCTGGTTTCTCTCCCTTACAGCACTATTGGTGTGAAAGAAACAGTTCCCTGGTTTTGTCTTTCCGCATATGTCACTCTGCATTGTGATGAAGGTGCTAATTATAGCTAGGTTTTACTTAAAACGTTAAAATGTGTTTAAATGGGTTAATATACGGCACTAATTGGCACTAATACTGAACCTGAATGAGTCAGCAGTTTGTTTTGTCTGACATTACTGGCTTCTGAATATTGAACCACAGAAAGAAATGGCTTGTGGGATTTTATTTTGCAATGCTAGATGAACAGCGAAGATTTTGTCCAAGCATAAAACCATCTTTTCCTTCCCCTGTATTTAAACTGTCTGCTTTTGAATACTGGTGCACTTCTAGACCCTCTAGTCCCAGAATACCAAATTTTATTCTGTAGTGAGATAAAAACCACTGGGATTTCAGCTTCAAATAAGCCTCAAGGAAGTTTTACCCTATACGTTCAGTGCCGTTAGGCTGAGCTGCTACTCTGACTTCGGAGTAAGATCCCAAACTTGGTTCTCTTACCATTTTACTTCATACTGAAGGAACAGCAAAGAAATGTTTTATAATACTGCATTTAGTAATATTCCTAAACTGAAAGGAGAGTTTGCAAAGAAGCAGGGAACTTAAAAGGAAACAAAGTTCTCTTGCTTACTGTTATGATTGCTTCACTGTAGAACTACTGCCCATTTGTGTCGGAGGACTACACCCTGCTGTTATACTGTGCTTTGGGGATTATGAAGGGAAAATGGTTTTGTTACTTGTCTCACCATTCATGTCAGATTTCTTTTTGACAATGACCTCTTTTTAGATCAGAAACTTTATGATGAATGAAACCAAAGTGATGGAGTTCGTCTTGATTGGATTTTCAGATTTTCCAGATCTTCAGATTCCGTTATTTGTCTTTTTTTTCCTGACTTACCTGGTCATCCTCACTGGAAATGTCCTGCTAATGACAATTATCAGGCTTCACCGTCACCTTCACATCCCCATGTATTTCTTCCTTTCCATTCTCTCTTTTTCAGAAACTTGCTATACATTTACTGTCATTCCCAAGATGCTGGTAAATCTAATAACAGAAAAAAAGTCCATTTCTTTCACTGGATGTGCTGCTCAGATGTTTTTCTTCATTGGCTTTGCAGGCACTAACTGTATACTTCTAACAGCAATGGGGTATGACCGATGTGTGGCTATATGTAAACCTTTACATTACAGAGTCCTCATGAACAACACAGTCTGTAGTCAGCTAGTGGCCTTTGCAGTGATGACTGGCTTTACCTTGTCCCTGATAAATACCTACATTATATTCACATTGCCTTTCTGTGGAGAGAAGGAAATTAATCACTACTTCTGTGACATGCGTCCTGTCATTCAGGCAGCTTGCACACAGAATAATGAAACTGAGATAGTAATTTTTATTATTTGTATTGTGGTTCTGTGTGTCCCATTCTTATTGATTATTCTCTCGTACATTTTGATCTTCAACACCATCCTCAAGATCCCCTCTACTGAGGGGAAACGTAAAGCCTTTTCCACTTGTGCCTCCCATCTCACTGTGGTTGTGGTGCACTTTGGGTGTGCCTCCATCACCTATTTAAGGCCCAAATCCGCCTATTCCCTAGAGGAGGACACTCTGATTTCTGTCACTTACACTGTGGTGACTCCCTTGCTGAACCCTGTGGTTTATAGCCTGAGGAACAAGGATGTGCAGTTGGCCCTTCGGAAAAGCCTGGGACGAAAACTGTGCACATGGATGACGTAAAGGAAGCTCCTTGAAGCTCTGGTGTGAATGGGCTCCACCCTTAGGTAGATGGTATTTTTTGTACTTTGGCATTGAAAAAGCAGGGTACAATTCCATTTGGAATAATGCTGGATGTCAACCTGGATAATCCTATAATAATCGGTAATAGGAGAAATTGCATTGCTAAAAGCTGACCTGCAGCCACCACTCGCTGTCAGCTACATTACTTACTGTTTTGGGCTGGTAAGGGAGATGAAAAGACCATTGTGATGTACTGAAGAGTAAAGGATTAGCATGGTACCTACACCATTTGGATAATTGCGTCTGTAAGAGAGCTTCACTGCCTTTGTTATCCTTTCTTATCCCCATGCTGGCTTTCACTTCAGAGCCAGAGATAATTTCTGCACACACAGACTCATAGAAGAAGTTAGACTGGAAGGGGTCACCTGGGAGACACCTGGCCCAGCATCCCATTTCTGAAGCAGGGTACATCCTGACGCACGCTCCTTCGCACGACTGCATCGTTCTTGCCCGGCCCTGAGACCACCAGTGTGGTCCTAGAGAACTTTACTCAGTTCCTCATTTCATACCACCCTGTGGAGGGAAGAAGAATGGTCTTGTCCTTACGACCCAGGTGGGTGGAGTGCCTTCAATGAAGTACAAGTCTCCTTCAGCCCAGCTGATGATGGCCTCTCCTCAGGGAACAAAGTTCCTGGAGTTCCGTCAGACATATGGCACAGCGTGCCCCCGGACCCTGAGTTGGTGGCCGTTAGCTCCGTGTCCATTTATGCTCCATTCAAACTGAGGCTCTCGGAGAGCACAGGTGGGCCTGTGACCCTTCTCCTCTTGGCCGCTTGGTGGGAGATTGAGGAACGCCTTGTTCATCTGGAGCGCACCGGTTCTCTGAACACAGGGAAACAGACTGGCTGTCTTACACCTTTCCACGCTATGTCAGTAGGTCACAGTCAATAAACCTGAAGCACGGCCAGAGAAAAGGACAACAGTGACTTGGTCTTGCTATTGTGACTTGCGCCCGTTGTCTTGGTGGGAGAGAGACAAAGCTGTTGTTAAGTCCAGCCAGGGAGTTGATCGGTCTCTGATTCTGCTCTATCAGAAACCATCTGCCCTAGTTACGCCACCCAGCAAAACACCGTCCTACCTCATGGCTGGGCTGGCTGCGCACACCCGTATTAGAGTTTGAGGGAGCAGTAGTGTATATCTCAATGATGGGGATCCAACATCTTGCTCAGGGGCTGGGTCGTCTTCTGCTCATGCCCGAGGCTTATTTCCACTTCCCTCCCTCAAGCCCCTCCTCCCCGGTCACATTCAGCAAGATTAGAAGCAAACACCGAGTCACTCGGCGCCCGTGTGAGTACCTCTTTCCCACCTGAGAATGGTGCTGTTTGAACCTCATGTTCTCCCGATTCCGCCACACACACAATCTAAGCCCTGCTAAAATTACCTTCTTTCTAACCACATCGCAAACCACGTTAGAATAACTTGCTCAGAGCACACACTTTTGCTAACTGCTCCAAGCATGCCTCAAGATTTTCCCCGTTCCTTTCCAAAGACTGCTGCACAATCCAGCCCTGACTCATTAGGACAGGGACAGGGATCACTACGAGGAAGTTTATCTTTAACCACATTTTGCTTTTGAAACTACCTGTGAGCTTAAGCCCTCCTGAGCTTAGGTCCTTGACAATATGTCTCCCTTTGGCCAGAAAATGTGAGCCTGTACTCCACCTCACTGTTATGATGCCCTGGACTCCCTATGGCTGCCCCAGGCCAAGCCACGAGATGTGGGTGCCTTTCTTTCCAGACCTTCCTTCAAACCACAGGGCATGATTGCCATCACAGGCCAGGACTGCAGGAGCTTCACCTTTCACAGTTCAACAAAGGCCGGGTCCAAAGGGCATCTAAGCATCTAAATTGCAGCTAATTTTTGGTATGCTGCGCAATCAGGGGCTTTTTCCCCATCTCCACCTCCCACAGGAGGTGGCTGAACCTGAGCTAAGTAAAGGGTGAAATCCCAACTTTTATTGACAGCGATCGGGCGACAAATGCTACAGCAGCAGCAGCGGCTGTGCCTGACCTGCCATGCAGGCAATACGCTGCCAGAGCCTGAACTGAGCACGGTTCAGGTTCACACAGCCCTGCTCAGTACTTTGGGTAACGGAGCCAGCGGGCCGAGGCTCTGCCTGCCCGGACGGCACAGGGGAGGGTCCCGTGGTGCCGCGAGAGGAGCCGCACGAGGCGTCATTAAGGTGTCAGCGTTTCAATGATAACAAGTCTGGTGGGGCTCCTGCACGTGGCACGGGTGATTCCCAGTGCCGCAGTTGTGCTGCAACACAGGCCACAGCGGGGGTTGTTAAAAGTTAAGACTTCGTGTTTTGCAAAGCATTTCATGTCTGCTGGCGATGATGTTAGGGGCTGGCCGCACAGGGCCGCCAGACAGTGCTTGGTGAAGCCCCCGGGGCTGTGAGCAAAGCCAACGCAACAACAGACAGTTCCTCCCCCAAGACAAGGACAGATGATGACCTCTGCTCCTCTGCCTTCATTGCCACGGGCGGCCAACACCACCCGGTCTGCAGCTCCCCCTTTCTGCCACAGCCCGAGGGTCTCTCGGCACGGCCGCTGCAAGCATGGCAACGCAGGCATGGCAGACGTGGTGGGGGAAGAAGGCTCCGGGCTGCAGCTGTGTCTCCCACGTGCCTACCGACCCTGTCCACTCTCATGTCCGTAATACATATAACCCTTCTGCTGTTTGCCGGCACGCGCACCAATGCACCTACACGTTGATTTTAATGGCAGCTTGCCAGGAATAAAAGCTCAGCTTGCGCTGGTGTTGTGCTGAATCTGAACATTTGTTACTGTGGTTGGGATTGCTAAACTGTGATCAGACTCCAGACACAAGGGTCCCCCTTTCGGAAAGACTGCCCCGTTTCATTTCTTTATGAATGAAAGGTGTAACACAGAGGGCTCTTCCCGGTCACTACCTCGAGCTCTCCCTCTGTCTTGCCCCAGCAAATACAGGACTTGGTGCTCTCCCACTTTCCCCTGTTGGCCGTGATAATTCTCTCTATAGCTCCGGCATCCCCTTTCATCCAAAACATTGCATCTGCAGCCGTGCGCTGACCCCCTTCCCTCTCTGCGCTCGTTTCCTTTCTTCCTTTGCATCCATTTTCTCTCCCTGCACGTGCCTTGAAGGCTCTGAAAATGCCTGATGCCATTTACAGCAGGTCTGAACGTGCCCCCTCTGAGCCCCTCTGCTCTGCCAAAGCTTGACTGTGCCCACATCCCCCGTTCACGGGCCAGTCCCGCTGTTAAGGTTTCTCCGGCTGTGTCCCACGCAGTGGAAACAGCCCCTCTCGTTTGGAGTCACCTGCTTCCTCCCGTCATGCCCCGGATTGAGAACGAGTGCTGTTCTTCTCAGGTCACGTAGGACGGGGACAAACTTGCGGAGAGGACTGGAAGCCTCTGAGCCAACAGGGCCACTAGCAGAGGGGTTGTAAGCAGCGACAAGGCCCGGACTTTGCAAGTCTCAGAGTCAGCATCTGTTCTCCCCTCCTCCAGTCTGGCCCCGTAGCTAGAAAAAATACCTTGCCATTAAATGAATGCGGAATATGGTTCCTTTTATAGGCAGAAATTCTAAGGCAGGTATTTAACACGCCTCAGCATGGGTCAAACTTAAGGATATGCTCTCCCGCATGTCTTTCTCATAGCAGGTTATCTTGCGCCACACACCTCAACCCCAGGAAAGGGGACAACCAAAACACTGGTTATCCTTGGCTTATTTTCAGATTGGTGGGGGGATGGCTTTTTTAAACTTTGATTGCTCCTATACGCTGAAAAAAATTTCAATCTCCTGGTATTGCGGCAGGTGACTTTGTTGCATTTGGAGCACTGATTATTAGTCGGGAATACCTGTTTATTTTATAAATTCCCCATAGTATCCGTATTTATATCAGTATCATTTACATCAGCAACAAGAAGTTTGTGGTGCCACTGAGAGACTTTCCCAGGAGTGTTAGAGATGTGTTTATGTGCTACCTATTGTCTCTGACAAGACAATGGGAGATGGACGTGACTTACCCCTGCTCTCCCCTGGAAACCACTTCTGGAACGTGTTAGTAGAACAAGATTGAAAGAAGAGTGTGTTTCAACCGTTCCCTGAGCCAAAGCGCTTCATGCCCTGCGTTTCTATGAAATCCTGCACCGAGCTGGGTCACCTGTTTGTGGCAGTTTTGAGCGGACTGCATTTGCCTATGGAAACCAGACAACACGCTTGCCTGTGGCACGTGCACCCTTCCTTTCTCTTCCCTCTCCTCCCATGGAGCTCCAGGGAAAACTAACTTCAGCCTAGATGTATGGGATACATACTTAACATCCTGAAGACCTTGCAGTGTGGAAATATCTAGGAAAAGTGGGGGAAAATGAGTAACAGTCTCTGTCAGAAAGTGGCTTTTCCTGCCTTCCCAGGGTCCCGAGTGGGGACACGTGCGATGGGAAGACGCCGCAGGAGGGCTTGTCCTTGCGTGCTTCACCTGGAAGAAAGGCGGGCAGTGTGCTCAGGCTGGATCTGGAACCTGAGGGTTCTCCGAGAGCCATGGAAAGAAAGGTGTGGAAGACACCAGCTGTCGGGCTCTGCGTGGGCAGGCAGCGGTGGGGATTGGGGTGCTGGCTGTCACGAGCCCAAGTGCTTTCCTGCCCTCCCCACCCAGGAAGGGCAAACGCGGCACTTGCTGTCTCCCCCGTTGTGGGTGTAGGGGTAAGAGCAGCAGTGGATGCTTGAGCAACGGCAAGAAGGGAGTGAAGATTGCTGATCCCGAAACCGAAATGGAAACAGTGAGGCAGGTGGCCGAAACCCCCGTGATTGATGCCTTGGAAACAAAGTAATTCAAAAGACTGGCTGCTTGTCAGGAGATGCAGAAATTGTAACAAGGGCTAAACACATAGACAGTATTGCAGCAGGTAGATAACAAGTGAGTAGTAGTATATAAGCTGTGCGGATTGGCAAGAATGAAGATCTTTTGGCTACTTCCACGGAGCATTGCGCTGATTATTTCTGAACAATACGCCACACCCCATATTCTCCCTTGGGATGGCGCAAGAGGAACCTCCAGGGCCCTTACTCTTCTAGAAACATTCACCCGCACCATCCCTCACAGCCTGTGCCACCCTTTGGGGGGCAGATCCCTTTTTCCCCCCTCAGCTGCTTTCAGACCAAGTGCAAAACTGAGCCGGAGGCAGGTGCTGCCTGTCAGGGCCAGTTGCCCTCCAGGCAGGTTCCTGCCCTCCTTCTCAGCAAGGGCTGCTCTACAGCCTCCCTCTGCAGAGCCTTCTCTCTGCATCCAGCTGCACGCCTTTGGCCAGCCAGGAGACGCCAGTCCGACACACAGCACAAAAGGCCCATGGCCCGTACGGCATTGCAAAAGCTTTTATTGTGCCCTTAGACCATAGTTCCTGGCACACGTGGTAGTCCTTGCCTTGCCTTGCTGCTGTGGGGCAGGCGCTGCTACCTTCTTCTCACTCGACAGCGGCAGTGGCACGGGCAGGTGCAGCCCTTTGCGTGGGGCGTCTCTTCTTGCTCTTGGTCGTCTTCTTTTTGGAGGGTGAGGCCACGCGCCGGTTTTGGGGGGCAGCCCTGCCGCGGCGCCTGGGCACGCCGCCTCGCAGGAGCTGCTTGAGCACAGAGCTCCCTTGCACCGCCGCCTGCATGTGCGATGGAGAAATGCGCTGCTGCTTGCTCTTCTTGGAAATCTTGCCAGCCGCATCCATGGTCTTGTGCGTCACCCACTGCAGCACCGCAGCCAGATAGACGGGGGCCCTGGCTCCAACGCGCTCAGCAAAGCGGCCTCTGCGCAGCTGCCTGTCTACGCGGCTCACAGGGAAGAGCAGCCCGGCCCGGGAGGACCGGGAGGAGCGGCTCTTTTTGGCCTTTGCTTCTGCGCCTTCGGAGGGGCCCCCAGAACATGCCGCTTCGGGCTCCCTCTCCCGCTCAGGCATCGTGCAGACCTCCTCTTCTCCGGACATGCTGCTGGCAGCTTGCTCCCGCAGGGATCTCCCCGCCGCGCCTTCCCGTGCCCTGCCTGCCTTGCCCGCCTGCCCTTGCTTCCCTTGCTGGCCCTCGCTGCTGGTTCCTGTCTCCGGGCTCGGGTTGCCTGCGCTTGTCCTTGCCGGCCTGGCCAAGCCTTCTCTGTGGCCGAGACACTTTGGCTGAGCCCCTCCGAAGAAGGGCTCGGGCTCAGGCCCTCTCCTGCGCAGGCTCGGGCTTTTGCTCACCCGGGCAGCGGGAGCAAGGGCTCTCCTGGTGGCGGGGACCAATAGGAAAGGACTTCCTCTGTGACCTCACCTCCCCGCTTGTGACATCATCCCCCCTGGCTCCGCCCTTTGCGGGTGAGCTCAGGGAGCAGCTTGGCATGGGGGAAGCTGCCACGAGGCCGAGTGCTCTCCTTTCCTCCACATTCTCCTCCCTGGCCCTGCCCTGTGACAGCTCTCCCTTCAGCCCTTGCCTCTCCCCTCCAACCCAAACCCATGTTGCCACTCTTGGGGAGAGGACTTTCTTCCCTTTGTCATGGCATCCCAGAGCCACAGGCTGCCCAGACATGGGTCCTGTTGCGTTTTGAGTCGCTGCGTGGGTGGAGACTCCACAGCCTCTCTAGACAACCCCCTGCGAGCCTTCTCTTCTCTGGGCTGAACAGCCCCAGCTCTCTCAGCTCTTTCCGTCAACCAAAGCCCACTTTTTCCTGTGCCTTCCTCTTCCTCTTCACCTTCCCTTTCCCTTCCCTCTCCTCCTCTCTTGGGCAAGGCAGGGTAGAGAGTGACCCAGACAGAAGGAATCCCAAACCAGCCCCGATACCTGGTTTGGTTAACAAAGACACAAGTACCTGGGGTGTGACTGCCTGGGGCAGGTGCCTCTGGGCAAGGCTGCAGAGGAGAAGTGCCTTGAGAACCTCTCAAGGACTGCAGAATATTCCTGTCTGCAGCTTTGGGTCTCCTGTACTTCACCCCAGAGGCAATGCAGGCAATGTGCTTTGCCTGGATTTGTATCCTGAGGTCTCTTCAAGCGCCTTCCATCAAGATAGAGACATGTTAGATGTGTTAGAGACATTAGAGATGTTAGAGATGTGTTAGAGACATTTATTTTTTATTTCTGCACATTCAGCCTTCTGGGCTTTTTGTAGCAATATAGGTAGTTTTTCAGATGGCACAGAGGAGTCATTTTTTTTCTTTTTCTACTATTTTTTTTCTAAAAATTCATTCCAACAAATCATTTAGGTACTTTGGAAGTCCACTCCCTCCTCACATTGCCCAAAGTGGGTTTCACACTTCAACTCAAATAGTAAAGCCTGGTCTTCCCCTTGGCCCCATCTTCCTCCCATGTCTTTTCAAATTTTCCACTGTTTGTTCTTACACTCTTTGATTCAGGGACACCTTTGTAAGTGTATATGGCAGCCTGATGAGATGCAGAGGCTTTGCCTGTCAAAAGGTGGCAGCTGGACTTGCTTTCCTTTTTTCCAGGTTAGCTCTAGCAAAGGTGCGGAGGGGATAAATCATGCTGCTTCGTATAAGAGCAATATGTCATGGACCCAGAGCTGTGCCTTTCCTGATGTTCTGAGGATAGTTGTGGAGTTTTAGAACCGCTCTCTGGGATGATGGAAAGATGAATATCCTCCGTGCATGAGGTCATTTCAGAAATAGTGTGTTTTCAAATGTCTGTACCACTAACAGGAATGCACTCCATTTTATATTTGGCTTCTGGTATCAATAGTAAATTCTTGTTGCTTTCCAATTTCCACAGAGTTCTTACCATTGACATAATCTGATTTTTAATGCCTCAGTCTGTGTAAGCAGTCATAGATCCAAATTAATATCTATGAATCCTGCTACTTTTGTGGCATTGTTCCTTACACATACTCCACAAATTGAGGCTCCTGATATCCATGATCTTCTCTCAAACAGCAGGAACTTCTTCATAGAATAAATGCTTGTGTGGCAGTATCTTACAAATCCACTGGGTTCAGTTTTCCTAGATTTCTTTAGCATACTGGAAACTAAAAATCTACCTTTAAAATTAATAACCAATATTCCCAATGCCACATGATTCAAACAGCTTGGGTAAAATACTAAATACTGCAGGAGACTTCATATGCAGGTACTTTTATGAACCCACAACAGAAATTAAAATTCTGTTCTTGAGTTGTTCTGCTCAGAAAGGTCACCTGTCTATTATGGGTATCACTAATTTCTAGTTGTTGGGAAGATAAGGGTCTGCAACTTAGTTTTTGCCCCAACTCTCACGGAACTGAGTTCACTTGTTCATCAAAAAGTGGTTTCTTCCAAGTAAGTAGAAAGCACAATAGGGAGACAGTGCTACTTCTCCGTATAAGAAAGCTGGGACCTAACCACCCAGTCTGGGAGAGTGAAATCCCTTCAAATTTGGCGCACAAGGGTTAAGTCTTCCCATTTTACTAATCATTCTGAAAAAAAACTTGTGTTAAAAATCTGCTTGCAGAGACCTCACTGGGGGAGAGCATTAAGGGTGTTTTTAAATATGAATAGGACGACGGCACCCACAGCAATGGTTTTGAGGAACTTGTCATAGTTCATGCTTGCAAAGCGCCTTTACCTGTTTGTGGCACAACAACGGGATGAAAGGGAACAGCCTGAAGTTGCACCAGGGGAGGTTTAGATTGGATATTATGAAAAATTTCTTCAACGAAAGGGTTGTCAGGCATTGGAACAGGCTGCCCAGGGAAGTGGTTGAGTCATCATGCCTGGAGGTATTTAAAAGACGTGTAGACGTGGCACTTAAGGACATAGGTTAGTGGTGGACTCGGTAGTGTTAGGTTAACGGTTGGATTCGATGATCTTAAGGGTCTTTTCCAACCTAAATGGATTTAATGACTCTATGACCAGAAGGTGGCAGCAGGTCAACACCGAGACTATCCAGGGTCCCCCCATTTCCCTTAGGAGATTCCCGATTGTTTTGCTGTGCTACAAAGGCAAACTTCACTGATGTCTGTGCTAAAGGCAGTTATAAGAAGGACACAGGGAAAAAGAAAGTGCTTATGTTAAAAGTTCAATTCCTATTTCATCTTTCATATACTCTTGGTCTTACCTAAATAAGAATTTTGCACTGATTAGCTATAGAGTAATGTACATTGGTTTAAAAGTCAGCACATGAGATTTCATACCGCATTCAGTTTCTGTTTGATAACATTCGAGTAACAAACTTTAGTATCCTAAACTTACTATATTATTATACTATACCATAGTGTAATTTTCAAACAATTAAGAATTGCTAAGTATAGGATGTGTTTTTAAGTATAAAATCCTGCTGATTTAATTGCTATGTCACAAAAAGTGTATTTTCTAGTAAACACTACTTTTCAGGTATGTTGCACATTTGCTCGCAGGTCCTCTACATATAAGCTTTCTATGGTTGACATCCAAAGCAATGAAAAGATATCCATGTGTGCCCCATGTATTTTTCTGAGACAAATACTGCATTAAACATTGTAACAGAAATCTTGAGTTTGGAATGAATATCATCGGAATGGAAATACGTATGAAGAGGCATCCGAATAAAGAGCAGAAAAAGAGATAAAGGTATGGCATGTCTTAATTGGTGCAGAAGGTTGTCATTCAAATAACCAGAGAACAAGAACAGCAGCAATTTAAAGCCATAAAGATAAGGTGACAAAGAGCTGAAAAACAGGCTTGAAGCCATAAAATACTCCAGTACCAAAGTAAAGAATACTGAGACTCAGCAATTTTCCGTCGAACTTGCAAGCGGCAAGAGAGGATAGTCACGCAAATGAACTCAGTAAATCTCTACTCACGGAAGATGCAAAAGGCACAACCAAAATTCAGTTAGTAATGATTAATAATGATTGCCAATCAAGAAGGACCCCTAGAGACACGATGAGGACTCAGCAGCTGCTGACACCTCTCCCCTATGGCACTATTATTCCTTCCCAGCTTACTTGGACACACATGTCTTGGCACTTGTGAATATGAGAGAATGAGTAAGTGAAATCCATGGCAGAAGGAGCATGAGTGAAACCAGTTTTACTTAAAATAAAAATCATCTTCCCCTTCCAGAAGGATTCACGTTGAGCCTTCCTACAAAAACCATTGTAGACAGCATTTTTTTTTTTTTCACATCTAGGAAACTAGGAACAAAGCATAAAAATTTAAAGCACAACTTCTACCCTGTAAGTTTCTCCTGTTTTCTTTGATTTTTCCATTTTATCCCACATAACTACAAAGGCTTTCATTTAAAAAAACTACTCAGCATTATGCACGTTTGTAAATTAAAACAGATTCTCTCTGGAAGAGAACTGAGAATAACTTACTGCTTCCATCTTCACTCCCTTCATTTTACCTATTTTCTCCTTCATGCCTCTGTGCCTCAGTGCCCAAAATTTCATGCACCAGAAAGGTTCAGAAAGGTATGAAGTTAAGGAAAACCAAATGTAAGTAACAGGAAAAATGTCCTAAAAGCAAAGGTTTACTTGACTATGCCATCGTCTTCTCTGTGAAAATAGTGCAAGATCCAGCCTTAAAGGCACTGCAAAGTATTGCAAAATGTAGGAGAATAAACTCCCTGGTCTATTCCAGATATGGGGGAAGAAAGGGAAGGACACCAGATAATATTGTGCGTTTCATTGTTACTTTCTATATTTTCTTCTGTCTGAGAGAAAGCATGGTCTCAGACTGCGTGTTGACTTCCTTCTACATAGAGTTGTGCAAAGGATTGTGGCTTATAGTTCAGTGACAAAATGTAGATCCTGCAATGGGATCATGATATCATCCCACTAAAACATCAAGTCACCTAGAATTGGTTTTTGCATTTAACAGATTTCTTCTTCAAAACAGGCGCTATTTATTAAGTCACCTGTGTTGGAAAAATCTCCCCACTGAGTTGGAAAGTGGACACACGTATAATGAGGTATTTAACCTTAACAAGCAAATTTCCACTCACACCTGAAGACTGCCACTCCATGACCAGTTTAAGCCACTAAAAGCAGTTGCCACTGCCCCTTGTGTGCCACCACAAACATTTACAAAGCTAAAAGGCGAACTGGGTGCTATACTGGTGAACTGATCCAACCTAGAACCAGCCTACAAGACTTCATTCTACCCCAGATTGCTCTATCTGGCTAACTGCAGGGCATATGCAAATACACATGCTGGCACAGGAGGAGGACACTGGGTCAGCTCTGGCCGCAGTGCTCACAGAATTTCCATGTAACTTGCTACCCTAGGTTTCATTTCACTAGAAATACTTTGATTCTTGAGGGCTACAATAATGTGATAGAAGAGTAAAATTTATGTCTGGGGCACAGCAAACATTTAGCTATGCAAACATAGCTGAAACAAGCAACCACGAAAGAACAACGTGTTATAATAAAGCAAACCACTGAACAAAGATGGATGCACATTTGGAAGTATAAATTCAAGTTTTCAAGAAAAATAGTCAGAATACTCAAGGAATAACAAAGCATCGTTCCCTTTGGGCTAATATCTTTTCCCTCCCTTCCAGAGCTACCTGCTCTCTGTTTCAGTACTGAGCACATCTGTGCCTGGTGTATATGCAGAATGGTCTTACAGAAAATTCTGAATTGTAAATGGCACAATCCTATTGCAGATCCCAGAAAGCACACAGTATTTGGGGACTGAAATAAGAAAGTTCATTAATCTTTTGGAGGTTTTCACTGTCTCCATTAAAACTGAAAAGATTATTAGAGAGCACATCCCTACGTGCATATGTACATAGAGACACTGAGGCTTGAATGCTTGCAATAGAAAGGGAATTTTGCATCAGGTTCAAATGAGGTTTTTCCACCCTGGAAAACGAGGTTAAAAACTGTTAGCATTTAACTCCTACTGGTTTTGATTTTATTTTATTTAAAACCATGATTCCAGCTAATTCCAGTTGGTGTAAAACATGCACTATCACACACATATATGCACATTCCTACTTGCGAAGGTTTGGCTTTTTTCAGCTGAACTAGCCTGCAAAAATGTGTCTCTTTTTTTCAGCTGAAAATGAAAAGAGCAGCATCAAAGCCCAGAATCAGCCTCCAAAATTCAGGTGCAAGGTAACTTGGTCACTTTTCCAAATTACTCAGCCCCCAGTAATACTACAAGACAGGTCCATTTGATTTGTCTGCAGCACCCAAGTGCCCCTGATACCTTTACTCCTTCCAGTTCGGCTCAGATTGCAAACCCAGCCTACAACATTGGCAGTGCTCACTGTTTGACTGCCAAGAAAGGCCTGGAGCAATCCAGGCAGGACAAGCCCAGCTCTGCCTCAACACTTCCTGAGAACAGCTGCTTCAGACCGGGGCAGTACATGCATGTCCCCTGCCAAGATTTTCACAGTTACATTCAGAAAGCTAGACAACAAGGACAGCAGTTTCCGGAATACTGAAATGACTGAGAAGCCCACCTCCAGTTTCAAATAAATCCATGTCACTTACAACTTTCCTTGTTAAAACTCTGCCAGAATCTTAAAACTGAAAAAGATTATTGCCATGTATATGCTTATTTTTCTCTTTAAATGAATGGTCTGATTTTCAAATAGAAAGAATACCCAGAGCTTGGGAAAGTTGGAAAATATTTTCCTTTTGCCTTAGGGGCAGTGGAGGAAGGGAGAAGGTCAAAAATAGTAGACCAAAGTCAGTATTAATGAACCTTTCTATTCACTTAGTACCAAGACAAGTACTCCAGTTAGTCTGATCTCAAAAAGTGCCTGGCACATGCTGCTCTGCAAGTCCCATTATTGTTCTGACAGTGGCTTAGCCCTGGGATAAAAACAAGCAGTCTCTGTCATCAGAATAATCTTTTCATCCTGAAGGATGAGCAAAGGAAAAAGAACTTTCTTAGCTGATGTTTCTAGTTGTAACAGACAAATAATCCCTCATCTCTTCAACCTTGTTATGTCCTTCCTCATCCAGTTAGATTTTGCCATTGTTTCAGAAACTGACACTGATTTGTGCTATTGGCCAAGAGGACATCTGAAACTTCTTACATTAAAATTTTGTAAAAAACATTGGTCTTCTAATTAATCTCATGTGGTACAGAGTAGCTCCAGGGAAACAGAAAGGTTTTGAGCCTCTATTTCTGCTCCCTCCTTCACTTCCATGCATGAATAGATGATTTTACCTAAAACTAGCTGTTTTCAGAATGGTGTTTGAATGCACAAAAAGTTAGGATGTACTGGATAAGTGTTGCTAATGAGCATGGCAGACCAGCAAAGCTTACAGAGATATCAGCCTTCACCTAACACTTTGATTCCTGCCTGAACGAGATGAGTTTGACTCCAGAATGCCTTCAGAAGAGCAGCTTATTGTCATCAGGCTTGAAAAACTAAAAGCCGACTGAAATGGAAATTTTTCTTAAATCTTAGCTCCCAACTTCAAATCGTGTTGCGACTCAGTTCCATCAGTCACTCAGAGAGGAGGTAATATCTCTAGGATCAAAATATACTAGCACAAGAGGTATCACATGTATAAGCCTGGTACAGACACCCTGTTTTTCCATTTCCTGCATCTCAGTAGTTATTCAAACTCAAAGACTTTGTCAATGTCCCCCAACAGTCAAACCCCAGTTCCAATGGGTTAGGAGCAATTTGCAGCAGCAAAAATGCTGCTACACCAAGAAAGAAGTTAAGGTGAGGATGTGCAGCTGCTGGCCTGCTGCAAGTGGTTTACCTACAGTACTACGCTTTCCACAAACTTATGGGAAAGGTTGTTTCCAATGCTAGCTCCCCCTTTTAAAGAAAAAAGGAGATGATTGCCATTTTCAAAATCTAATTTAATACAGTGCATGTTTTCAGAACGACTAAAGGCATATGAAATGACAAAACTCCTACTGGACCCACATCTGACCCACTGCAGGTCACGGTCATTCAGAGCCAGTAGCTGAATACTGGAGCATCTACCTGTACTGAAGAATCACACATTCACAGCTACACTTCTCCTGCCATGTAAACACAAGTGCAGCTCAGACTACAAGCTCTGGACAGTAAGCATCGTTCAGGCTTCAGTGTGGATCCTCCCACAGGGCAAGCAGCAGAAGAGTGGAACAGCGGAACAGCCTTCCTTGTTGGATGCTAGTGCTTTAAGACAGTGACAAAGGCAATTTAGATAATTACTGTTGCACGTTTCAAAGCAGATAATCAAGTGTGCCAAATGAAGAAAAAAAACAAACTGCCAGTGCCACAGGTGTTGAAATGTAGAGCAGATCTACAATCAGCAGAATTAGGCAGCATACAGAGCAGATCACTTTCACTTATTTATGGAACACTAACAGTTTTACAAAACTGGCTATTTTAATCAAAATTTAAAACAGGAAAGAGAATTGCAAACTCAACACAAGATCAATGAGCTGGGTGTTTGAAAAGTGTATCTCCTTTTCACCAAAATCACAGCACTCAGCATGTGGCCCATACCCCTGTTGCAGTTACTCTCTAGTTCACAGATCCTTATGTATCTGCATAAACACAAAACACCAAAAAAATGTTATTTGCTTTTTCATCCAACTTTTTATCCAAGAGAAAACTTTAACAATATGGCCAGCAGACCACAAAGTCCTACAGCATAAGAAAATAACAAGTAGAGACATGGTTACGTGAAAGGGTGGCAGAAGGAAAATAAAATGTTAATTATTATATTTTACTTCTGTCATGTTGAAAAGTTCTCATCACTCACCAGATCTCTGCATGAAAAAATAGAGCAAAGTGCATCCCAGTGAACTTTACCACTCAAGCATCATTATTAGATAAAAAGAGTGATTTTCAGTCTGTAAAGTTTTAATGCTGAGGATTGGTCGTCTTTTCTGCTCAGAGGAACACCTATCAGGCAACTCCCCAACTTACTAAGAAGCATGGGGCTCAGAACTGGGCCACCCCTGTGCTACTTGGAGATTCCCCTGCTGACATTTGCTTTTGGCTCTCAGAGGACAATGCTACAGTCTGGCAATAATGCAGTGCATTAAGAACTGTCTGATACAGCTTATTTTCTGAATACAAATTCAGCAGAAACAATTTCCCATGTTTCCCCTACCTTTCAATTCCATTTCAGAGAGACACCAGCTGAAAAGGCAATTACTTTTATGTGGTCCTATTCAAAGCCTAGCTTGTCTAAAGTTGCAAGTGAAGAGCTCAACCAACGCCACATGTGTTGAAAAGAGATTCGGTGACTTGGTGTATAAACATCAGAGCTCAGCTAACCAACATGCAAGTTCTCCTTCTGCAGCAGGATGAAGAGACCAAACTCCAGACTACAACTCAGTATCATTAAGTCCCTTGGAAACCATCTTTGCAGCATCTTTTTGCTGCATGTGAAACAGATTACAGATGCAGCTTTTACCCAAAACACACTTTGAATCAGCCTTGAGAAAGCACATCAGAATCCAAGCCAGCTGAAACGCAGAAGTCAAGAGCAAGTTTTAGAAACTGCAGAGAGCTGGTGAATTCCCTCAAAATGCTGCAAGTAAGAAAGGCTGTGCTGTAGATCTTTAGAGAAACTAATTGGCTTGGTTATTACATTTGCCCCCTCATGGGACCAAAAGTATATTATGAAGGCACATAGTGATATAGTTCACTTCACTGCTCACTCCTCCTGAGGAGAAGTGCATCCTACAGCAATTCAGCATCATAGAGGAACACTATAGAATAGCTCATGACAAGCTGCAAGTTCAACATTTAACTGAAATTTCAAAGCAGACTGAGCAAAGGCTGCTGCATTATTCCATCTCCTCTGAGACACACCACTGTCTGAACTCCTAACTCAGCAAGAGAAGAGGGACACCACCTGCAAGAGACAAAACCTAACATTCAAGGACTATGCAAGAAGGTTTAATAAAAAAGCACCACAACAAAATACATCATGTAAATTCCAAGTTGGCATCAGCCTGAAAAACTCATTTGCTGGGAGCAATCCCCACTTGTGAAAAGTGAAAGCAGAAGAATCATCCTGCCCCAGAAAGGACCAAACGTCCTTTTAAGCAGGCCCAAGAGTACAGAGTGAGGCTTCAGGAAGAAATGTATACATGGAAACATTAATTGCCTCACTCAACTAAGATTATTAATTTCAGTAGACTGCACTAGAGACAAGCTTACACATCAGTTTTGTTTTTTCTAATAATGACATGCTTTTAACCGGCCAGCAGAGTTTAGCGCAGGACTACGAATTAATAATCGGCTGCATTTGCCTGAGAGTAGCTGACATATGGGATGTCTTTCGAGAGCCTGGATATGCTGGTGATGCACATTTAAGAGAAAGTGCATCGAATAATGAGAAAAATGTGTAAAATATCTGAGGGGTGATGCTTGGAAATTTCCAAATTTCCAAAGCTTTCACAGCTTTGGAAATTTTTGTCTGCTTAGTTCCCAGGCCTACCCTGTTTCACTGAAATGCTCCCTAGCTCCCTCCCTAACACAGATTAAACTAAATCTTACTTACTCCTTGGCTCGGTTTCTCATGTCATGATTTTACGGAGCATTTTCATGTTGGGCATGACACGCTGCTTGCCCACTGATGCCGGAAAGGTGCATTGTAACTTCGCTAGCAGCACCTCTGGGTTTTCATGCCGCTTTGGCTAGCGGAGGCACAAGAGCGATTTTAGATGTCCTCACAGCAGGGAAATGCATCTGAACTTCCACTCCACCAGCTGGTGCCCACCCTGCAAATCCCCGGCTCTCTTCAGTGACCTGGCCACCACAAGCCACCTTGCAAAATCCAGTGTTGTCAAACTTCTGGTGGTCCCACTGGGCACTTCCCTGCAGTAGCAGCCATGGCAGCAGGCCCAGGGCCCCCTGGGGATTCTGCCCGCCTGGCCGCTCCCCCCAGGACCTCCATGGGGCCCTGTCCCTTCGGCTCTCCTCAGCCGCCAGCGGCCAGACAGGGAAGGCCAGCGCGTCAAGTCTGGCGGCTCCCTGCAGCCCAACAGCTCCCTTCGGGGGCAATAAGTAACAGAGAAGTAGATAAATTACAGAGACTGCTGACTCCGTGTACTGCTAAGGTAAAATATGTGTTTCTCCCCTCTTCTGGCCAAAGAGCTTTGCCTGCTGCCTGGAAAGCCAGCCTCCCCATAGGCATAGGGTAGGGAGGTTGGAGGTGTCATGGTCTTGCTGCGGATGTCTTCAGGTGGTCTCCCGGAGACATCAGTTGCCTGCTGCCTGCTCCAGCCTGCTGACAGGAGATCGATAGGTCATCCCCTCCAATGTGACACCAGTCCCTCCCCTCTCTCTCCTCAGCACACTTCCCTGTCTGTCTCCTTATCAGCCATTGTCTTCAGCATTTTTCAGTATTTGCCCTGCTCTATTTGACGCAGGAACATCTATCCAGTGACAGCTTTGCATTTAGTTTCCCTTGGTTTCCTAATCGCTTGTCAGTGCACCTCCCGCCGCACCCGTGGCTGCCACTCCCAATTCCTGGCAGTCCCAGGACGGCTGGGGACATCATTTGAAGAGCTGCGTGTGATTAATTACTGGGTAATCATCCCTAGATTATGAAAACTGTAATCATTGTTTATAATGATGCTATTCCTGCACATCTTGTAAGGGTGGTTTGGCACTGTTGTCCAAGAGACCCAGGGGAAGATCCTACGGCTGCAGCATCATCTCCATACCAGCTCTGCTTTGGGCTGTGGTTGGAGGTCCTCCTTCCCCTCTGTCCAGGACAGTCCTGAGCTACGTGGCAGGACTCGCTCTTGTGTTCCCTCAGGAACTACTATTTTTATTTCCTCCTATGCAGCCTGAACAAGGGTCAGAAGGCTGCAACAACTGCAACAGTGTAATCCAGGATTATAATGAATATACATCTGGCATTCACAGCAACATGGGGAAATCACGTAGTGGCCGGTGTCACTGTGATGACAAGGATTTATTCCTTCAGTTTCAGGATGTCCTTTTACTGTCTGACTCCTGCCAGAGGGACTCTGAATTCAGTAGTCTCCTTTTCCACGGCAGCACCAGTCCCCAAGCAGACTAGTTGTAGACTGGAAGGTGACAGAACCTGGTTCTAGGGTTCTTCAGATTTTCCTTCAGTCGTCAGTGGCCCAAAGCGTTTGCTTTCAGCACTGATCGAACTGTATTCACTGCTTCGAGAGGGAGGTGATTTGTTCCTATCAGATTCAGGCACACTGAAAACTAGAGCAATTACTAATCTAACAAAGTGAAGGGTTTGGGTCTTGTTTATACAATTAAAAGCACTTCTACTAAAAATAAAGATGCATACAACAAAATGCAGACTTGGCCCACACCCAGACTTACTCTCTTATTCTAGCTATTGTTGCAAATGTCTTTCTGAGGTGTTTCTCAGCTACAAAAAAGTAAAGCTCTTACTTAGTGGTAAGCTGCTTCTAGAGACATGGCTTTCAGCGTAAGGCCTATGTTTTGTTATGCAGTTACATGTGAGGGTTCTCTAGGAACACTGAATATAAATTATATTTCAAAGCATTTCTTTGCTAATTTAATTTTGCATTGTGGCCTTATTTTTAGCAACTCAGCAGCTAGGAGTGCTAATAAATTCCTAAGATTTACATGGATGAACAGAGAGAGACTGGGACACTGGTGCTTCTAGTCACCTTCTTTTTCTCTGAGGAAACGACCTGAATTATGAGTTTACACAGAAGTAGTTTTCAAATAATGTAACGTGCTTTTAAGCTCTTTTCATGTCTTCGACATCCTCTCTGCTGAAATGTCTTCCCTAATCAGATAGTAGACAGAGCCCTCTGCTTGTGCTTGAATCTTTAAATGTACCTTATAATGGAGACATGGCAAAAGATTCTTAGGGAGGACAGAATCTGGCAGCCCAACAGAGATGAAATTGCTGCAGCTCCTTGCCGCCAGGTGCAACCAGTAGTGAGGCTGAGCATGTTATTCCCAGATGGCACACGCACACAAATGCACATACACACCACAGATATACATACATACATGGCCACCACACGGATCTGCACAGACACAAAAAGCACTCCCATGAACAAAAACGGCATCAACACCCTCCCTCCTTTTTTCCTCCCTGGCTGAGCAGGATAGAGGTCCACTAATGCGAAATATATATGCATATGTATATGTACAGTTGTGGATCTCATCAGCAGCTGGGCTCCTGCAAACCAAAATATTATCAGGTCAGGTAAAACAGATAGACAATGCTCTCCAAGGCTTGAATGTGCTATGTAAGGATAGATAAAATTCCAAAATTAACTTTGGGACTTAAAATTCACTTTAGATCCAATTCTGGTCTTTGGTTCCAAATCTCACCAGCAGAAAGTAGCTTCTTGTTCTTGTAAGAGTGAAATACCCAGCTTCCAACATCAGATGAGCTTCAGTGTTGGGCTGCTGTTGTTACCTAGTGAAGGGAGCTACTCATCAAGTTCTTGCTGCTGTCGTGAACCAGCTGAGGTGCAGCCCAGTGTTCCTCTAACATCAGGTCCCAACTACAGGCTGACTGAGAAAGAACATTTTGGTAATTAAAACATGGAAATGGGAATCTGCTTTACACTTTATATTTGACACATTTTGATCAAAATCCACACTCTTGACTGCGCTATGCTTCACTTTCCTAGTCTATAGGTTGAATTTTTTCTTTTAGACAACAGAATTAGGATGACTGATAGTCATGATGGGTTGGACCAGAGTATGGTAAGTCCCCTTTTTGCTTTGTCAGTGGGTACCACAGCAGGTGCATGTGGCTACTGCAGTTGTTTCATATCACCAGGAATAAGTTTTCAGCAGCCCATAAACCTTTTTTAGACGAAATAACACACCTGAAAAATGTCTTGTACTAAATGGAGTCTTGGAGTTGCAAGGCATGTGTTGTGCTCAAAAGGCTGGGAAAACCAGGTCTTAAAATACACAGAGGGATGACATCACTTTATACAGTACCTCTTATGTCTTTAAATTACCGATTCTCCTGAATCACTGGCGGCCCATAGGACCGTATTAACTAGTTCTCAGCTTATCCATGAGATCATCTAGTCTTTGTAGTGTTTTCAATTAGAAGTTTCATGATCAAGATGCCTGGTTACCTGCACGTGGTAGTCCACTTGTCTTTATGATTGTTTGGTAGTGGTTCATTGGACCATGCAACTGGGGAGCTGTTGCTCTTAGGTGTCTGTTCCAACAATTCCATCTGATGCTATAGAGTGAGTGGTGGGAGTCTTTCCTAGCTCATGGACCAACTACAACTTCAACCTAAGCATACGTTGTGAAATGGAGCATATCTCTATTGGCAAGGATCATCCGAGAGCAGGAAAAGCAGCAATGTTTTTAGGTCTCAAGCCTGGCTTTCCTGTGATTTCAAAATATACCTTTGACTTAGAGAATTTGGATGTTGTTCCCAAGAGGGTGAAAACAAGAGGATCCCATAAAATGGGAGATTGCTGAGTGGGCTATTGTAGGGGCTGGTGTATTGTTCTCTTTTTTTAAAAAAACTAGATATGAAACCCAAATGAACTCCTTGAACCATAGGGAGTGGGAGGTTATTTAGAATCTGAATCTGGAGGGAACTGATTCTGATTCATTTTCTTTGTAATAGAATCCAAAATTTGAGATCCTGACATTTCAAAAAGGAAGCTCTCAAATCTGTTTCTTCGTTTTATTTCAGTTACTGTTTGCCTTTTTTAAAACCCTGTGTATCAGTCTGCCTATCTTCACCTAAAGTAGCAGAACAATATGAATAAGAGAACAAGGAAAATAGTGAAGACAGGAAAATTTTCTACTGAAGGAAAAATTATTTTTACCCTTTAAAAGGCTCCCTGACAAATGTTTTCATCCCTTGTGATCAAGTGAAATACATGTTCATGGTCCCTTGAGGCAAAGGTCTGTAATAACCAAATCTTAAGTTAAATCGATGTCATTGGTTCAAGATTTTGAGCTAATTCCGAATGGCAGCAATATAATTACTGCATCAGAATTACATTGTCCATAGATTGTTGGGTATTTTATTTTTTGAGAAATTAAATTTTGATATCAAATGGTTCATTTAAATACAGTAATATTTAATACTTATTAGATTAACTAAAACAACAGGGAATAGTAGTTATTGTTTGCACTGCTGCTGCACTCTTCTTGACCTCATCTTCTATCCTTTTCATTACGTGTCCCTGTAGATTCTCTGGCAGGCTTCCTATTCCTGTTGTTTTTAAAGAAAGATTGGTTATTAGTTTTGATTGCCTTTGCTAGTCTTTTTAGAATCTTATTTGGCCTGCCTTGCTATGTTTATGTCCTCCTATTTTCATCATTTAGACACAGCAGGGGTTTTTCAAGGATGTCTATATATGTTACACTTTCTAGATCAAGAAAAATGGATGGTATTTCAAGTGTTTCATGCCATATGAGGTTGTAATAGTTCATTTTTCATAGGCAGGGCTAAAATATGTTCCAGAAAGATGATGTTGACAACATACTAGTTAGTTTACTATCAGTCTATCTGTAAAAAGATCTTGCAGGGACTGAACAGTGTTTTGTTTACTCTTCTCAATATAACAGTGTTACAATACTTAATATTACCTGATCTGTATTATTACAGAAAATGAGCAATATCAGAAAAGTGTTCCATCCATTCGACATGAAATGACACAGCATACTCTACCAACCACACTACGAGCTGCCTGTTGCCAGCAAACATTCTGAGAAATACCATCGCTTACAAACCTAAAAGCTTGCAGATGGGGATATGCCTTGGAAGAGTGGAAGGCTGTGTAGGCAAATTCATCCGAGGTATCCAAACTCTGAGACATATACAATACTATTCAGAGATATGTTGACTTTTTAAAACAAAATGTTTTGTCAGAATGGGTTTGATAAATGTGTTGGGAAGCATTTCTCAGATTGCAATAGAATTTCCTGAGAAGATCACAGGCTAGCAAACAGCCTGGGACTGTTGATGAGGGTATTTGCATGAGTGAAATGGAAGCTGAGGCTCTGGTTCCACATCTACCTGTTTTAGAGAAAGAAACTGGACAATAAAGCAGGTATTGTAGCGTGGGGTGGATTGTTTGTACTTCATCTCAGGTGAAGTCATGACTTAGAAAGTACTCTCAGTCCTTAAGTGTTATGCAAATGTAAAGTGGAGCCATAGAAAAGAAACAAGTAATTATGTATTACTCATTCTTCTGGAAAATCCAAGGCTTCACTGCTGAAAGCTGCTCATATTTCCACTGAACTTCCTGCTATTTCTCTGACACATGACTTAGATCTGTATTGACCGAGAATTTGAATGTCTCAACTGTTTCAGACTACGCAGTGTTCTGCGTGGCAAATGGACGTTCTTTGATTTTTTTATTTTCTAATTCGTGACTACATCTAGTGTCTAGATGCTGCACATACAGCTATACTGGGCTTTTTGGGACAGCGTAGAGACATCTGAGATGCTCTGTGCACGCTAGCTGGGGGATCAGAGTCACAACCTCATAGAATTTTCTGTTGTGAGTGCAGTTTACATGCAAAACACTGAACTTAACTGCTCCCAGAAAGTGAGTGGGATCAGTGTTAGTTGGAAAACTTTACTTTGCCCTGCCGTGTATCTGTGCCCAGTGTAAAAGAGAAGAAGAGAACGTGTGCATCTGATGTGATAAAATGGATTGGCAAATTCAGCTTTATTTGAAAGAAAACTAACTTGTGAAAAATGTATGTTTCCAATGCAACTGCAATAATCATCCCTCTGACTCATCTAGAGAAAGAATGGAGAAAAAAAAATGTATGTGTATATAAAATTTCTTCATAGGATAGAGTAAATGCAGTAACTTTCTGAAGTTGGGACTGAATGAGTTGAAGATATCTCGATTCTCTCTTGTCCGAAGAGCATGCAACATGATTCTACTTTGAAAACCAAGTGTACATGTGATACTTAAGTCTGTATTTACATTGTTTTGGTCTTGAAGTACATTTGGCAGTGTTCCTCATTTTATCAGTTTTCTAGCCAAACTATGATCTCCAATTACATCTTTCCTTACGCCAATACAAAGCAGTGCCAGTCTAAGGTCAACAGATTAGTTTATATGACATCCAGTATCAAGGTACCTTCTGTGTGTTTGTCTTGTAACAGCTGCTTAGTGTGAGATTCATTATCTCCCCCATGTTAAATCTCGATCTTCGTGCTCCCGGATGATTCATCTCCCCCTGCTCCTAGCTTCTTAATCATACAACCCAAAACTTCTTCTTTTTCCCTCCTACCAGAGACAACTGGAATAATTCCCCCATTGCACTGTGGTCTTCTTAAGAATTATCCGTGACATAGTAGTGATGTGCATAAAGATCTGAGCTTACTTTTTTTATCACAACATGGCTACAATACAAAGAGGTCCTCTGGGATCAATAATTTCATTAAAGTAATTAATTAAATAGCTTGTTTCCAAAGAAACATGTGTTCTTTAATTGGTCTGAACAAAACATCTTCTAAGATTTCAGTTTTTCAAATGCTTTACCTTTTTTTTTCTATGTCAGTGTATCAACAAGAAAGCCCTCTTACATTCATGCTAAAGGCATGCTGCACTTAAATAAAGGATAAGATTCTGGAGCAATTTGCACCTAGAATTGATTGGTATTTCCTTCTCCCTCCTTAATTCTTTTTCGCCTATTACCTGTTTGAAGTAAGACATGGGGTCCGAGGCATTTCAAAGCTGCAAATACAAACATGTCTGCGACATATTCTTAGCTGTCTTCTGCCCTCACTACAACTAATGCAGCACCTTTCTTCACAATGTGACCGCCCTGTTTGCACACCACCCACCTGCCACGCAGCATTGTCACTTTAAACGTCAGGTCATTCTGGAAAGCTTTGTGCAATATTTCTCACTTGTAACTCAGTGGGAATAGACAGTAGATCCAGCAGCACCCGGGGCAGTTTTCTTTGTGTCGTAACTTGGTCATCAGAAAACTTCTGGGAAAGATGGGTAGGTAAACTGGTTAAGCATCGGTAGTTCAAGGTATCGCCTATGCTAATGGCAAGAATAATCCCTGTACAGCTGAATCATTAGCAAGAATGTATTATATCATGAAAGTGAAATTGATAGAATCTGGCTTTCAACAGTCCCACATCCATTTGTACCACATCACTATAATAGTCCTAATTTCCTTCTCCTACCCCTGACCACTGAAATAACTTCAGGCCCACTCTGCATTGCCTAACACCTTTTTCAGTGCCCCTAGCTCTCTTTCATGTCCCTCATTACGCCTGCAGTATTCCCACTTCCTCTTCCCATTCATCACCTGGTTGGCTGAGGAAGAGGAAGAGGGAGAGGAAGGGAAATTGCCTGTTACTTCCCCTAGGTTGCAGTTACACACATGTTGATTGGCTGCCTTATTTTGAAATTGCCTGTTACTTCCCCTAGGCTGCAGTTACACATATGTCAATTGGCTACCTTATTTTGTTTCGTTGTGTTTTTTTCTTTTCTGTGTAAGAATGTGAATACAGTCCCCCCTACTACGGATTATTTAGTTTCCTGTGTTCAGGCTACGTTACCAAGAGTGTAGCTAACACATCAAGGAAATTGATTCTTCCCCTCTATTCAGCAGTTTTAAGACCACAGATGAAGTTCTGTGTCCAGCTCCCCAGTACAAGAAAGGCGTTGACAGACTGGGGGAGTCCAGTGGAAGGTCACTGGGATGGTCAGTGGCTGGAACAAACCTACAGAAAGAAACTGAGACAGCCTCATTTATTTAGGCTGGAGAAACAAAGGCTAAGAGGGGACATAACTGCAGTCTTCCGCTATGTAAAGTGGGATTATAGAGAAGACAGAGACAGATTCTTCTCAGGGGTGCACAATGAAAGGACAAGAAATAATGGACACAAGTTATAGTATGGGAAATTCTGACTTAAGGAAAAAAATTTTCACAACATGGCTCGTTAAGCATGGGAGCAGATGTCCAGATATGATGTGGACTCTCCATCCTTGGAGATATTCAAAACATGAATGGACAAGCTTTGAAGCTAGCCCTGCTTAAAAGGAGAGATTGGACCACCTAATGTCAGGAGGTTCCTTTCTATCTAAATTATTTTATTATTCTATATCCTGATTATTCTGAAGCTTCTTCTCAATCAGATTTACTTACGATTCACCAGCAGGCTTACAAGTTATTTGATGGGGGGAGCAGGGATGGGGGGAAAAAGCAGACTGACAGACAGATGAGTGAAAAAATGAAGTAACGCCCTAAAACTCCTTTCACTAGAGATATGCTTGTCCTGACCACTGGCAAAAATGGTAAAAAACTAGCCAACACCATTCCTTGCTGAATGTTGCTGCGTGCAGTAAGAAATCCAGATTACAATTAGGAGTTTCATTCTGTGCCGTACTGAATGCAGATATAGTCTGATACTGCCCAGTCCCCTATGCAGGTATACAATAGCCTTATGTCATGATTACTTCTGTTTTGTGAGATGTATCTGCGGGAGATCTTCACAGAACAAGGAAATACTTAAGCAGTGGCAAATAGTAACAGGTTGAAACATTAAGGAACCTCCTGTCAATGACACAATAATCAGAGAGGTAAGCTTCAATAAAACATTCAGATGGGCAGGAACCGGTTTGGCTTGCAATACCTCACAAAGCTATGTGAAATATGAGCGCTTTCCTAAGCTATTGTTTGAGAGTTCAAGGAGTGTGAGAACAGACAGGAGAGAGGAAGATGAACCTATGCAAATTTTATGTAGATATCTTTTGTTAGAATATGATTGAAGCCATGGAGGAGGAGCACCATCTCAGGCCAGTTTAAAAGCCAGAAGACAGGCTGTCTACTTGAGATCAATCTCTCTTCTTTCTTCTTCACAGACAGAGATGTGGTCAAGGATTCTTCTGAGTATTCTGTCCTTGAACTGGATTGCCACAGTGTCTTCTGAACCGTAAGAGATCATACATTCTGTGTTTTTATGATAAAATATTTTATTATATTTCCCACCAGTTAATTTCTTCTGGACATATATCATAAATTGGATGTTTGAGATGTTTTGAAATGTGTCTGAAATGGAAGTAGATGACATTGAAGGATGATTTGGAATTATGCGCTCCATCATAAAACTGCTATGAAATCTGATTTGAATGATAGAAACCTAGAAGTGGCGTAGATGAATTCTGAAGTGCATGGGTAAAGTGGGGAGGAGATTCAAGACTAGACTAGCAGGTAGTACTAATGATCAGGATTGATATGCATCAGCAGTACAGAGAGAGCATGATGTATGAGGAGGTGCTACAGGCCGGATAATGGCTGATACTAGGGACTATGCTGAATGGCAATCCTATTAGTATTAGTATTAGTATTAGTATTAGTATTAGTATTAGTATTAGTATTAGTATTAGTATAACACCTGCTGTGCTGTCACAGCTTATACAGCACTGTCAATGTCCATTGGCTTTATCCAAACAGAAGATTTCATCCACAATTTTCAAAAACACACCAACATTAGAGCTTAAACCCCTTTCTCAAAAGTTCTAAAGGAAAGCACTGTGAAAGTCAGAGGGTTTAGCTTTCTCAGATACAGTTTTGGTTTTAATCATTTTACTTTTGGTCTTTGAATATTGTGCAGTCTGAACTGGGCAAGTGAAAATAACAATAGAGACAATATGAACTGGGCAAGCGAAAATAACAATAGAGACAATATGAACAAGCAAAGCTGTGGGAGAAAAAAAGGGAAAGGATCAGATTACAAAGAAAAGATTGTGTGATTCATTGTTGTGCTGCAGAACCAACTCATCGATTCTGTCATACATTATTTAAAAACACCAGTTTGGCCAGCAACAGAACCTTAGCCAAATATAGCAAATCTGAAGGAATGTTTTTCAGAGCAAGAATCTGGGAAAGGAAGGCTGCCCTAATTATAGAGAGTAGTATAAGTAAAAAAGCCCAATGGAAGAAAGAAGCAAAGGAAGCAACACAGGGAGAGGCATGGAAACAGAATAGAGCATGCAGATTAGATTGAGTGTTCCCTGGAATATTCTGCAAAATGGAAAAGCAGGATCATTTCTTGTGCATTATGCTGATTGACTTATGATATGTCAGTTCTTATCTGGAGGGAGAGATACCCAGAGAAAAAGAAATTTAAAATTTGTTGCAACCATTAACTAGTATTTTTGTCATTGATCTCAAAAAGAAGCTAAATATTACTCGTTCTTACGGGAGGTTCCAGAGGTTTAAGCATACATATAGGTCATGGGAGGATAAATGCAGCTATGCTTGTCAGGTGTTTAGACACTTTAGTAATTGTAGCTGTGTAAATACCTGGAATGGAAAGATGCAGTATCATGCTGGGTAAAAGACTGCACAGAATTATGCTAGTCTTTCAGCTCAGAAAGAACTGTGAGGGACAAAAAATTGTTATCTGTACTTTCTTAGCATATGATTCAAAATTCATTGAAAGAAATGGAAATTCTTCCACTGGTTTGAGCAAGCTTTGGACTGTGTCTTCCTTCACACGTACGGCATTTCTGTGGTATTTTCCTCTCCTGTTTGCTCTGACTTTCCTTCATGACTGAACTCTCTGATCCGGCCTTGCCTTCTTACAGTCAGTATGTGCTGCTGGTCCCGACGGTAGTGCGGAGCGACTCTCCACAGACTGCTTGTGTGCAGTTCCACAGACTCAGCGAGCCTCTGTCCCTCAGCATCGTCCTGGAATACGGCAGTATCCGGAAAACTCTCTTTGAGGAATCTGTGACAAAGAATGATTTCTTCAAGTGCTGCGAGTTCAAGGTATTTTCTCTTTTGAGACTACTGAAGAGGGTGTAGAAGCTGTAAATACTTTTGAGTGCAAGTCTCCTTGTCAGTGAGGGCAAGAAGATGAAGAGTGTGGACAGGGAATAGGATGAAACAAGATAAACTGCTGGAAAGGCTGACAATATAGACAGGAAGAAGAAAGACATACGGGTTGTAGGGGGGAAGCTGGAGAAAGACTTTCCATCTCCATTCACAGAGTGAATAGAAAAAGGCTTTTGATTGCCCTCACAGATGCATGCGCCCTATGGGACTGTCATAATTGTCAAGCTGGAGAACCCAGCTGGGACATGCTCATTCCCTTTCCTGTGACTCTGCAAGATCTGGACAGATATGACAAACAAATCCCAAGGTTAGGTCTTCCAGAATGCAGCGGGAGAAAACACCTCAGAATTGAGCTATATGGCTGGGGCAACCTGCATACAGGCAGGTAGCTATATGAGATGAGGAAACGCATAGGAAAGGGTGTAGCTTAAAACCTTAGTATCTGGTGACAGATTATGGGACTTCCACAGCAGAAATTCCCAGAGACTATCTCACTGGCAAAGATGGGGCTTCTCATGACTTTGCACAAGCTATTTATGACTCACTTGACAGTCAGTATCTTACTCAAGAACCCTGGGCATCAGGGGACCTTAACATATCTCATTTACCACTTTTCCTCTGGGGTTTTGTTTCTCTCCAGGTTCCTCCTGCTATTTCTAACCCCCTGGCATTCATTTCCTTCTCTGCCAATGGCATCACAGTCAACTTAGCTGAGAGAAGATCAGTGGCGATTCAGAATGTGGATAATACTCTCTTCATCCAGACGGACAAACCCATCTACAAACCAGGGCAAAAAGGTGCTGAGGAGTCAGCTAGTGAACTGGGAAACTGAGTGCAAGGGTGGGTCTAGAATGACAAGGACTTCCTCTTGTGGAGGAAAAGACCATGGACTTCAACAGCCATGAGCAATCGTTCAGATAGTGTGTAATTGTCATCTGAGGTTGGGCTTATCAAAAGTCAGTGAAAAATAGAACCGATTCACAAAATTGCAACAAAGGAGTGGAGTTCATGTGTTTTTACTGAGTTACTTGCATTTACAGGATCTTGAGTTCTGCCAGGTTTACTGAGGTCAGTGTCATAAACTGTCCTTAAAAATAGAGAAAATAATAGGTTAAGCTTGGAATTAATGAAATTCATATAAAGTAAGCATGTCATTTCCTGTCAACAGTTCTTTCTACTTAACTGCTAATCTAATTCACAGGGCTGATTCCAACACATTATCTAAATGACAGTACTAGCTGTGGTATAGTTAGTTATCTCTTTAGTATAATTATACTTCAGTGCTGCACAGGGTTTACACTTAGAATAAAGACAAATTCTTCCTTCTCTTTGATTTTTCCATTGAATTGGTTTGTTCAAACAGTTTTTTAGGAAATGCTCCAAAGAACTGAGTCCTTCAAGAAGAAATGAAGGCAGTACAGAGTATTTGTATTTACTTTAGAGGTTACTTTAGTCCCAGTGGGTCAGAATTGAAGATATTTCAGGTGACAAGTTTATTTTGGTTTTCTTTTTCACTGGCTAAGATAATCAAATCCTTTCTAGTTCTCCGGGGACTCTTTAGTTCTCCCTAAAAGCCTGGGCAAACTTTGTTTCAGTTGTGTGTTGAAACTGACTTACCAATGCTAAGCTGAACGATCCTTTTTTGTCCTACGTCTTTTTCAGTGATGTTCCGTGTGGTCACTTTGGACAGCCAGTTCAGACCTGTTCAGGAGAGAGTAAGTATGAGTGATAGTCAAGATTTTTCAAGCACCCCCTTGGAGTACCTGTTTGCTGAGGCTCTTTCACTTAGAAATTGAATTAAAAGGGCCTGGGATAGGCTTCCTGATGTTTTTGAAGAACTGATGTAACTCCTTAACTTCACACTCTACCCCTTCCTTGCCTTTATAGAGGGCAAAGGGTTTGGAAATCTCTCACAGCGCTCAGATTTTGTAGTCACTTCATCTGCCACAGATACGTAGAAAGAGACTGATTTTTTTTTTGTAGAAAAGATAAATTCACAAACAGGTTATCCCCTTAAAATTATCTTTTTAATTACAGACATGAGTTTCAAATTGTTTGCTTGACCCAGTGTTCTGTATCCGGAGAAAGCTGTTCACAGCCTTCTTTATGTTCTAGTATTTTTCAAGCTCCACAGTTAATTTCTTGATGTTTTGATCTTTTTTTTTTATTTCTCTTTTTTTCCTCTTCCAGTATCCCCGAATCATCATTGAGGTAAGAGATGCAACATGTCATTAAAGCACAAGTTGCTTTAGAAAGGCTGTGTATGCTTCGTCATTCCCCATAGTGTCAATAGCTGAGGGACCCAAAGCACACTGTCTAAAGCCAAAGGACTTGAGGTTGAATAGTGGCAGTACCCGTTATCAAACACTAGAGGAGAAGAAATCAGCAGAACTGGAGACATTAGTCAGAGATGGCATGGGGTTGTTGCTGTGTCTTTTTGTTAGGATTTGAACAAGAGCATTCAGTGTAGTCTTACTTTGGTAGGACTACAGGAAATGGGCTGGTGAAATAGCCTCATTCTCATAGGCGTAAGAATAGTAACTTTCTGAAATGTCACATTCTGCTGGGGGACAGGCTAACAATGAATCAGTCTTCTGCTGCATTTTACATCATTAGATCTCAAAGCACTTTCTAAGGGAGGCCAGCATAATATTCCCATTTTACAGAAGGAGGAGTTGAGTCAGAAAGACTTACGCTAGAAGAGCTACAGATAAGCAGAGTCCAAATCTTGTACTATTCCTAGAGATCTGAGATCATCTGGCAGTGTAGCTAATTTCCAGTTAAACATAAACTCAGGCTTGTTTAATGAACAAACAGATCTGGAAAATTAGCGGGAAGTCAGAGTATATGTGATCAGTCCAAACTCACATTCACACTGTGATGCTCTTAGCTAACATGCCAGGATACTGTCCTGGTTCTGGCTGGGACAGAGTTAACTTTCTTCCCAGTAGCTGGGGGTGTGCTGTGTTTTGGGGTTGGTATGAGAGGAGCGTTGATGGCCCATTGATGCTTTGGTTGTTGCTGGGTGGTGCTTGCACCGGGGAGACCTTTGGTTTCTCTTTTCGGCCTCCCATGCCCTGCCACATGCAGGGCAAGCTGCGGGGGGCGGAGCACAGCCGGAGTGGTTGACCCAGCTGGCCAATGGGGTATTCTATACCACGTGACATCATGCTCAGTATAAAAACCGGGGGGGGTGGGGGGCTCGCCCCCCATTGGTGACACGCGGTCGGCGGTCGGTGAGCAGTTGCATTGTGCATCACCTGATTTGTATATTGTTATTGTCGTTATCATTGTTACTATTACTGTTCTACTTTGGTTTATTTCAATTATTAAACTGTTTTTATCTCAACCCGGGAGTTTTCCTACTTGTGCCCTCCCGATTCTCTCCCCCATCCCACCGGAGGCGGGGGGGGGGGGGGGGGGGGGGGGGGCAAGCGGCTGCATGGGGTTTATTTGCTGGCTGGGGTTAAACCATGACAGATATAAAACTTAAAAGAAGGCAAGAAGACAAGAAACAGGGTGATAAAGGTTTTGATACATCTCTTTCTCCCACTCCCCAGGATCCAGAGCAAAACAAGATCTTCCAGTGGTTGGAGGTAGCATCTAAGCATGGAATTGTCCAGCTCTCCTTTCCACTAATCCCGGAGCCTATTCTGGGAACCTACCACATCACTGTGGAGAAGAACTCGGGTGAAAAAGAGTTCCAGTTTTTCACAGTGGAGGAATATGGTAAGCAAAGGCTGTGAACTGCCCTGCATGACCAATGAGGCTGGCTCTGCCTAAGTCAGATAGGAGCTGCTAGTGCAGAGTTTAAGTGCTTTGAATTCTCCGCTTCATGCCTGAGAAAGAAAGACATGGAAAGAGCTGGGTGGAGAAAGTGAAGGCAATAAAGGAAAAAAAAAATGTTGAAAAAGGCAGCATTTTTCCAGAATTAAATTAGGAGTCTAATTTTTTTCTGGGCTTGGCATAAAGTCACTGTGTGACTTTGGGATCCACATCCTATCACTCAGGCCTTACACTCTCCATCTGTTCAGAGGCAAGATCAATGAGTCAGGCCCATCCTGTTTTGTGGAGGTCATCAGTGTGTAAAGAGCACCAGGCTAAAATATGCAGTAGAAATCTGAAGATATTAACTATCAGAGAGATTAAATAATAGGTACCAGACTGTTACTGGGGAAGGCTGGATAGCCAGTGGAAGCACAGGATGGAAAACAATGGGTAGTGGAGATGCCAAAGCTCTCGTAGTGATCTGCTTACTCTCTGGAATAGACCATATCACGAAAGTTGCTAAATTCATTTTGATTTTACAAGTTTTCTCATCTTTTAGTAGCAGGTTTTCCTTAGTAGTCCCCGGGGAAGGCTTGGACAACTCCCAGTTGTCTGGTTTTTTTGCAATAAAGCACCTCTCCTCCTTACCCTCCAGAGGTCTTTCATACCTTCCAGTCTCCTGTGTACAGATGCATGAGAAAAAGACCTTTTCCAGCTATGTTGTCATTATTGCTGCTGACCTGGGCCAAAAGATAAGCTGGCAAAAGGGAGTGACAGTGACCTGTTTGATTTTACTATTTCACTTAATCTGTTGCTTTTCTCCTTCAATGGGGCTGGATTGCGTGATAACTTCTGTTCTCCAGGACTTAACTTGAGATACCAGCACTACTCCCACCCTTCTCTTGAAGAAAATGTACAGCCAATTAAAATGATTTATCACAGTTCTTACTGTGGCTGTTATAATTATGATGATGATTATTGCATTTTAAAGAAGTTATTCATCTTACCACTAAAGGTTATTTTTTCTCCGATAATTTCCTACAGCCAGCTCTTAGACAGACTTTTCTTTGAACCATTTCCTCTCCCTTGTTGGTGAAAATGCCTTTGCCAACTGTTTTTTTACTGTCTTCCACACACACACCTGCCTGTGGCATACAACTGCTCAGCAGTGATATTCACATTGCATTCCCAGTGCTGCCGAAATTTGAAGTGACAACCAGTGTGCCAAAGAGGATCTCTTTCTTTGATGAAGATCTCAGGGTGAACGTTTGTGCTTCGTAAGTATCAGATCTGAGAACAACACGTTTGTGCACAAGAAACACGGGATAGAGGATGATGTGCCGTGCTGGGAAGCAGGGACCCTGCTGTTGATTCAGAGTATGGGTTAGAGCAATTCCTTTAGCTGTGACTTCCACGACATGAAATACGGTAACTCTCCTCCCGCTACATAGCAGAATTAGAACTGGGAGAGTCTAGAACTACTCGCTAGCTGTTGTTTTTTATTATTACAGAAAAGGAGAGAAATAGTACAAAAGAAGAGCCTATCATTAAGATTGCTGGCTGTGACACTGCCAAAGGGCAGGGTGGCGTAAGCCAAAGGGGTGAATAGGGATCTTTCTGCAACATGTCCTGCTTTGCTTAAGGCACTAAGGAGAAAAAGAAAGCAGCAGGGAATGATATCCCAACCCTGAGTCCAGCACCACTTTCCAGCTTCAGACCTTGAAGAATGACTACAACAAGACAATGATTAAAGCAGGCTTTTTTAACAAGATGCCAGAAACAGCCTAAAAATAGTTGAAGGGAATTCTGCTAGGGCTAACTGGTCCTAATTCCCAGATGCTCTTCTGTCTGTGCTCTGGACACGTCTGAGAGGCTTAGAGCCTGCATTGCTTTGCAATCTTTTCAGGTTTCATACTAAGTCCACATGATTGGACTTGTGTGTCTTCCTCTCCTAGGTACACTTATGGCCAACCAGTGCAAGGGAATGTCCGAATCAATGTGTGTCAGCGGCGCTTTTATAGTCCACGATGTGAGCAAAAGCAGAAAGAAACCTGTAAAGCTGTCACTGGACTGGTATGATACATGTCAAGGCTTTTCTTCCCTGTCAGCTTTCCTACCCAACATGTAGCACAGTGGTTGGTGGCCTCATTCATTTCCTGGGGAACACCAGAGAGACAATCCCAGAGGCATGTTTTTTCTCACTATCTCACAGGCAATGCTGAAAGACCATAAAGGTAGTTTTTACCAATTAGCTTGTTAGGAGACTTTGGTTTTTGCCTCAGAAAGAGTCAGCAGGAGGGAGGGAAGCTTATGAAACTATAAATTTGTGATCATTCCTAAAACACTGGAGGTGTGTTCTTACCAAGTGTAATCAGCTAATCTGTACTGGGAGCCTTTGAGGACTCCCAGTTAATAACGTTAAACTAATGATTCATTTCTCCACTAATCAGACTCAAAGTGCTCTGCTCATAGAGCTCAGGCATCATGCAAGATGGGTTTGAGAAAGGGCATGAGCATAGAGAGGACTAGGGGGAATGAGGAGATAGGTTTCCAGGTGCAAGGGTAGATGATATTGAAGCAAAGAGCTGGAAAGGGAGCCAGGGAGTGAGAAGTGTAATGTAGGAAGGGAGCGAGTAGAAAGTAGGAGCTGAAGAGGTGAGCAGAGGCATGAAGCTCTTCAGAGACCCACTAATACAGATTCCAGTGCAAATTTCCAAACCTTGAGAAAAATGGGCTTTCTCCTTTGTGCTCCTTTTTCAGCTGGGGAAGGATGGCTGCCTCAACAGTGTCATCTCCGTCAAACTATTCCAGCTCTACCGCAGCTATGCCAGGATGTATACCAGCCTCAATGTAGAAAGCATCGTCACTGAAAATGGGACAGGTAACACCAAGTGGAGGTTGGGAGTAGCTGATTAAAGCTAATAGGTGGTACTTTCTGAGAGGAATCTCCTGGATCCCCATCTGCAGCAAACAACCAACAATCACCATTTTCTTCGTGTAGCTCTCCCTCCAGAGCATCACTGCTCCGTAGAGCTTTTCAAAGGAAACCATTTTCTGCCCTTGTCTGTTTCCTCCCCTTTATACTGGGTCTGTCTCACAGGTATCCAGATGAAAGGTTATGACTATGTTGCAGTCAGCCAAGAAAATGACAGAGTGATGTTCAAGAATATGGATCTCTATTACAAGAGGGGAATTCCTTACTATGGTGAGGTGGGTACCTGAGAGGATAAATTTAGATCAAAACTCCATGAGATCCAGCATGATGATCTCTGCTTTGCGCCACTTATGGATGTCCCCTAACTCTGTGCTGACAACTTCCCGTGATAATGTTGCATAACAGTGACTGCTGCACAGTTCTCTCGTTACGTTAAATGCTCCCAGAGAAAATAAGAAAATTGTATTATACCTGGAGTGTTGGGGTCTCTCTTCTGCCATAGTTAAAGAATACCTAAAAGGTGGGTAAATGAAAGGTCATATAAGTGGGGAAGAAGAGTTTGCAAGAAACTACTTCAGCAATAGCTGTGCCTAAACTGAAGGTAGAATTTACCCTGTGTTGCATCACACAGTCCCAGGGATTTTTACTTAAAACAGTATAGGAGTTGGAGAACATTCAAAATTCTTACCACCCTGCACATACAGGATAAACCCAGGCACCGAAAGAAGGATGAGCCGTACAGCATCGTCCTGATATGCAATGGGGACAGAAGGTACGCACAGATGCCCAGGAGCTGGGAGGTGCTACTGAGCTCCATAGGTTAGGTGTTTCTCTGCTAGAGAAGCAGAGGACTTCTCATTAAAAGAATCTTTTATATGAGATCATGTATATAAACAATTCCTTCTCCCTCTGTGACATATAGTTTGTCCTTGCACTGATGGAAAGTCCCTGCCTTTGTCTGTCACAGAACTCCTGCTCCTTCAAAATATTGAGGAGCATTTGCCTCTTAAATACATCTCACTCTTGATTTCTACTCCCTGCAATTGTCCTTAGTGCTTAGGTGGGCATCCTCTGATGAGCAGAACATTTCCCGTTCTTTTGGGTTTTTTTTCTGAATCCCTTGGGTATTCTGTGTGTTCAGATCGCTGTGACGAATGTGGATGGCGAGCCCGTTGCCGATAGGACCGTCCTGCTGGAGCTCAACGAAAAATACCTGGCCAACTATACCACTGACAAGAACGGCACTGCTGCTTTTTCCATTGACACGTTCAACTTCTTTGATCGCAGTTTTAAGTTGAGAGTAAGTAAATACAGGCTTCAGTCTAATTCCTGAAAAAATCCTTCATTGGAGAGAAGGATTAGAAGCAATCGCTGGGTGCTGGCAGGATTGTTTCAGATGAAGAAAGTAGGCAGTCAGTCCACCAACACCTGCAACCTTTGTGAAACTAGTATGAGAAAGCACCAGTGCCTGAAGAGTGGCAGACTGCACCCCAGGAGTGTTCGGGCTGCAGTGGTCTCCAACACCTCCCTACTTTTTCCTCCACTCAGAAGCCCTTTCTGCAGCCATCTTCCTTCTCTTTGTTCTGTGTGCTGGAGGACCTACCTCACAGACTGCCTTGTCTTCCTCACCCAGCCTGGTCCCTGCATTTCTGCTGACAGACACTCGTGCCTGTTACCATCAAATTGTCTTCTTGTGTTCTCATGCCTTTTCTCTGGTGTGATGGGAAGAGTTGAGAAAAAGAAGGCTGTTTGAGAACAATGCCATTCTAACTCACAATAAATCCTAGCAGTTTATTCAACCTGTCCCAATCCTGCAATAATCTGAAATAACCTCCCTATCACAATGTGCCATAGGTGTCTGGATACATTAAGATGTCCAGAAATCACCGCACTCTGGACTGGTGAAGCACAAATTTTTCACATCAGCTTTCACATAAGCTCTTGGCTTAAACAGCCCCACAAAATCAGCTTCCCAACAGAATATTTTAGAGGGAAGATGCCTTTGCCTCTCACCTGCCTGCCATTTTTTTATATTCCTCTTTGTTGATTCTCTGTGTATGACTCTTCTGCTTCATAGGCCAGGCAGGCACCAGATGACTGTGAAGATTTCTTCATCTGGAGGAATGACGATGAGCCCCAAGCCTTATTCTTTGTCCGGCGTTTCTACTCACGGACCAACAGCTTTGTGAAAATTGAGCCAGTGAAGGAGAAGCTCAGCTGTGGCCAGCAGAGAACAATCAACATTCACTATGTCCTGAACAGAGAGGGGTACAGGAATGCCAGGCACACAAACTTCTACTATGTGGTAAGTGCTACCTTGACTCCCAAAACATCTCTTTTCTTTCACCTTCTCTGGAACACCATATAAGGCAGAAATCTCCGTGCCAGACAGTGGTTACAGATCACAGCTCGACCTGATGGCCTTTGAAGCCTCTCAGGACACTACTCAAAATCAATTATTTAAGGGGGAAGGGAGAAGGTGCTTTTGATCCCGTCTCATGACGTTTTTTCTATGCCCAGGTGATGACAAAAGGAAAAATTACTCTCAGTGGCCAGAAGCAAGTCAGCATCTCTGGTGGTAAGTTCTAAGCCATATTACTTACTTGTACTTCAGAGCACCATTCTGAGCACCAGAGCATTAGTAATTTTTGTAAGAAGGGATGAAAGCAGAGAACTGCAGCTAAATCATGTACTACTTCTTAAACCCCATGACCTGTCACCACTCAGTTTCATTTCCTTTTGCTGCAGCATCTAGCCAATCCCCCATATCATGATCAAATTGATCTTGTTAGTTGAAAGATGAAAACTGTTGTGATCAGACACCAAGGAATCTAACCTCCTTCTGTTTTATTTCTTACCAAGGAGTATTTGCAGTTTCACAGTTATTCTGTGAGATCCAAGTCTTCATTGATTAGAAGACTAACACTTTTCGATGTTTGAAATAATAGGTGTCCCATTTGACAGGGATATTTAGCAGTTAACCGCTTGGTATTCGTTGCACTTTCAGAAGTCTCCAAATACCCACAAATAACAACGCTCCTACCAATCACAACAAACTGAACTTTGTTCTTTCATTGTTAAAAATACCTTTTCTTGCAGAACCTGGTCTATTTCCAGTTTTCAGTAGCTGGCTTAAGTAAGCCTCACTCCACGTATAGGTCTTGTTGTTTAGTATTTGTCATTTTTGGTCTTTCTCTGGGTATTCATGCACTATGGCTGCACAGTATAGGTTCCCCTATGGTTTAGGGACAGGCATCCCATTCATCAAAAGGCAGCTATGTCACATGATTTTCCCTTCATTAAATCAACTTGAAGCCGTGTGGTTTTTCTATATTATTGGGGGCTAATACTAAGGTGTGTAATAGTGTGTGACTCACCAAAACTTATGTGAAAGCTTAATTTCCTGTCCCTGCACTAGTAGTTGTCATCCACGTAGATAAGAACTTCATATTTCCTAGTGTTAAGAGAGCTCTCCCTTAGCTCAGGAGACTGGCCTATCTCCTCTGGTGTAGGAGGTTCTAGGTTTGAGACCCAAAGGCAATGTTGTGCTCTTCTCGTAGCAATCATGCACAGATTCCCCTGTCCAACTTCTACTCATCTCAGACCCTCTCTGCAAAGCACCCTGCTCTCAGCATCCTTGTCTTGCTAGTGGGAGCTGTTTCTCAGTTGCTGAGAGATGAATCTTCCAATATCCAACTTCCCTGTTTTTAATCCCTGGTAGATTATGGATAAATATGTGGTTTTTCCACCACAGCTGAGATTTTTCTACTCTCTTTAGTTGGCTTCTCCTCCCCTGTTTCATGTTACTTCCACAGCTCCCAGAGGTACATTCTCCATCACACTAACTGTCACTGAGAAGCTTGCCCCCAGCGCCAGGCTGTTGCTCTACACGGTGCATCCTCATGGGGAGATAGTGGCTGACAGCTCTTGGATACGCAGTGATGTATGCTTCAAAAACAAGGTGAAAACATTTGCTTTCTTATCAAGGGTTATATCAGCTGGCTCTTTGCTGAGAGAACAGCTAGGGAATTACTTCATCAAGAGCCCTGCACTAGGAACGGCCTTTAGGAATGGAAAAGGTACAGATGTGCCTGGGAACATGAGGAGCTGTCTCTGGAATTGACATGTATGCTCAGACTCAAAATAAATTCTCCATGGATTGGGGAGAGGGAGATGACTAGGGGATTATAGAGGTTGTGGATTTTTACAGAAGAGGTATTCAGAAGGGCCATCTAGCGGTAGGAGCTTTGCCCCACAGAGAATAGAGTGAGTGCTGGTGAAAACTGAGATTTAGATCTGTGCTAAGCTGATTGTCCTGATTTCTGTGTGGTTGTCTTGGATTTATTCATTTCCAGCTCCAGCTCGAGTTCTCTGAGAAGCAGGGTCTCCCCGGCTCTAAAGTCAGTCTCCACCTTGAAGCTGCTGCCAACTCCTACTGTGCCCTGAGAGCTGTAGATCAGAGTGTCCTCCTTCTTCAGCCTGAGCGGGAGTTATCTGCCGAGAGCGTAAGCCACGTCCCCAGTCCTGTGTTCTTTTGACCTAGGGACATCCAGAATGACATTCCAATTCCCACCCGTGATCTTTCTGCTGCTGGCTATGTTTTTATTTTTCCCTTGGAAACAGACATCTCAGTGATTGAAGAAAGGTCTACAGCAGTTGTACACTTCAAAGACAGAAATTGATAGTGGAACCTTTACTTTTGGAAAGCATGGCAGCGTAAGACGTCCTAAGAATATGCCTAATGTAAATCCTTGAACGCATAGTTCCTCCCTGAGGAGTGATTCTGTCAAAATTGCATTTTATGACTTAAATAGGCCCTGGGCTATTTGAACAAAAGCTGTAGATGTCAGCTAGTATCTTGTTGGACACCAATCTCCTCTCTGCATATCTCAGGAGTATATCTCCGTGCTTTTTGCTCAAGTCCACCCCACAAAGCCATTGCTCAGAAGAAGGGGGGTAGAGTCCAGTCCTTCTTGTGTATCACCAGCCAAATTGCTTATTCATCTCTAGGTAGGCATCACTAGGCAAACCCACCACAGTCTACGGGATTGCTCAGGGGCCACCATAAGCTTTGAATATATGTGATTTTGCACTTGTCTGGGACCTTCCTTGTGTTTACACTAGTCGTTCTCACCTCCCAGGTGTACTACCAATTTCGTGGGGGCGATTTATATGGCTATTACTACAATGGGCTCAACCTGGAAGATGACAAGCCAGAGAGGTGTACCCCAGTAAAAACGACCTTTTTTGATGGCTTGTACTATGAACCTGTGAATGTCAGTCGTGATGGCGATGTCTACAGGATTTTCAGGGTATGTGCTCTGTGTGGTTCTTTAAGTGGGAGGTATTCCAGAAGAATTCATGCATATTAGCATTAAACTTTCTCAGGTGGTGGTTCTTACTGCTAAGAGACGGCAGCTGATGCCTGAAACTCCCTAAAGCCTCTGACTACCTAGTTTCTGCCTTCTCATCCCCAAGTCTTACTGAGGAAGACTGACAATCACTATTAGATGTATTCGCTGGGATCCTGCCCATGCTTCAGTAGATATTTCCTAAGCAGGACCATGGCCTTGGCTCATGATCTCAGGCATTCCTAGTAAAGATCTGAGTCCATGATGCAGGCCACTTGTTTCCTAATACACTTGCCTGCGCTCCCTGCTGGCCCCATGGCTTAAGACCTAACATAAGCCCCATCATTACTGCTCTTCACAGAACACCAGGTGTCACTGCTCCGTAAGAAAGACATAGAGGTTGGAGAGGAAGAGTTGTGACATTCAGGGATGAAAGGGTGGGATGTGAGGAGGGAGGAGAGATACGAGGTATGAGAACCCAGGTGGGAGAAGTGGCATGTGTTGGTAGCTAGTGCACGCCCTGAGTGACATGATTGATTCTTTCACATTCAGGATATGGGCCTGAAGGTTTTCACCAACTCTGTGCTTCGGAAGCCAGTTCTGTGCAATGAAGACAAATCAGATATAGAAGATTACCCTGTCTATTTTGACCATGGTGTCGCCCATGTCAGTGCCTCTGTCACAGGTAAAAGAAGGTTCATACTGTATCTCCAGTTCCAGTCTGCCTGATCTTCAAAACTGTTGCCTGTATAAAGTAACAGCCAGCATGTTGAGGTTTTTTTGTGGAATAGGTCTATGTGTCCCAGTTTGCCTTTAGCAATCTCTTTCTGACAGTCCTTGCAGTAGAGTCAATTCTCTCTCACTTAGGTACAGGGTGCATACAGAAAAGACAGGGAATACTGGGATGCTACTTCTTTCATAAACTGAAATTAGTTTTTAAGGGTTTTTCAGGTCAGAATCTTTCATCAAATCACAATTCAATTAAATATTTAAAAGGAAATGCCAATGCAGAAAAATAATGGTAATTCCCGATGTTAAGAATTCACACAGCAATTAGCATACTTAGCACACTTAGCACATAGTCTCCAAAGCACTTTATAGATCAGCAAGAGTTATGATTACCTTTCTCCAAGTCAGATTGCTCAGCAAAAGAGCAAAAGTAGCAGTCATAGGTTGCCGCAAGGGAAATTGCTATGCAACAATAGGAAAAGTTCTTCCCTGTGAGAGTTGTGCTACACTGGAAGAGGTTCTCCAGGAGGTTTTGAAATCTCCATTGCCGCAGGTTTTCAAAGCTGAGCTGGACAACACCCTTGAGCAACATGATCTGACTTTGAAGTTAGTCCTACTTGAAGGAGATTGGACTAGAGAATTCCAGAGGTTCCTCCCAACCTAGATTTTTTCAATGATTCTGTGATTCTATGATTCTAAGTCCAGCAAAATAAGAAAGTATTGTTATTTCTATGATATGGCTAGGAAATCTGAGGTACCTCCATGCTAAATAAGTTGTTTGACATCACAGGTGAGTCCATGGCAAAACTGGAAAGAGGCCTTAGTTCCTCATATCAGACCTGTAGTTTGACTATATCAACAAAAATAGTTTTCCAATCGACTGGATATTCAGCTCCAGTTTTAACTACTGAACTGGGTAAAAATGATTGAGTTCCCAGGGAGGTTTGTAAAGCTTTATAAGCTTTGGTGACAATACTGGCTACTGTTGCCCATTTGCAAATCAAAGAGAGCTAGTGGTAGAGTACAGGGAACATGCCTTTCTAACTGGATGATGGGACCTTTCAATATGAAACAAAGTGAAATGTCTTGTGAAATGTCTAAATTTTCTAGTATTTTCCCATGAGAAAGGAGAATAGGTAAGAAATTGTTTCTTCTCATATCTGTTTCTTCTCATACACTATATCTGTTAGAATTTTCCTTTTTTATGTGAAAAAGAATGGAAAAATGCTCAAATGGAATATTTAGTGTTCATTTATGGTGTTGAACATGTCTGACAGCAGCTCAGATTCTTCTGGCCTGACCTCTCTAATATTATATTTAACCATACACAATCTTCTAGATGAGTCAAGGATTCAAGGTGGTGTTAACACTGTTAGGAAATTCTTCCCTGAGACGTGGATTTGGGATCTGGTTCATACAGAGTGAGTATTTTTATCTTTGCTTCTTACCTCTCGTGTGGATTTTTGAGTTGATACATGTTGCTGAAATGAATTCTGGGAAGAAACCATGGAACATATGTCTGCTTTGTAGGTGCGGGTCTCCTTTTCCCATCTTGTTCAATGACTGCTGAGTTCCCAACCTTGCACACAGTGTCAAACCTGCTTGAACTGACAATGACATCTGCTCTGTGCTCTGCCCCCTATCCTTCTGATGGGGAGAAAGAATAAGGGCTAAGACTAAAATAAGAGCATTTTTTTAGGAGAGAGCAGGAGCAAAATTTGTTATTTTTCATCATATTTTTTAATTCAGCAGCAGAAAACTCAGGTTATGTTGTTTTTCTTTCCAGCCTATCATAGCATCTGCAATGAGAATATCTCCATCTTAATTACGCATCCAAATTTAACATTAATCCAAATTAATTGATCCTAATCTGTATGTTTGGGCATTACAGTATTTAAACAAATGATATTTCTAAATTTAAAAAGCTGAATATTCTTCCAAATACTTTTTAACATGTTGTTCACCAGCACCTTCATCTTTACTTCCAGCTTTATAATATTTTTTTTTAAATATAGAGAAGTATCTTGCAGAAAGTGAGATGAAAACAGAAGTACTAACTCAAACAGGGAGCCTATTTTATAAATTGGCTTGAAAATGCCAAAGATCATTTCTTATTCTGTTTTTCTTATTTTCTTCAGTTCCAGGGGAGAGGTCGATGTCTTTTACACCATTCCTGACACCATCACAGAATGGAAAGCCAGTGCTTTCTGCGTGCAGGATGATGCTGGCTTTGGCATCTCCTCACCTGTTTCACTGACAGCATTCCAACCATTCTTTGTGGATCTCACCTTGCCATACTCTGTCATTCGAGGGGAAAAATTTAATTTAATAGCCAACGTCTTTAACTACCTCAACAAATGCATCCAGGTATATCAAGTTCCCTTTTACTTCCTATATGGTTTGTCTATTTCCCAGAGATCCCAGCATTCTCCTGCATAATGCATCAGAAATGCAGAAATAAGTGTTTAACTTACACTTTAGCCTGACACATTACTCTCTCACTCTCTCTCCCTGGACCTGTGCCTGTGTCATAACATTAGGAAAATGTGGCCGATGATCACCGTGGCTGGTCCACAGAAGATAAGAACTTGTTTCTTATCCCTACATAATTTAATTTTTCTTTTTGTGCCTGAAGAAGGAACTTGAGCAGAGGGTATGGGTACTGTGCTGTGCAAAACACAATACATACTGAGTATATTGTATGTAGCAGTAACTCATAAGAAGTGACTCATGACTAATGAGCACAGACATCTTGGTATGCTTCTGTCAAAAACAGACTCTAGCAGTGGGCAGAAAAGAGACACATTTGCCACTTCCTCGAGAAGTGCCCCATCCTTCTGTCCTGGTACCATCCCACAGATTCAGATGACAAATAGCTTCTCCAGCAAGTCTCTCTTGCCCTGAAGCTTGACTTTAGGGACAGCCTACTTCATTTGTAATCTTGCTCCTTCTTTCTTTGTCTCAGATCAGTGCCATACTGGCAAAGTCGAGTGACTACAAGGCAGAAATCCTTTCACCAGAGGGCAACACAGCAAGGGTGTGTGCCAATGAAAGAAAAACCTATATTTGGGCTGTTAGCCCCCACAAACTTGGTAAATTTGTCTTTTCATCGTTTCGATATATCCCTGTTTGGTCTTTCTATCTCTGTCACTCCCACCCTTTGATGCAGCTTCAATAATCCGCAGGCAGGCATTTCTGGACAGCTCCATTAATTGCTCCACGAATTTAGTATTGGACCTCTGGTAAAGTTTCCTTAGGTGCACTGAATGAGCAGTGAATTGTTCTGGTGTTTTATCTCTTCTGGTTTTGGTAGTCCATTTACTGTCCATTGTAGGAAGAACTCTTCACTTGCCACATTATGTATCAAATACTGGCAGAATTTCATGTGCCTATGACCTTTCAGCTGACAGTTTTGCACCTAACCACCTGTATTCAGAAAGAATAAAATTTGCTAATAATTTTGGACTGGATTCTCAACAGGCAAAGAGGACATTGCTCCTCCCCAATTTTACAGCTGTGTTAATTCACACTGCCCTCAAGTCAACATTGACTTTTAAAAAAAACAGTTACAACAGCTTGCATATGTAAGTGCCCCAAAAGTTGAAGTACAAAAAACTTTTAATTAGCAAAGGTTCTTCTCAAAATGAACCACAGATGGACATTTTCTTTAAAAGATTGTTTCTAAAACCCTATAGTCAGTATGACTAATTTGCTTCAAACTCACTGAGAAATATGCAAAGGTATTGTGAGATGAAAACTGGATATGCAGTGAAATAATACTGCAGAGCTGAAAAAAAGAAAGCTGCTGTCTCTCCCTGGTAACTCTGATAATAATGCATTTTGTTCAAAGTAAAAAACTCCTTTGGATTTTGCAATGATTGCAGGGGTGAAATGAGCAACGCCTCCAAAGCTGCTCACTTCAGGGTTGCTCCTCAGCACTGCAGCAGCACGGAGGCTGCTCCTCAGTGTTGTCCCTCAGTTAACAAATTCCATCTGAAGGAAAGAGGCAGCAGAGCTGTAACTATTGTATCACTGCCCTAGGCCAGAGAAAACTCAGCACAAGGCTAAGAAGAGGTGGAAACTGGTAGTAAGTACTGTCAGTTTTTTGGCCAGCATCACCCCTATTGCGTTCCTCATACTAGGGCCCCAGGCAACCACTCCTTGCCACTAGCAGATAGACATGGAGCCTTCATGAAATTTGTTTCTACTCAGCTGCCTTCAGAGAGAATACATTTCTCAGCAGTCCATCAGCCTAGAAGAGGCAGTGAAAACCGGGGGTAATGGTAGACATCGAAGATAACTTTCTTTTCTTGGGCTGGTGGGTGGCTTTCCAGGTGAGGTGAAATTCACGATTACTGCTGAGGCCAAACTGAATACCAGAGGTACTGGAAACAGCACATGCCCAGAAGAGGAGACAATTCGCAGGGACACCCTGATTCAAACCCTACTTGTTGAGGTACGGTAGGAAATCTGCGTGTGCTTTCTGCTTTGTGGAAACTGCAATTCCTACAGCTGTGGGTTAGAAGCAGTCAGCTAGTGTGAGGAGGCAAGGCAGCTGACACAGGTGGAGCTGTGTACAGTAGGCTTCTCCACGTGAAAATGAGAGTGTAAATCACAACGATCAGTGGCATCCACTGTCCTCCTGCCACCGTCTCCTTCCTGGGACCACGAACATACAAGCCCTGACACTCCACGGATGTCAGTAGATATGTAGCCAGAAGGGAGGAGATTCCATACCTTACCTTTAGCCTGTGACTCTTATACTGGGGAGGGGGGTGGAGGGCAGATATAAAAGGAAAAGGATTTATCTTGAGCATCATAAAGCAGCAGCCACATAGGATTAGTTGGACAGAGACCCTCTCAGAGGCTGGAAATGTCTATTTTGTAACTGCTTTCTAAGAAGAAACATGCTCTGGACAGGGTGTTGGGTAAAAGAGGAAGGGAGCCATGGACCAAGAGATACTCTAGTGGAGATAGGTAGGACTGGGTGCAAGGGTGCACTGTCTGGATAACCACATCCACGTACTGTTTTACACTGTTAAATTGTCACGGTGTCATGGTGATATTCTACACTTTTCTCCCTCTCCTTGACCACTTGCCTGCAATCAAACAGCCTGAAGGTATCAAAAAGGAATTGACTCAGAGCTCCCTCGTCTGTACAAAAGGTAAGGCAAGCTCGTTCATTGATTCCAGGGAGTCAGTGGAACTGCTTCACTGTCTTGTAGGTTTTGTCTTACAAAACCAGAGACCCTTCCAGGGGAGGAAAGAGGGTCTCAGGGACAAGGTGCTGGGCTACAATTCAGGCTTTTCAGAGAGACCTTTGACTCATTGGGCAAGTTTCTGCAGCATTTTCTTTACCCAGACTGCAGATCATAGCAGTCGCTGTAGTAATGCTTACAAAGTGAAGGCTTCTGTAAAAAAGATGATTTTAACAATTCTTTTTGTTACATTTTCTCATCAGGCATAACGATTTCTGAACCAGTGTCTCTCAGCCTGCCAAGAAACCTAGTGCAGGGATCAGCCAGAGCTTATTTTTCTGTTATTGGTAAGTTTAGTACTTAGACTAAAAACAAAAGTAAATGGCATTTCTCTTATGCTGCACCAACTGCCATCATGTATACATGTGCAAAACCAATGCAAAGGTGAGGAAATACTTAATCTCGATTTTAAAGGAAACGTTTCCTACTTTGCAAAATAGCAGTGAAAGACAAAAGTTCCTTGGAATTCTCTCATATAAAAAGAGGACAAAATAGTCAAATTATTTCAACTTATATTGCATTTCAGATTATACTGAATTAACATATCCTGTTCTGTATAGTAAAATAGTTAATTCAGCTGAAAAGTAAGATAAGGCAGACTTCTTTGAAAAAAATTATTTTGATTTCTTGGGAAGAAGATTTCAGAAATTTGCTGACTGCATAATTTCAAATTTATACTTTTGCATAATGAAAAACACTTGTTAGTCGATAAGTTCCCATGGAATAAGGCTTTCAACTCTACTAATCTTAGAGTCATTATTAAGATTGACAGTTCTCTTCAGTGAAAAATTTTTGAGGTTCTGAACTCAGATTGCTTTCTAAACACAGTTGTTTTTCATGCCTGGGTCAGTGTGAGGTGTTCTGATATGGTGCAATACAGCCTCTGTAGCCCATCAGCATCATACCTCACACATCATTCTCACATGTACACACAAAATGGGAAGCAGGTTGTAAAGGGCAGGGAAGTCTAACCCTTCTAAAGGTTCATAACTGTTTCTCAGAACCCATGCCAGCCAGTATTGGTGCTCAGGTTTTTTTCAAATTCTCAGTTTCTCCCAACATCAAAATAAAAAATAAAAAATGGGGGCATTTCAGCCTTTCTTCTAAGCTGTGTCTTTGGTTACTGTGATTACTCTATATTGGTCATTGCCCTTGGGTTCATAATAAGGTAATATAAAGCAATGTATAATGCTGTGTAATAAAAACATGTTTGAACTGAACTGACTTCTTATATCTTTCATTCTTCAGGAGACATTTTGGGTACAGCCCTGAGGAACATGGAGAACCTCCTCCATATGCCTTATGGCTGTGGAGAACAGAACATGGCCTTGTTCACACCCAACATCTATGCCCTGGATTATCTGAATAAGACTGGGCAGCTGACTGAAGAGATTAGACTCAAGGGTACTGGATATTTATCAGCAGGTGAGAGGCTTTCAGATTCTTCCATCTAATATTGTGATTGTGTGCACTGAACTCTAAAGCTCTACATGGTGACCACTAATCTCTGAATTCTAGCACCATGTTTATTGCATAGGAGCAGGCAATGACAGCACCCCAAAGAAGCATGTCGTACTTCCAGGAGGAAAAGCAGCTAGAATTCATAGTGGCTGACATTATTCACCAGACATACAGTACCTAATGTTAAATCCAAAAGTCATACTGCTTCAGTTGAATAAACAGCAAAACTAGTCCTTTTCTCTGATTAGAGAAATGTCATCTTTATTGTGTTTTCAGGGTACCAAAAACAGCTATCATACAAACACCGGGATGGATCCTACAGCTCCTTTGGGAGACGAGATAGGGAAGGGAGCGTATGGTAAGTGAAGACACTTTCTATTTCCCTAGCGCAGGATCTTTAGGCTTTGAAAAATGATCAAAGTATTAAGTATTATCAAAGTATTATTATTATTTTTAAGAGACTAAATGGACATAGCTCAATTAATTTGGATCCCCTAGTAAAGGAGAGATTAATAAACTGGAAAGAGTGCAACAAAAGGATGATAAGATAATTGGGGGCCAGAGTACATAATGTTCAAGGGGAGGCTGAAGAAACTGTGTTTGTTCAGCCTGTAGAAGAGGAAGCTAATAGGGAACCTAGGTAAAGCCTTCCACTACCTAGATGGGGACTGTAGAAAAGACAGTCAGACTCTTGTCAGGGGTGCACAGACTAAAGACAAGAGTTTGTCCTTGCTCAAGTTGCAACAAGGAAAACTCCAACTGGGTAGAAGGAAAAAAAAATCTTCCCCAGGAGAAGGCTGCAGCCCTGAGACAAATGCCCAGAGAGGATGGGGATATCTCTATCCCTGGAGATCTTCACAACGTGATCAGACAAGAGACTGAGCAACCTGACTGAGCTTTGAAGTTAGCCCTATTTTAAGCAGGTGGTTAGACTGGAGACTTCCAGAGGTCCCTTCCCATCTAGTTTATTTCGTAATTCTATTAATTAAGATTAGAAATTACTTTCATCAATCATCAAGCTGTGTCTATACTTTACCCCTGCTCTGAAAGAATGGTTTCAGCACAGTAATGGAGAAACCTCAGGTCAGTTTTTAATATCAGGATTTTAACTATCTTATTTATTTAAAACTTACAAAACCCTTGTTTCTTTTACCTCAGACATTATGGACTTCATTTTATGTCATTTTTCTATGTATATCCAGTTGCTGGTAAACCTTCTTGGTCTTCACACCTTACCTGCTTTCTGTTTCTGGTTCACCTGCAGGCTCACTGCCTTTGTGTACAAGTCATTTGCACAAGCCAGACGCTACATCTACATTGACGACAATGTCCAGTCTCAAACTTTGATCTGGCTGGCAAGCAAGCAGAAGTCAGATGGCTGCTTTGAAAATGTTGGGTCACATTTCAACAATGCTTTGAAGGTAACTGAGACTGAGTCCCAAACTTTCAGTCCTGGCATTGGGATTGATTTGGATCATTTCTGCCAGACACAAACTTATCACCACACCCTTACAATTCCTAGTAGTGTTCTCTCGTGTCTCTCATATACAAGCAGGGCATGATTCTTATGTCTGCTATTGATGATGAGGTAGAAAAAAGTAGAACTTTCTGAGTCAGAAGTCTCAGATTTTATTTTCCACCACTGCATTATGTGTTCAGCCACAGGCTATAATGTGCTTTATTGCATATGTGCAAAAGCCAAGAAAATGCATGAAATAATTTTGGCTTTATTCTGAGTGAACTTGATCTTTTTTGTTCCTGTGCACACAGGGAGACAGAAATTACTTCTGATATCAAATCTAACTGGTATCTGAACTATGAATTAATTAATATTTTTTTTCTTTTTTGGACATCTGTACTGACCTGTTCTTTGCTTGTGTTTTCTTCAGGATGAAGAAGAAGGTGAATACACGCTCACAGCCTACGTTGTGGCAGCGTTGCTGGAGGCTGGACACTCTGCTGCGGTAGGTATTTGATGCTGTTATGCTCTATTAGTCCGGTCAGCCATTTGTCAAACAGCGCACAAGTCATAGTCCTCACATGCGTATTCTTTAACAATGTGGTAAATACTGATTGTAGGACAGTAGGGTCAGCTGAGGAAATCTCTTTCCAGAACCCTGCAGTTGCCGTAAGTATTTGATGAGTGTTACAAATCAGTTATGTTTCTATGGATTAATTTGAAAAACCCTTAAGGAATCCAGTTGTGTTAAACAATGGTAGTGTATGTAGGTGCAAAATCCAGACTGAATTTGCCCACTCCATCCAGAGTCCAGTTTGGAATTTTTTCTGAATTTGCCCAGTCTAAAGTCTAAGCTATCCAAATCTTCAGTCCTACAAACTCTCTCTGTGCATTTAGATCCAAGCTGTGTTTCCATTTCCCTATGTCATTGTTAATAAAGGAAGGAAACGATGACCTGCTGGTTGGAATACTTGCCAGGCACGGGGGAATGAGAGTCAAGTTCTGTGCTCTGTAACACTTCCTGCATATCCTTCAGACCCTGTTTTTTTGCTGATTTTTTGTTCTTTGTAAAATGGAGAAGATGAGAGTTGTTCCCAACCTAGCAGGTACGTTCTAGGCATGTTGAGTTTTGCAGGTCCCTCAGATGCTGTATGGGGTGTTATTTAAATACCTCAGACCGGCAGGATAAAAACATTTTGCAGAATGAAATAGTTCTTCAGCAACATGAATTTAGTTCCCAATATCTTCATAAGAAGCTCCAAAACCTGGTGCCACATCTATAAGTGAAGCTGCATAGACAGGACATGGTTAGTAGTGTGCTGGTGATGTCTGAGCTGAAGTAGAGCTCACAGAGATAGTCTGTAAGGCTAAAAGGGCTGAAGAGTTATCTTGATAGCTATAGCTAGCAAATGAGTAATAACATCCATCTGAGAAAGCCTGCTTCATCATGAGGTGTCAATACACTTTGCATAGTTCTGTAAAAATGATCCACATTTTAGAGCCAAAGCAACCAAGGGACAAAGGATTCACCTGCATAAGGTCATCTCATAAGTCAGGAAAAGAACCAGTACTCTGTTAGTCCGGCCATGCTGCCTCTAAATAAATGCAGAAAGAAGGCAGCACCAGTGGAAGGGCATTTTTTACAGGATACACACTGTAGGCCCTTAAACATGCCATGGATCATGTATTTTTTTAGCATGAAGGGCTAGTGATGGCAGCTTAAGCAGAGATGGAAGTATTTAAAGAGAAGCTGAGGCACAAATACAAATATCTGACAACCCTACTGTGTTTTGCATTACTAGCATCCTGTCGTTCAGAGTGGCATGAACTGTTTGGAGACTGCATTTGGCAATGGGGTCCACTACCTCTATAACCAGGCTCTCTTTGCCTATGCTTACGGCTTAGCTAACAAAGAGCAAAGACGTCAATTCTTCCTTGAGAAGCTGGACAAGACAGCTACCAGAGATGGTAAGTGCAGTACGGCCATGATACAGGCAACACAGCTGATGGAATGGCCTGTGGTATGATGTAAGCTATTCTGATCTACCATTTTCTCATTCATGCTGCTCCCCTCCCATTTCATGCCTGCTATGTTACTGAATTTATCTCTATGAACTTCTCTGTCTGTCTCTTTTGGCTTCAAAGAAGACTGAGCTGTGGCCTGATTTTCTTAGAATTATGAAATAAAGTAGGTGGGGAGAGACCCCTGGAAGTCTCAGTCCAAGGCAGTGGAAGATTGTACCTGGTTTCCCCATTGGCCTCCTCTTCTACATGCTGAACAAACCCGGTTCCCTTGACTATGTCATGGGCTCCAGTCCATGACTGCCTTAGCATCCTTCTGCTGCACTGCCTTCACTTCAACCCCTCTTTGATTTATACAGACCCCTTTTATTAATTCCCTTTCCATCCCTTCCTGTTTTCTTTTTCATCCTGGAACTAAAACTTATCCAGTTCAGGACACTGATGGCTGAAAAAACTTCTGGGTAAAGGCAGAGAGGGAATTATATGCCTGTCTCCCATGTGATACTGTAGTGAATTAATCAGCAAGTAGTTTTTCCTTGCTTTTTACATCCCACTTTTCTGTTTTCAGGTGGTTCAGTTCATTGGCAGAGAGAAAGTAAGCCATTAGCAGAACATTTCCCTGTTTTCTATTCCCGTGCCTCTTCTGCTGAGATTGAAATGACCAGCTACGTGCTCCTGGCTTTGCTCAACAAACCCAAACTCACTCCAGAAGATTTATCTTACATTTCTCGCATTGTGCACTGGCTTGTCAAACAACAGAACCCGTATGGTGGTTTCTCCTCCAGCCAGGTAACAACTGGGTGTGGTAAAAAGAAAGCTTCTGGGAGCAGTCCAGCCTGCAAGCTGGGTCTCAATAGTATGACATATCTTCCTGACTGCATATTCATTTGAATAATATTTGATGAATGGTACTCCTTGTCAGGGCATGTCATGCTCTTCATAGGCAGCTTCATACATGTTTTAGTTTTAGGAAATGGGAATTTACCTGAGTTTCAAGTTAGCAGTAGACAGCAGTCACTGGTGACACAGCATTATCCCAGGTTTTCTGGGATAATTCAAATCTATTGCCCCAGAATTCGTATCTTGTCTCCTTAGCTCTTTGCAAAGTCCCCCTCCATTTATGAGCACCGACAAAGCATCAGGAAAATAGAAGCTGTGCTAATCTCATGCACCATCTTACAGCTGGGTATCTATTTAATTAGGAATCATGTTGTTCTTTTCAGGACACTGTTGTTGCTCTCAAAGCTTTAGCCCAGTATGGATATCTCACCTTCTCTAAAAAAAGTCTAAACACAGTCAAAGTCAACTTCATGGAGTCCCCCAGTAAGACTTTCCAGGTGAATGACAAGAACCGCTTCCTACTGCAGCAGGCTTCCTTCCTCACTATTCCAGGGAATTACAGTGTGGAAGTGAATGGCACTGGCTGTGTCTATCTGCAGGTAAGCAAACTGGAAACTCAGCACCATCCTTCTGCAAACTCAGCAGGGAGTCGTCCATACCTCATTCCCCTCCATACCTCATGCCAAAGCCACAAAAGCGTATAGGTCTGTGACCATCTCACACTTCCCATCTCTTTTAGACCACTCTGAGATACAACATCCATTTGCCAAAAAAAGTTGCAGGATTTTCTCTCTCCGTACGGCCGGCCAATGTATCCTGCACAAGCAACTTCCCACCAAAGTTTGTCCTTGTCCTCTCTGCCAGGTAACTTCTTATTGAGCTACTACCTTGCATTCACAGTTTGGTAAAGCATCCAAGGAAGGATTTAAGTACAGGCAGTTAACTGCTACCATGCAGCTGCAGGAAGACAAACAGGATCACTGGGAGCTGAAAATGTCATTCACTGGTCTCGTCTCCATTTGCAGACCAGACTAACAGAATTTTTCTCATTTTAGTTACACAGGAAACCGCGAAGTCTCCAACATGGCTATTATTGACGTGAAGATGCTCTCAGGTTTTGTTCCTGTAAGATCTTCCCTGAAAAAGGTAAAGAATGGGAGCAAAGTGAATTATAAACTCTGAAAACATAGGAAGTTGATAAAAACAGTCTCTGGTTGGCAAATTGGAGCCCCATAGGAATTCTGAAAAGTCCCCTGGGCATAGCCCTCTGTCACATACTCTGTGTCTCAGACTTGTAGCTGTTCATCTGTTGAAGACAAATCTGTTAGGAGTTGCCAAATCCAGTAGCCCAACAGAGGTGAGACTGCTGCAGCTTCATACACCCAGGCCCAGCCAACAGCAAGGCTGAGTGTGTATTCCCAATAGGCAGACATGCACACCATACATATATATACACACATATATACATATATGCATATATATATACATATATACGCATATATACGTATATACACAGCTGGCCACACAGATCAACAGAGACAGAAAAGACAGCACTTACTTACACAAACACAGATAGCACGAACGGCCTTATCCTGTTCCCCTTTCTGGCTGATCAGACTGAAAGCTCATTTGTGGAAAAGATAAAAATATATATATATATATATATGTACACACACGGACATATATACATGCAAATGCACAACATGGATCCCTCTGGTAGCTGACCTCAGACACTCAGTCTGCCCAATAGCTGCCCTGGATCCTTGTTGTACCCCGTCGCTGGCACTTGGACTTCTGTGCCCTCGAGGCCGCAGCCCCACTCCAGAGGCTGGAACATCCACAGATATGCATGGTGGGTACCTCCAGTAACCAGCCTTAGACATGCAGTCCCTGCAGCTGGGCTTGGATCCCAGTTGCCTCACGCAGACACATACACACCCACAAACACACCCAAATGAGTCTCCACTAGCTGGTGCAGCCCAATGGCCTGACCAGTATCTGCCCCCAAGACCTTATGGTCTCTCCAGTAACAGGCTCAGACCTCCTGGTCCCTCCTGTAGCCAACTCAGATCCTCTGGTATCTTCAATATTTGGCCCAGACTTATGCCTGCTTCAGTAGGTGGCTGCCAAGCCACTTATACTCACCAGCTAGTCCAGCTTTATATTCACTAGTGACCACCCGCTGACACACACACCCACACACAACAGGCCTGAAGTCCAGTCTCTCGAGATGCTGGCACCCCAACACATGGTCCCTATGATCTGTGGTCCCCATGATCTGTGGTCCCCTCTTCAGTGGCTTGCACTCCACACACACAGGTGCACACAGAATGGAGAGCTCCTCACCCAGGAAAAACATTAGGAACAGAGTTCAATAAGAAGAGAGGAGAGACTGCGGTGCCCAGGTGCTGGGCATGCCCAGACACATGTACTGACCACCAATCTGCACGGTTTATGTGCAACTGGCCCCTTTTATCCCATTTTCCCACTCTTTTATTCCATTTTCGCACCCTTTTTCCTCCCAGTCGGACTTTACCCCTCCCTTTGTTACTTCTGGTTCTTCCCCTAAACATCCTGTTTCTCGAGTCCCAGCACCCCATACTCAGCCCCGTGCCCCTTAAGTGGGTAAGGTGATCCAGGGATACTCTGCTGTTGACTCACCTGGGGGGTCTCACTCCCCAACAACGGGGCTGGTCACTGCCCTGTGGCAGCCCTGGGAGGAGCCGGGTCAGGGTGCTCCGGTGGCTTTGCTCAGGTTACCGGGGTTTCCCTACCTGCCCGTGTTCCTTTTGCTGAATTCTGTTCCTCTGTGTTTGTGCGGATGAGCCTTTAATCGCACAACCTAACGGAATCTATGTAAGAAATACTTCCGCTATAGTTGAATTGCTCAAATGGGCATTTTGCAATGTTATCCCTTTGACGTGGTTATTCCTTCCTCTACAGCACAGTTTAACAAATAAAGAAAAAATGGGTATTGCTCTTCTTTTATTATCCAGAAATTTGGTCACAATGATGACAATTCTGGGGAGAGCATTGATAAGCACTTCATTTCCGCTCCTGGTACAATTTAGGTTCTGCAACAGATGCATTATCTTCAAGCCATGAGCTTTAATCTTCAAGTAAATAAAAAGGAGGATGCAATTCATTGTAGAGTCTACTCATAGCTAAGTGCATTTATAACCATTCAGCATTCAGGTCGGAATTTCTTTTTTGACTAGAACTGTATGAAATTCATAACTTGTCTTTGGAAGATATTTCCATTTGAGATGTTACACTGTTTGACATCCTACTCCTCTTTGTATGTACTTTATATACACTTTATGTAATTAAATGTACTTTATATGTACTCCTCTTTATTTGTATGGGAAAAAAATAGCTGTTTTTTAACATTTGGAATATTTTATTTTTGTGTATTTTTATAGTAAAATAATTTTGCTCATGTGTTTTTCTAAAACTTTTTTTAAAAATTTTGGGTTTTAAAAGATACAATGCACTAGAAAGTGAGTCAGCTTGAGCTGCAAAAATGGTCGTGTAATTGAGAGCACTCTTAAATTAATGATAAAAGTCACACACAGCAACGCTGACTAGTAAAACTATTTTTCATTGTGATTGTTTTGCACTCGTCATGTTATGAAAATACTCAACTTGCATTTCTTATTTTGGCCACGAGATGTCAGGGTGGCACCACAGGAGCATGGCAGCCACTTTAAACATGTTTTGTTATCCAATAGTTATTTGTAAGTCTCCTTGGCAAATCTCCTATGTTAACACTGCTATCATTTGCCTTATTTAAAGCTTCAGTACCAGAATTCTGTTGTGGATCGCGTAGACATCAGGAACAACCACGTCCTCTTCTACCTCCAGAAGGTAAGTTTGGGAGCTTTCTTTTTGGTTTTATTAAATTGGAAGTTTAAAACAGATAAAATAATAATCTCATTAATAGCAGATTAGCAATACAAATGTCTTAAAGATGTAAAGGGACTTCACTCAGTCCAACGTCCAATATACATACACAGTAGCTGTAGTCCACAGTGAAGAGAGACGTATTTGGTATTATTTTTTGTGAAGAATGCTGTGTGATTAAATAGCATTTCACAAACATAGCTAAGTTGCATTCCATATTGCAGAAGTTCCCAGCCTACATAATATTCTTCAGCCTCTACGTGATGCTTCTCATCAGTTGATCTGAGAGTGTTTTACAGGGAGACAGTATCATTCCCTCCCATTTAGAGAGATTTCTGTATGAAAAGAATAGCCCTCCCACATCAATGACATTAATAAAGGGAATGAGAGAGGAGAAGGAAGAAAATCAAAACACAAGAGATCGTCAAATACCCAGAAGGGAAGGAAAGAGGAAGCAAAAATAAATAGTAATAATATCTACCTCTCAAACACTAATTTTTATTAGTTGGTCTCCAAGGATCTAATAAGGAAGACTGGAGTCAGTATTCTGAATTCATAGAGAAGCTGCGATGCTGAGATGTGAAAAGTTTACCCAGCAAGGCACCAGTGATGCAGAATGTTCTCCAAAGCCCCTGTCCATGGCTCCATTCCTATAAAGAGATTAGCAAGATAAAAACAAGGACAAAAGGAGAGGAGAGCAGGGGCACAGTCCCAGGCACGCAGGAGGGGAAGCTGAGGAAGATGAGCAAGGAGGAAAGTTTGGGACATTTGGCTGCAAGAGTGTGGAATGAGGAACAGAACCACAGGGGAGGATGGGGATCTTGAGTTCAATGTGATTAAAGAGAGAAAAGTGGGGAGAAGATTTGTAGAGATGCTGAGGGTGATTTTAGCTGGGAAAACGCAAGGAAAGAAACTAACAGCAACTTTCCATAAGAGGATGAATGCTGATGTGCAGAAAGCTGCAGTAACCAGGGAATGGTTGGGGTAATTGGCAATGGAAATATGAAGCGGAAGAAAGAAAAGAGCACACAATTTTAGCAACAAAACATATTTAGCAACAGCTTTTAAACAATTATCTGATTTGACATCAAGTTTACAATCTGGAGAGAATTGTAGAATGGCACTTTGTTACCCCGTCTGACCCAGAAATGCATCTGTTCCACCTTAGCCTCAGGGGTAGATATGAAAAGAAAAAGCCTGATGCGTTTTCTTGTCTTGCCATTTCCAGGTCTCCCGGAAGGAAATCAGCTTCTCCTTCAGTGTGGAGCAAAGCATGCCTGTCTCAGATATCAAACCAGTGCCAGTACATATTTACGATTACTACGAAACAGGTAGGTGACCTCAGTAGGCTGGAGCAAAACTTGTAAAATCAAAGCATTGATCTCAGCATTTACAAGATGCAGACAGTGGATTTTCCCTTGCTTTCTCTGTGAAAGCTTCTCTTCACTTTTCTGCATTTGCTGCCTTTGTTTCTCAGGAGAGACAAATGGAGAGCTAGCTAGCAATTCTGCTGCTTTTGCTTACTAGACTGCAAAGGGTTTGCAGAAGCATAGACAGTTTCTGCCCCCCTGTTTTTTAATTTCTTGCTTCATTTCAACATAAAGCAGATTAGACAGTTGCTTTCTTACAAACTACATACAGAAAGAAGTGTGGTTCCACTTTCTTTCCACAGTTTGAACACAATGGTTAAAATCAATAACTGAAAGTCAGCAGTGTTCCTGACTTCCCTGATCTGGCTTATCTCATATTTTTGCTTTATATTGCCATAGTAGGCTGCAGTCAAAGAATTGTTCCTTAGTACGGAATTTAAATACTTAAGTAGGAATGACGGTCCCACCGAACCCAACAGGAGTTTAAGCACCTAACTAGAAAATTAAGTGCCTGACCACCATTCTTGATCTGGCCTCAAGGAACTAAAATTGCATCAGATATTACCCAGTTGTGGAATTTATGTTATCAAAACTGTTGCTCAGGCTCCCCCATGCTTTTCTCAAGCTTGGCACAAGCTTTGGGAACTGCACCCTAGCAGATGAGCAGCAGTATCTAGAGAATTGACCCTGGAGTGCATGTTCTGCCACCTGATTCACATCCTGCGTGGTCATTAATGATACGTCCTGACAAACACAGCCAGAGCAGTGCATTGGGCTCTGACTGTGCACCCCTGCGACTGGGTGCCTTGACAACTGGAAGACTACCACAAAATCTATCAAATGTTTTCTGGTTCATAATGTGTAAATCACAGGTGCACATGGACTGGGGTGTCCATGTGCATGATTTCTCACTCTCATGCAAATGTCGTCTTCCTTTCTTCTTTTCAGATGAATACGCCCTTGCAGAATATAAAACACCCTGCTCACCGTCTTCCAACTGAAATCAGATATGTGCCAGAAGTAATGGTTCAGAAGGTATCAGGCAAGCGTTTATAGAGGAAAAAGAGGATAAGAGACTTGGTTGTTTCTGGGAGGGCAATGAAAAGCACGTAGAAGAATGAGGAATAAGCAAATCCCAAATTGCAATAGATCAGAATGACCCATTCTGGCCCACACTTCAAAAGAGCTTGGGGTCAGTGTGGATCAGAAACTCCAGACAAAGTGCTTTTCTTAACAAGGGAGATACTGTGCAATTGTTAACCCTGACCATCGATCTTTTTGGATCATATATTCTAGTGGGAGCTTTGTATAAAGGTAAACTCCTGAAACGTGTATTCTTGGCCACAGATTCCTCTTAAGAAATCCAAGATTAGGAGAATAATCTGCTGTTGCTGCTGCTTCTGTAGATTTTATTTGTTTTGGTCTTTCCATTTATCCTGAAGGAAGATTTGAAGAAATTACTTTGGTCCTCACCTTTTTCAGTGATTGAACTGAATCATTTACAGATGTCAGAATTCTAATCACAGGAAGACAACTTTAATCACAGGAAGACAACTTTTATGCAGTTTTTGCCTCTATTTAGAAAGAAAGGTTTTCTTCAGATTAATGTCTCATATTTTACTGTCCTTTGTAATAAAACCTTCTGATTGGCAATGCTATTTGTCCCAGTCTCCACTCCTTGTTTTATCTAGAACTGGGTGCTGTAAAGTATTTCATAAGCTAAAAAATTCATACCTTGGACAGGTCAATGAATGACAATGACATCCTGACATCATTAACGTCTTGTGACAGACAGAATAGGGTCCCTGGCCTATGTGATGGCAGCTTTCTACCCAAAGCCCAACAGTGGGAGAAACGAGAGAGCTGTAACACAGAAACTCTTGGGTTAGGGAGGAATGGTAGATCCAATGGAGCCCTTGGAGCGAGAAAAATCAGAAGATTTGGAGGGAGTGAAAAATGAAGAGAGCCACAGGACCTTATGATGGTGTTGCAAAGTACAAGAAATTTCCTGCCCTGCTTTCTGCATTTAGTGAACGGGTACAGCAGACCGCCACACACTGTGGCTACTGTCCCTCACAGTCTGCAGTGACCTGACATAACCTTCGTCCTGACCAGATCACACTGGTGGAAGGACACAGAAATCAATCACATATCCCTAACAATCTGAGCAGACATCTGCCAATTGAATCATATCACTGAGCTGCTGTTTCTTCAGTCAGAGTGTTAGACATAGTCCTAGTTACAGTCTTGTAAACTGTAACTTGTAAGCTCGTTTATCGTGAAATGCTTATTTATCATGAAAATGGGCTTCTCAAAGCAGATTTTGATTCTTACAAACACTTTACTCAACAGCAATGTGCCTGCTGTGAGACAGACCACACAATAGCACAGGAGGTGGTAGGACAGGAGCAGCCCTTTGTACACCCTGAGACCACTGTTCAGTAGGGTGTCAGGCTTGCCCAGAGATGGCTCAAGTGACACGAATCCTACTGCACTGAGCAGTGCTGGAACCTTTGTGCTAAGGGGCAGCCATGACAGAGACCCACAGGCTCAATGTAATCCTGGAAAGATGCAAAAGAAATTTGGAAGCTGTAGAAGCACATAAATGTTGGTTTGGAAGGGACCTGTAGGGGACATCAACTGAAACCTCCTGTTCTAAGCAGAACCACCCAGCAGGAACTTGCAACTCAAAGCAGGAGACAGTTGCAAAGGAAGAATCTCCGCTGTCTTGCCAGGACCTCAGCACTGGCCTGAGGGATGCAGGCTCTGTAAGATGAGGTACAACTGTGAGCAGTGTATCAAGGTGCATGACTCAGGCAACAGAAGACATCCAGACCTGCAGGCAGAACTGTCCATCAGGTCTGCACTGCACTTACTACTGTAGTTCCAAACAACTTATTAAATGTTAGTTCTCCTTGCAGCCAAAAGCAATCATGCTTACGTCCTTCATTGCACTGTAAAAGGCAGTCATCCAGCAGGTTCCCTAAGGAAAGACCCAAGGAGTGGGAGAGAAAGAAATGGATATTTCACATGAAAGCTGTAAAAATATAACCTATCATCCCAAAAACAACTGCCTTTCTTCTTTATGTCTTTCACCAACTTTCACATACTTTTTAAAAAGAACTGTAAAGTGATTTAGCACCAGGTATTTCCACTGAGATAAGATCCCAGAACCTAAAGCCTAAAGGTCAGCAAAGGCTTACTGACATCACCTTTCTCGCTGCATCCAGGACAATAATGTGCCACTTGTCCCTGACCAACAAAAGCGCAATGCTAGGGACTCTCTATGATGAACTTCCAGCCACATTGTGTGAACCAATATTTTTCTGCGGAGGGGTTTCTCCTCTGAGTCACACATTAACATATGTATATGTACACATACCTACAGACAAGGAGCCTACTCATCAATCTGTTACTCCCAGTACAGGTAGTTCTTGGCTTGTTGCTCAGAGTTTTCTGCAAGTTCAGGCGTGCAGTGGGGTTCCTGTGCTCCTATATGAGTTGGGTTATTACAGCTGTCCGTGGTTTAATCAAATTCAATACCCTTCATTACAAACCTTGCCACCTCCGTGTGTGAAGGGATTGTGGAGATGCAAAAACAGTCACTGGTCTTGTCTTGGACAGTCCTTGTAAACCAACCTCTGCTTAGGCACCTTCATGGATAAAAGCCAAAGGCAGGAGGCTGCAACTTCATAGAGAAGAGAAGCTTTTTCTAGAGAAGCTACTGATGGGACACCAGTCCTCTGGGACCCCAAATCACATTGCAGTTAAGCCAGCCTAACTGGTAGTTGTTGCTGAACAGCATAGTCTTGGTCCTGCTCACCTTTTTCTGCCTTTGCTCCCATCCATGCTCTCCTGACCCTTAGAGTGGTGTTCAACTTGACTCCACAGAGAGCAGGTCAGAGATAGGGACCCAACTCAAAACTGACAAGATTTAAGGGGAAAAGTATGTTTCTTCCTTCTATCTGCTTGAACAGGCTTACCATGGGGTCAGAGAAGCAGTAGGAAGCAGGCAGGAAAAAATGCACTGTCCCTTTCAGCAAGGCATGCACGCAGCTCAGCTACATCAGAGAGCCATGCTGCAAATCTTGGGAGCTTTTGCAGGAAGCTGAGCAGGCAATGTGTCAGCCCTCCACCTCCCACCCTACTTACCTACTCACAGCACAGCCCTGCCTCTGTGTGTGCTCAGTGGCTCCTGCTTAGGGTCACAACTGTGATCTCTAGTTTGACTTCTTGTAACAAGCCTCTCCCGCTCTCCATCCAAAACCCCAACAACAAGATAAGCCTTCCTTCCCATTGCTATAACTTGCCTGCTTGTGTTTATGGACCTAAAGACTATGTCCTGACCCAACGTAACAAAGCCAAAGAGTTCTGGTCTCTGACTGCTCAGATCACAAAGTTGGTAATGGGAGTGCGTCTTACCTAACCTGTGGCAGCCTTGGTTCCCGAATACCAGGTACTACCTAGAATGAGAAATAGTCTGAACTGTGGCATCTCTAGTCATATGAAAGTCCCTTCTTTTCTTTTCCTTGGAAATCCATTTCTCTTGCCTCACATGTCCTATGAAGTTGTAGTTGTATGCAATTTGAGCTGTGCTCTGAAGACATCAAGCACGTAAAAATAACCCAGTCTACCAAACAATTAAACGTCTCTCCCCACAAGGTCCCAGTATCTGCTGGATCTCAAATTTCAGCCATTTCCACAATCTTCTCTGTGAAGATGGTTTCATACACTGCGGCCAAAGAATAGCTCTGGGCATTTCCTAGTTGTCTCTGCTTGGTCGTGCATCAACAGATGCAGACAAATCCAAATCCTTCTGCCCAAATTTGGGTGGGGAAGACATGAACAAGCTGAAATCTGGAGGTTAACTGGCCTATTTAGACATATCCATAGTTTGCTTCACCACCAGCTACTCTGACTCTTGCATCAAGTCACCCAGAGACTCAGGTCTTCTGTCCAAAAAGACGGAGGACTTCACAAATAATTCCTATCACAGACAAACACCCTTACCACTGGATAGCTTAGCCTGGTGGAGGTACAAGCACATATAACAACCCCCAGAAGTATCTTCCTGGGTGCCTTTCGTGTGCATTTGGAGAAGGCCTGAGATAGGGGAAGAGTTCCCGCAGAGCAGCTAACAGGAGGGTGTTCAGCTTGAGAACGGCACCAGGGTCCAGGCAAAAAAAGCAGACTTCAGCAATTCAGCAACACCAGGACCTAGGAAACCTTGGCAAGCAGCTGGACCGTTGCTCTAAACAGCTAAGGAATTGGGCATAGCACCCTAAGGCTCTTTGTGAATTTAGATCCTGGCTGATGTGAGCTAAGTGCCTTAACACCCTAGAGAACCTGACCCCATGCTCTGACGTCTCTCTCAGCTTTTTAAATACACCACCTGGCATTTGACAGCATTAGGCACCCAGCAGCTTTTCATGGGGTAGCACTGTGCATGCAGGCGAGCCTGAAGGGGCTCTTTGATGGATAAAACAACATTTATGAGCACATGTCATGCCATCAATATTTTTGGGTATTGTGGTGGTGCATTCATACCCCCCCCCTTTCTTCTCTGGGCCACTTGTTGATCTGGGCCTCTAAATCACTCATTCACGACAAATACTCTCCTTAGGATGGACAGAAATATGGGAACGGAGCTCTCTGCTTTCTTCAAGTTGAATTTAAGCTTTGCTTTATTGAGGGACAGGAGTAGTTTCTTCCCTGACAATTCTGGTGGAATTCCATGCAGTGCGATTGATGAGAGTTTCTACCTTTTGAAAAAAGAATGACATTTTGAGAAAAGGATGCCGTGAGTTGAGTGGCTTTCACCTCTTCCAGTTCTGCTCAAACCCCAGAGGTCCTATCCCCAGCATTTCTCTTCCGAAGCACGCCCTGAGCACAATGCTTGACCCAAAAAGTCACACTGAAAGCAATGTTTTCATGTTTGCATGAGACCTGTGGGTGGCTTTTGCTACAGATGGACATGTGCTGAGGAATCAGCTTCAATTCTAAAGATGTTAAGGTGCCAAGCTGCTTTTCCATGACCCCAAACTCCCCCTTGCTCTCCCATCCCTGTCAGCAGAAAACATTGTGTGAGCTTCAAGAGGCGTCAGTCAGGCTGGTTCAATCCACCTTCTTCAGCTGTGTACACTCAGCCTGCTGCTAAACAAAAGCCTTTATTTAATGCCATTCCAGTGAATGGCCAACTGCAAGCCTGGTCAGATGGAAACTGATATGAAATACAGATTCTTTCAAAAGCACAGCATTTAAATTTTGCTACACATTTCCAAAACACTAGGCTGAGAGGGAGTGGCTGGGACAATGCCAGTCGTATCTAGCAAAATCTGCATTTTATAGCCTTCTTTTACCTCCATAACTCTTTTACCTACTAGCACAACTAGTGACCCAAATTTTTTCACATGGAGCTTGCATCATGCAAAGTTGCTGATGCAGGAACTCAGGAGTTTGCTTAACCTCAATGGAAGTCAGACAAGTTGAACTATGTCCCACGCTCTCGCTGCATTGAGATTTTAATATTTTTTTTTTGCCAGAGGTAAAAATAGAGCTTTGAGGCTGTTTGGCCTGCGTTCATTGTGATATATCTGTATATATTTCTCTAACTCATGCAGTAAATTTGAGAAATTTGGCTACTTCCATGTTATGCTGTTTCATGTTCTTCCCCCTTACATGTTGCTACCTAAGAAATTTTATTCAGAATTGATTTATAAGCTCCACAAGAAAGTCTTGATTTTTAAATGATGCAAAAAATTAGATGTTGCACAGCAGACTACAACAGAAACCTATCATGTGCAGTAACAAGCATGACCTTGCTATTGTTCAATCAGTTGTACACTACAATTTCTTTCTTTATGTGTTTCATCTCTTCTCCACACGGCTGAGCCACCCAACCCTTAGCATTGCCTTACCAAAGGGAACTCCTTCCTGTGGAAAGAACTGATGAAAATCTTAATTGAAGTGGTGAAGTAAAGAACAGACAAAAGCTGCAGAGCAGGTACAGAAGAAATCTCTAGAAAAGCCACATAAGCCTGAGAGATCAATTTGGGAGCATGGGAGGGTTCTCACTCTTGATGTTTCAGACAAGTCACTAGAAGCCATGTTAATGTCATCCTTTTCCACAAGCAGAGGATGCAGCTTTTGGGTCCTATCTCAGCCAGTTGATAAAAAGGCTCGTTTCCACGTTCTTTGCAGTCTGTGTCCTGCAATGACACCTGCAAAGACCTTTTTTACACCTAAAGCCCTGGGAACGTACAGTAATCCTCACTGCTCTCTCAGACTACAATAAATACATAAAAACCTGAGCCAAGGATTTTCTTGTTAAAATTCCAGATGAAAAGATGTAACAATTGACAGGAATTCAGATACTGAGTTTTTAGGATCAATCAGACAAAATGGTAAGGGTCACTTCCCATCTCCAAAAATGCCAAATGTTTTCTTATTACAATACAATATGTTTACGCTCGTTCTTTAGTTTGCACACAGGCACTAGTCTTCTGTGTATGTATATTTGCCTATAAAAACAAGTCCTTGAAATGGCTGTTTAAAAGCCTAAATGATAGTCTGATCCTTTTAGCAGCAACATCCGGTTGCCAGGTGAGACTTCAAGAAATGTCTCCAACTCAGTGACCAGCAGCATGAAACGTTCAGCACCTTGTGGAAGCTCTTGATCAGTGCTGGAGGCTCTGCTGAATTCGTGACCAATAGATTTGCCCTGCTCAATAGCCTGTCCCAGAGCAAACATATGCAGCATCACTTGCTCTGTTTCACTCTTCTTGATTTCTGCACTTGACTCCAACAGTTAAGTTGCAGTTTTTCTTTCCTTTAACCTTTGTGGCTTGCTGTAGTCATCTATCATGACTTTTTTCATTGTTGTCTCATGATTTTTTTCATTCTTGTTGACACTTGCTTTGGTTGAATGTGAATGCTTGGAGGGGATTCAGTGACTTAGCATTGTTCAAGTTATGCTCCTACTGTTTTTACCTCAAACAAACAGCGATGACACGGACTAGCACGATCTGAGTTGTGATCCTGTAAACAGTGGGAATAGTGAAACCATACCTGCCCCTAGCTTTCATATTTATGTAGCCCAGGAAGACTAGGTGAAACTTAGGAAGAAGACACAGAGCACTGAAACTAAATAAAATGATCTGGGGTAGATTCTTGCTTGTTTCTTGCATGTATGTGACTCTTACCTTTGATTATCAGAAGAAGCCAGCCCCTACATAAAGTGATGGAATGAATTGCCAAAGGTATTCAGAAAAATTTCAACCTTTTCAACCATTTCAGTAACAAGCTGGTCACTCTGTTCTGAAGTTACGTGCATCTCTGAAAACATGCTTCATGATTTGTAGTCAGTCTTGGACACAAGTTATGACTAGCAGGCTTGCTAAATAATTCTTTTCAAACTAATTCCAGACTTTTTCTGATGTGATGGGGTTACCTGGACCTTTTCTGTCTCTTCCAGGAATATAAAGTCCTGCCAGTGTCAGTGGAGGGCTCACAAAACAGCTTAAAGAACTATAAGCCTGTTGGTATATATTGGAAGAAAAAAGAATGACTGAAAGCCAAAGCAAAGGGGAGCCAGAAGAATCAAGAAGCCAGCAAAGTGTTATGTTGAGGCTGAGGTCTTGCATGCTGGAGCCTATAAAGAGAGTACATATGGGGGATCCTACAGTGTCTAGCTGCTCCTGCATTTTATTTTTGTCAGATAAAGCAAGAAGATTCACCGTGACTTTACTTTTTTATTCTCACTGTGTATTTAACGAAGCAACATTAGAGCATTCTGAACTCAGAGCAGTTCCTGGGGTACAGCCGCCGACGCAGCCAGAGTGCAAATCACACAGACTCTGTCTATTCAGCACAGCTCCAGGGAGCCACCTCTCATGGGCTTCGCTGTTGCTGTGCCCATCCATTTCTAGAGTCTTGTTCCTACCAAAGCCACTGTGAATAGTCCTGGGTTTTGGCAGGATTCGGAGTCTGCTGAGCCCCTGAGCAGGACTGGTAGGACCCATGGCTCTGCTGTCACAGCCAAAGACGCCATCAAGTTTTGTTCCCAGTTGAGACGCTCTGTCTTAAAAAGAAGTCAGCTGAGTCACGTTTTCTTAGTCTGATTGCTATGGTTAGAAAGATGCTCGAGAACCTTAAAACTACCATGAATCAATCTTCCCTTTAACTTTCAGTGTGCGAAAAGGTCACCCATTTGCTTCCACTTCTTCCAGTAGTTCCTATGGGATCCATCTGCTGCAGTTCATGGCAGCATGACAGGAGAGACTCTGGAGGCTTTCCTCAGAGGTGTGAACAGCCAGGACTCTGCCATTGCTTCACATAATAGCAAAGCACTTGTGCTCCCCTCAGCCTAGCAACTGGGGGTGACATTAGACATGGATGTGACACTCAAGTAACTCCCTCATCTCCACCCAGTGCTCTCCAGCAGACAGTTTTGCCTAGCACTGGTCGTTTATGAGGCGGTGGCCTTAAAAAACACCTAGTTCTTTAAAAGGGAAAACTATGCAACAAGGGCTTTCTCTGGCTCCCTGTTTGCCTGAGGCCAGCTTGTTTGCCCTGAGCCAACTCAGAAGCCTCAACTGTTTAGAAAGATAATAGAAGATAATAAAGAATGGCAGCTCTTCATCAAAGACACATCCTCCAGCTTGTTCTGTACAGTTCTCAGTAGTTCAATATACAGCTGCAGAATATATTATCACTGGAGACGAAGCAGAAATAGCCTTTATGTGTGGAGAATGAATCCAAAAAAACTTTTCAGGCATAAGGTCAAGGGTTGAAGGCACAAACAGGCTCTCCCTGGGGGGCATCCTTAAAGTAGCGCAATTAATATACTGGGTAACACAAGAGTATTGTTGTGCTGCCAAGTAGATAATAATAACAGATAAAGGGAGAGAAAGCTGCAGGCTCTGAATAGCATTTGCATGCCTCCCATAATGTGTCTGGAACAAGTTCAATTTCTGGTATGTCATGGTGGAAAGAAAAAACCTTTGCAACAACAAAAAAATTGATTTAAAAGCTAGATGTTGGTCAATGGCAAAAAGCTCGAAGTGATGCCCTCGTACTCACAAAGGGACTGTAGCCTCCAACATTTGGTGTTATCAACCAGTTGCAAGAGACTCCTAAGTCCATGCTCTTTTTCAAATTCGAGCCCTAGCAATATTATGCCTATACAGAAGATGATAGACTTGAAAGAAATGAGAAGAGGTAGCACCTGCTCTTAAAGATGTAAGTCTCATTTCTCGGATTCATCTTCTATGAACTCTTGGTTCTGAAAACATCATTTTATAACCTTGAACAGATTACAACAAGATCCACACTTCCCTTCTCAGAGCAGCTGGAACAGCCATACAGCATTTTCCCAAAAAATGTGTCTGAGAAATGAAGCAGAAAGCCTGGCAAAGTGGTATTTCATTTGGCCCAGGTCCATTTCTGGAAGCTGCATTCATGTAGCCGCATCCGAAGGAGCATGTAAAGACATTACTCCTCCACAGTTCCCTTCTCACAGACAGCCCAGCCTGCTGTTCAGAGAGACGGTTCCGATCTCTTATGTCAATAGTGCCTGCAACTCCACGAAAGGACTTGAGGGGTACAATTATGTCAGCAAAGCCCTTGTAGGCTCTGTAGTCTGATGGCTGAGATCCCAAGGGTAAGCAAAACTCCTGGATGACCCCTCTCAAATCACTCCAGAGAAGAAGGGCAATCAGCCAGGGAAGACTACTCCACTTTAACTAGTGGAGGGAAGGAGAGGAAAATAAGAGGGACTAAGGGAATCTCAAATACTTATAAATCTGTTGTTACAATCTATTTATGAGGCATTTCTGTGGAATGAAATTAAAAAGCAGGCTTTCCATAAAGCAGAGAACAGCCATTGCAATATGAAAGTCTCAGACAGCTACTTCTTTCTACATGTGACTGGCACAAGTTGTCACCTGAACTTAAAGCAAATGCTTCTACCCACAGAGTGCAGAAGTTACAGAAGTCTCCTCAGAAGTGAGGAGAGTTGCGCATAGCTGTGAAATATAAACAAAGGGTTAGGATTTTCCTCAGAGGCTGAAAGGTCAGAGAATGGGTTTGGCAGTCTTCCCCATGCTAGAGATGACCGTTTTAGCCTCAAGCCCCTTTTTGGTAGCCGGGAGAGCAAATACATGGCAACATCATGTGCAGCTTGTGTCAGCTTTTGGTAGACAAGATGATTTCTCAGTATCAGCCACAAGCTGATTGCTAGCATGGGAGATTTAGAGAGGGAGCACGTAGCCGGTCTAGCTGTCTCACCAGAGGAGAGGGCTTAACTAGCTATATTTTTGGAATTACGTGTCAAATATTCCCCTCTTGATACCTCTTGTAGAGTATTTTCTTTTCCCCCTCTAATAAAAACTTGATTTCCATTTGCAAGTATGAAGAATGAACTTACTAAGTACCAGAGATGTTTTTGTGGGGCTTGTTCAGGTGTTTTATTAGTGACCTCTTTACATTTGAACCCAACCCTTGCTGCTGCTTATCAAGACCAAGCAGAAAGGAGGGTTGAATAACCCTGGGTATGGAATAATCCGTACAAGGATAGTAAAACAGCAAAGCACTCCCAAAAGAAGGGCAGACTAACTCGATAGCCTAACTGTACCACTGCATTTAGCTCGAGCTTTGCCAGGTAAACTGTGTACAACTAGGAAAGATATTTTCATTAGTATACCAGTATCCACTCCCAGGCTTAGGCAAATGCAGTGACAGTAGTCAGATTCCAGCTTCATTCACCTTTGACTGGCACATTTGCCACCAAAACTGCAGAGCAAAGACAGTCTTAATACTTTAGCTCACACAGAGCTATCCCTGCTCAGACCTCAGCCTCTTCACATAGGAGGATAAAAGTCTCAGTTTTGAAAATAGGTTCTGGATGACCCATCCACACTCACGTGAGTCACTGGCGTAACAAAATCCTTGCAACTGGCTGACCTTCGCATAGCATCTTTTACACTAGTGCCTTCTCCAGGAGTGAAAACACCATAGACCACTGAAATAAATTGCAGCCCTCCCCCCTTCTATCCCCCCCATTTTGTTGAAAGAAATTCCATCACTCATCAAAATCACTGCAAGCTGTGACTATTCCTCTAGGGATACATTTATTTTCTTTAATGAGCTCACCATCCTCTTAGCTTGCAGAGCTGCTAGAGAACTTTGCCAGGGCCCACATGTCCAAGAACAATGAAAGAAATCTTGCATGCTTGACTGGAGACCCTATTGACCAAGTAGGACTTTACCTGTAGTTACCATGTTTCAGCATTGTTCCCCAACCACCTGGGCCAAACCAAGCATTTCGACCTTTACTATGCCTAAACAAATTGATACAATCTAATCTGCTTAAAGAAGGTTTTTTAGGAAGCAGTCATAGTCAAAGTCACAGATCGCTTCAGCGCTTTTCAATTAATTTTTGTAGCTGTAATGACCGAGTTTCTTTGCATTGATCCTCATTTGAATGCAGCAATTAACCTATTTACAAGAAAGGTGTCAGTGTCTACACCACAAAGATATGGTTACAGCTCTTGCAGACATATCCAAGTTGGCTTCAGACTGCCAGCTGGGGTGCTGCTAGCAAGGCAATCATGGAACCCTCAAATGGGCTTTGCCAGAGGTCATGCCACTACCTACCGCAGTGCTCAGCTAGCTAGTTCAAAGTTGCTCTGCTAAGCTGTGCAAACTCCCACAGAATTACCACTCTCCTCTCCTCCGCTGCTCCAGTCATGCACAAAGAATGGTCGGGTGATGACAATAAACTGCAAGAATAAGCAGGACTACCATAATGAAATGAAATGTGAGCAGCTACTGCAAAAAGAGGAGAAAACGTGGATCTCCAGAGACTACTGGAGTTTTCCCAAAGCCATTTTATGACTCCCACAGGAAAGAAATGGACTGTTTGCAATAATAGTCAGTGAAATTTGAGGTCAGGTCATTCCTTGACGCAAAAATCACTGTGACCCGTTCTCTATGAAGAAAATTTTGCAGTTGAGTAGTATTTCTATAGTCTATCATAACAAGACAGCTTTTATTCATAAAGATAAGCTTTTACTGATAGAACATATCCCGTGCCTCAAATAAACCAAACCACAACCATAAAGGCACGATTTTTACATAGCAGAAAGCTATCTATACCCAGGTGGTGGGTGGTTTCTTCATAAAGTTAACTAAATCAATTAGCTTATTCTACTGTTGCCAAGGCTCACTCTCATTGCTCTCCATCTGCAAACACACAGATCTAGCTGAGCATGGTGCTACTACTAAACAAGACTAGCTAAAGTCCAAAGTTATGGCTTAGGTGACATTCAAAGTTAGGCTGGAAAACAACATTTTGAGCCAAGAATGCAAGATAATCCATTTGAATACAGATATTTCTCCAACATTACTTCACAGTTCCTCATATATGCCCAGAAAGATCAGCAAGTTCTTCCAAAATCTCCTGAGGAGGAATCATGGTGGTGTTACAAAGCACAGCAGCCCTGAGACCTGTCTCCAAGAAATCTCAATGACAGCGGACCAAGGAAAGCATCTTATACGTCTCCTGTGTGAGCACGCACGTGGGGAGAAGGTTCAGGTTAACTTAGGTGCTAGTCATCTGAATTAATTCTTCTATAAGGAAAGAACAGAACCCCAAATACAGTCTCTTGACCTGGTGATGAAGTAGCATCTCTGATTTCCCTGTAGAGCAATCTCCACGAGCTTCTTGCACATATACAGATGAGGTAAACGACATGGGTAGGATTTGAAGAGCAAGGAGATGCGGTCAGGGGGAAAAAAAAAAAAAGAAAAAAAAAACCAAAAAAAACCAACCAAACAGAAAAACCAAATGTCGACGGTTTTGTAAATATCTGCCCTGAAAACAACCCTTTTGTTGTATCAAGTGGAATGTTGTTTGATTTTCCTGTGAAAGACAAATGATCATACGTTATAGCCAAGAAGATGGGCTGACCTTTAGTTTCCTTTATTGTGATAAGGTGTAGTGACTTTTTTCATCCAGGGTATTTGTTTGATTGCAAACATATTAGTCCAATAACTTCTCTATTCCAGATAATTGCATTTCTTGTTTGCTTTTTTCATTACTACATACACCTTCTCCATTCTGGTTAGTGGAGAGTTTAGACTGGTGCAGTGAGCTATTTGGATATAGGATGTATAGATCATTTTTATCCTGTATTTGGTTACCATTCAGAAGGCATATATGCACCAGGAGACATCGTGACTAGTGCCAGTTCTTGGAGATATGTGTGTGGACTTTCTAACCAAAGCCACAATCCAATCTACATTTGGGCCAAAAAACTTGCTCCTTATAACAGTAAGTTATACACAGCTTCCCTCCTCTATCAATACAACCTTTGAATGTCATCGAACCCATTTGATCTTTTGATTAAACTTTCAAAAGTAGCCTCAGAAAACTTCTCGCTGCAAAGGATATGGACTGTGATGACTACCAAATTGGCTTGTTTGGGACGAATATTTTAATATGTGGCAATAAATTCATAACTACCTGAGAAAGTAAGGAAGAGCAAGAACATGCAATACTGATCATCTACTTTTTTTACAGTGTCATCTCAAGTTCAAGCCTTCATCAGTGAATTTCTGTTCCTGACAGCTCCTGGTGTGGGTATCCCATTGCAGAGAAAACCAAGCCTGATCCCTAGTGAAGCTCCCGAACTGTAGAAGCTGGTAGAGATCCTTTTAAATAGAAATGACAGGGAGCTGGGCTTTCAGAGCAGAACATCAGACTGTTGTCTGTGGTCTAAGCAACAACAGCATGCCACAGAGAGACCTCTGGGAGACCACCTGTTGCTGCTGCCCTGTTCTAGTTTCATATGGTTCGATAATTCTGTGAAAATTTGAAGACATAATTGAAGAAAGTTTCAAAGCTGCCCTATGAGGCAGGTGCTACCATTCCCTGCATTACACACTAGCAAGAAACAAGAAGAGATAGTCACACAACCTATCAGGAGAGTAGAGAAAAGCACGCTCCCATCCAGGTACTCTGCCTTGAACCCTGGCTTCAGGTCTACAAAATTTAACCATGTTGATAACGTACAATGATGGGTTGACCCCAGCCAGCAGCCAAGCACCTACCCTACCTTTCGCTCACCGCCTTTTTCCAGAGGATGGGGGGGGATAGAAGGAAGGCAAAAAGGCTCATGGGTTCAGATAAAGACAGTTTAATAGGGGAAGCAAAAGGTGCATGTGAAAGAGAAGCAAAAAGAGGAATTTATCCACTACTTCCCATTGGCAGGCAGATGTCCAGCCACTTACTGAGAAGCAGGGCCTCAGTATGCGTAGTGGTTGCTTCGGAAGACAAACGCTGTAATCATGAATGTCCCCCCTCCGCCTCCTTTCCCCCACCTTTTATTGCTGAGCATGACGTCATATGGTATGGGATATCCCTTTGGTCAGTTTGGGTCAGCTGCCCCAGCCATGTCCCCTCCCAATCTCTTGCCCACCCCCAGCCTACTGGCTTTTGGATGGGAGGTTGGAGAGAGAGAAAGCTTTGACACTATACAAGCACTGTTCAGCAACAGCCAGAACACTGGTGTGTTATGAACACTGTTTGAGCCACAAATGCAAAGCACAGCACATACAGGCTACTCTGAAGAAAGTTGACTTCGTGACTTCATCCCAGCCAGACCCAGTATCAATATGAATGGAAAAAAATTAATTGCAGTTATCAAGCAACTGCTTTCCAGCTTTGTTTTTCTTCTGGGGAGCAGAACAGAGTGCTTTATTTTCTCTTGAGAGCACGAGAGAACAAAAGGAGGAGGTAATCCTTCTTTATCCTAAAATAAGGTCTTTGACTGAAAGCAGATGTTTCTCCCCCTAAAAAAAACCCAGTTAGCTTCCACACAGGTGTAAAAAACTATAAACCTGGGGCACTAACAAATTTATATGGACCCATCAACTGGCTAATTTCAAGCTGAAATGAATCAAACTTCAACACCACTGCAAAGTGCTCAATGGCCAAGATAGAAATAATTAAGACTTTTTAGATCTCTTTCTGTCTCTGGCTTCTCTATTATTCCATCTCATCAATATTCAAAATATCTATGAAGCATGAGAAAAGAGAGGCCAATACATTATTTTAACCAGAATCAGGTGTCAAAGTATAGAAAGTTAGTCTACTTCACCCAGACTGAATCCAGTTGGTAAATTCCAGGAACAATGGGGAAAACCCTCAAATGTTAATCTGATTTAACAGGCGTATTCTGGTTTAGGTCATTTTGTGCTTTTCTGTGCTGTGCCAACCATCAGTGTAAAAAGCAAAGCCCCTCGCCTTGAAAACAAGACATTTTGCACAGACATTCAGAGAACTGCAGTAAAGTGTTACAGTCTGAAGACAGTGGGTTGGTTTAGGTTGCAGTAGGGTTAGGGGAGGTTCTTGCAAGCAGTAGGATAGACTGGGATCTCCACCCCTTGCTGCAATTATAAAGGCACTAACATCTAGGGAAGGAGCCAGGGAGGAGTTGAAGGGCCGACTCCTTTCCTCTGGAGCACTCGGTGAGGAATGCTGCAGAACTGTTAAACTAGCAGGCAATGAATTGTTTCTTGGGAAGAGAGCTTATCTCTTTCTTCTGTCTCCCAGTGAGAAAAATGTGGCTGAAGTTTCTTTTGGCTATTCTTCTCCTGCATGTAACAGCTGCAATGGAACCTGAGCCGTAAGAACTACCATATTATTACTAATAGTATTCACGATAAGGCTTTAAAGACAGTGCTAATTAGTGCCACTACTTTTACTTTAAATATTAAATACTGCCATGACACTCATCTTTTCTATTTGGAGAGCTCAGTTAAACTGGAATCTGGATGGCAAGTGAATGGTTCTCATTTAATATGGAGCAGATCTTCTGCCTATTGCAGAACTTCCATAGACGTTGATTTTGTGTGTGTGTGTGTGTGTGTGTGTTTGTGTGTGTGTGTGTTCAGAAAAGACAATAGCAACAGTAACAGCAGTGTGCTTTGCTAAAAGCAGGTGGGTCCAGCACTCAGATAAAGGGCAAACGGGCAAGAGTTGGGGTGCTAGCAGAGCTGTGTGGTGAACCCAGCACTGGGCTAGTTGGGAGCTGCAGGGCAGGAGTGAGGGGCAGTGGCAGAGTGTCCTATGTTTAATCTAAACTAATCAGCAGGTACTGAATAATAACAATACTTTGTATTTGTTTCGTCCTGTTGAGGCTGTTTCTCCTTTCTGTATGATGTGAACACTTTGATGTTTGGATCTCACAGGCAGTACGTCCTGATGGTGCCTGCTGTCCTCCAAACCGGCTCTCCAGGTCAGGTTTGCCTGCAGTTCCTTAATCTCAACGAGACAATATCCATCAGAGTCATCCTAGAATATGGTGCTGTTAATACCACTATTTTTGAGAAAAACATGACAGCAAGCAATGGTCTACAGTGCTTCAACTTCACGGTAAATTAATTTTAATTTATGTCCCAATGGAAAAGAAATGTAAGGAGGGACAAGAAAATCAGAGCAGAGATTACAGGAGAGGAACAAGCAATGGAAGAAATAAGACTTGTTGAAGGAAAAAGGAAGCAGAGGAAAGATATATAGTTACAGACAAGGAGGCATTTTTAATAGACATAAGAAATAAGAATGGTCCAAGAAAGGTGATGGAAGGTGATGAAGGTGATAGAAGTGAGACGGGTGTCTCTTTGTAGGAGCCCAGGTCACAGGTATAGCTGTTCAACAGGTTCTGGAGCAGATAACTTCCAGACTAGCAACCTTCCCGTTTTTCTGTTTCCTCACAGATTCCTCCTGTCAGTTCTGCATCATTGGCTTTCATTTCCTTCTCTGCCAAGGGCACCACAGTCAGCCTAGAAGAGCGGCGGTCGGTGATGATCTGGAACGCAGAGAGCATTGTCTTCGTGCAGACAGACAAACCCATCTACAAACCAGGACAGAGTGGTGAATATCTTTTTAGTTTATAACATGTCCCTTAGGAAGCAGTTTCTTCAGATATAATTTCTCTTTCAGGTGCTTTTCAGACTGAGCTACAGTCTAGACAGTTTCTTCAGAGTTTCTGATAAAACCATTACAAGTATTTGCTGTGAAGCTCAGAGAGTCATGTTCAGGATGGCAGGAAACTGTCATCCCATGGTCTCTATTATTTTCCTTGTCCATTCCTCACAGCTGGAGGAAGGGGGGAGCTTTTACTGCTGCTGTTTCATTACTGGTGACAGGCCAAGATAGTGGAAAGAGGTGATTAGATCACTACTTACATGCCTGGCACGAAACAATGCTCCCACAGTCTTCTGTCTGTGATGATGGTCACCATCAAAGGCATCTAAAAACCAAGAGTCAAATCCATTATTTTAAAATTAATTATAAGTTTTTAAAGAAAAAATCATGCTATTTGCCTTCTGGATTCTGATGGTTTTGGACTTCACATTTTCATGTTTTTGTTTTTCCTGCACTTATGGTATCCCCCTATCCATAATTCTCATCTGGCCATCAAACAGAGCTCCATGTATGCAAGGAGCCATTTATCCAGATCTATTCCTTAATTCACTTCTAGGCTTTAAGGCTTCTAGCACACAGATAGAACACTGTAGGAAACACTAGGAGAATACTTCTTACCAGAGGTCAGCCAAATAACATAGCAATTAGACTGGATCAGCTATATTTTAATTAGGGATGAGTCCTAGCTACATATACACATAGCATGAAGGAAAGCTTACCAATCAGAATTTGGTGCCACCAAGGTGTCCCACAAATATGGCTTGATTATTTGTCAGATTGCTTGGTTTTGATGTGGGGAAGCCGCTGATTAAATTAAATGATGTAAAGGTAATGCTTTGTAAGGACATTTTTGAAACATGTTTTTATGTTCTTCCTTGTACAGTAATTCATCGTTTTCTCCTTTCAGTTTTCCTCTTGTAAAGAAAAAAGAAAGTAAGGCAAAAACATGTACAAGATGAGAACAAACTGAACTAACAAGAACCTAATGCAACTAACCGCATTAGGAAAAACTGGCACTTCACCTCGTTCCATTAATATTTGTAACTTTCACATGTTCAAAGCAACAAACCCTGCTTTAGAGATGGGGAAATGAAGAGGAACAAATTTGCCTACATCATGCAGCCAGCCACTGAAAGAGTTATGGTTGTCACTTGAGATTGCCTGACCTGCACAGCAGTTCTTTTTCATCCAGTCGTCTCCCTTCTCTGAGGTTAAGCAAATTTTCATGAAAGAGTGTGAGAACTCAATGCTGGGGAAAAGTCCCCTCAGCAAAGTCTCTGTGGGATTCTTTTACTTTAGGATGCATTTTATTACCTGCATCCTGTGCAAGTGGGACTGTTAAAAGATCCAGTGAAACTGGGAGTACTAATGAACGCAAAACATCATGCTCAGCCAAATAATCTACAGTTAATGCTAACACCCTGTTCCTTGTCTTTCCAGTGATGTTTCGTGTTGTTGCCCTGGATTTCAATTTTAAACCTGTTCAAGAGATGGTGAGTGACCAGTATTATTCCCCTGTATTTAAAATTGCTGGGAGACAACCTCCTCTCAAATTTTAAATAAACAGTTGCTGTGGATAAAATGAGATATTGCAGAGGCTAAATGCCAAAGCATTAACATGATTTCCTAACCACAGGCTGTAATCCACCCTTATGATAGAGTCACAGGGAAGAGTGCAAATGTGTAGCAGGTTGGATTCCTGACACACCATCTCCCGCTATTGCTGGGAAAGACCCTCCACTTTGTTGCTGCAGACATTATTTTAGCTCTGACCAGAGAATCCACTGTTCACTCTCCCGCTATTACTGTTCAGCAATTGCTGCTTGCAAAAATTGGCAAGTCATCCACCTAGTACTTTGCTTATTTTAAAAACAGGGAAATGAAAATGAAAATTGTTACCACAATTGTTTATCTCATCAGGGGCACTCTTTTCATTACCAGCAAGCTGTCTTCATGCTCATAGTACATAAGCCAAGAGACAGAAAGGTCTTTACTGGCCTCCTCTCATGTGGTTGCAATGCAGAAGACAGCACAGTGTTACCAAAAGAGCTGGTGCTAATAAGAGTGGGGATATAAGAAGCCCAAATCACAGTTTACGTGCACCTCTATAACTTACTCAGATGCTCTGGGATTGAACTAAATCCAGTATGATCAGAAATTGCCCCAACATTCTCATTTCATCTCTTCCCTTTATGTAATCTTCTTCTTGAAGTAAAACTGCTAATAAACTGATTAAAATAAGAGATGAGGATCTCTGATTGCTGGTATTATACTGATTATTGGTTAAACATTTCTCACAGTCCTGGGGAAAATTAATTTGTGTTTGTTCAGCCATCTAATGTCTTTTCCCACTTTGTTTTTTCCCTTTTCAGTATCCTTTAATTGCGATTCAGGTAAGAGATTTTTTCTCTTTGTACTGTTTTACGCCTATAAAAATAAAATCTAGGGCACATGTGCTCACATCAGTTTGTATGTGTCCACACACAGCCAAATCCTGCTCCTGAGTACACTGGCAGAAATTAACAGAAACTTCATAAAATGCCAGGATGCTGTTCAAGCTTTGCTAACACGGAAAGCATACCTATACTTATCTCAATAGTCAAAAGTTGTATTGTTCTTATGCCTGCCTTTGACTCCCCTCCACCTCCTCCAGTTTGCTCAACTTATTCTGGGGTATATCTTTTCATAACTCAAGTGCTGCTGAAAACTATGAACAAATATAGGCTGTGGATAAAATTACTAGCAATATTAGCACTTCCATGGCATTTCGTGGTGCTTTGTAAAATAGCAATTGTAGTTCATGTCTAGACAGCATTCTTGCAAGTTTTCATGTTATACCGTGAAGTCAGATGACTTTATTTTGTTTGCAGTGAAACATACACATTTGGAGATCTATGTGTGTTTTTCTGCAGTCAGTGCTTTAAACAGTTCAAGGAAATGGTGTGAATGAGTTTTCTTTAGTCTAACTAGCATAAAATATACTCAGAGGCAAATGACACCTCAGTGAATGCAGAAGAAATGCTTCCTTCCTTCTTCCACCAGTTGAAAAAAGCTGGGGTTGTTAAAGACCAAGATTTGTGTGGAATAAGCTCAGCTGAAGGGGAAGCACGAAGAAGATGGGATTTTCTTTCTCCTCCCCTTGACACAAAACTAGAGCAACATATACCAAAGAGCAGGGAAGAGCAGTACTGTGCAACTTCCCCTGATGATTGAGACTGACACCGAGGCTGACAGAGGATGCCTAAATCTGAGATCAACAGATGAGAATCTAGCAACATTAATAATCAGAACACTAAGGCATAATTTATCTCAATGCACATGCATTAAGCTACTTCCCCAATGAGTTAAAGTAACTTGCCCTACTTTCTTCTTTGTTTCTGGTTTTGTGTGCTAATAGCGAAAGATTTCTAAGGCAAATAAACTGTGAGTCCATATTCTTTTTTTCTTCAGGACCCACTGGGCAACAGGATCTTTCAGTGGCAAAACGTGACATCAGAGATGAACATTATCCAGATTGAATTCTTGCTAACTGAAGAGCCTATCCTGGGGAATTACAAAATTATCGTAGCAAAGAAGTCAGGAGATAAAACAAATCACTCATTTCTTGTGGAGGAATATGGTAAATGCCACCTGTTGTTTTTATTCAGAGTAGAAAACATTATTAGATATGAGCCCCTATCAATCAACCTTTTTGATTGCTAAAACTTCAAACAGCTTCCTGGCAAATGCAACTTCAATTAGTTGTCATTAAGAACCGGAGAGGAAAAAAAAAGAACAGTACAAAGTCAAAGAAGAGAAATTAACCATTTTGCACAGATTCAGCCAGGAAAATAATCTGCACAACAAATCAATAAGTTGATTGCAAATTTCACTGTGACAAACTAACCTTCCCCCAGGCACATCCACGAACTTTCTTGGCCAAAGCTCTGCAAGGCATCTAGACATCACAGGATTCATCTCAGAAGTCCTGACTTCTCTTCAAAGCTTTGTAGAAATACAGTAGTGAGCCTTCACAGGTCGGGCCACTTCTTGACCATTTTGGCAACCTGGTTCTGAGATCCCATTCCATCTAACACTGATGATATATCCGCATTTTCTCTTTCATCTCAGGAGAGCCTACTATTTGATAATGTGCCAGTATTGGTTTTTTTCTTTTTATTCTTTGTCCTAGTGTTGCCAAAATTTCATGTCACAGTCACTGCACCAGAGAGCCTTACAGTCCTGGATTCAGAGTTCACAGTGAAAGTCTGTGGAGTGTAAGTACCAGGTGCAGAGTGGTTAGGAAATATGCTGAAGAGTAAGAACTTCCCAAGGACTGGGGAAAGAGATAGGACTTAGAGAAGAGACCAATAAATAGCGCCTCAGGTTGGCCAATAGGTTGGTCAGGGTTGACTTGGCAGTTGGAACTTTCATTTACTTGTGTGCTCATCTCATTTTATTATATGAGTATTCTCTTCCAGCTGGTGTTTGGTGAGTTGAATAAATCTTTTGAGAGGTCCCCTGCTAAAGTAGCATGTGTCCACTCTCAATAACCCACTTCAGAGGGAGATCTTCATATGCAGAGCACCGTTAAATTCTTGCAGGGGTCTTAGGGTTCCACCTGTCTTTAACTCCCCCTTCAAGCTTAGTCCTTCAGAAGGACCTTGCTTACCCTAATATCAAGATCTCATAATTTAGAACTCAGGGTTGAAATCCTGATCCCCTTGCAGATATGAGGAGTTTTGCTTTGATTTCAGTGAGTCTAAAACTCCAGTCTAAGCTGAAGAGTGGAGACAACAGTCATAATTTTGTTGGTAGCCATGTCTGTCCATCATGCTTATAGAGGTATTTATTTTTACGTTTAAGGTGTGGTTTTGGTTCATGGGTTTAGGGGTGAAATAGAATTCATTAATATTTCAACTTCTGAGTTGTATTATCTTTTTGTAACAGCAGGAGAGTTAGGAAAAAGCCTGTGAAACTATTCCATTCTATTCCTGCATATGTTAGCTTAAGTTAATATTTCAAGCATCAGCTCATGGACCTATTTCCTCTTCCCCTAGGTACATCTATGGCCAGCCTGTTGAAGGGAAAGTCCAGCTCAGCGTGTGCAGGGATTTTGATTCTTATGGGAGGTGCAAGAAAAGCCCAGTTTGTCAGTCATTTACCAAAGATGTATGATACGTAACTATTATTCCTCTTCGTGCCTGTCCTCTCTCCTGTGTTCTTCTCTCCCTTTGCTCATCACACTTTTCTTTCTCTCCTTGATGCTTCCCTTCACTCTACTCATCTATTTGCTTAAATCACTAGCTCGGAACTCGGGGCACCTCATTTCTCTTCTTGGTTTCCTACAGGCCTGAAGAAGGACTGACATATTCCTTCTTCATGATTCAGTTTCCCATCTGAAAAGTGTAGACAGTGATGTCTCCATCAGTCCTGTATAAATCATGTTAAAAGTAGTGGGAAAAGACTTCACTTACTAAAGAAGGGTCCTGTGTATTGCCAGCATCCTTTGAAAGCTGTGATCCTTGGTAACAGGATTTGTTTTCTTCCCTTTCCAGCTGGAGACAGAGGGCTGTCTCTCCCAGGTTTTCAGCTCCAACATCTTTGAGCTAAATCGCATTGGTTACATGAGGAATCTTGATGTGAAAGCGATTGTCACAGAGAAAGGAACAGGTAATCCCTTCTAGACAGTCAGAAACAGCAACAGTGGGTGTGGTCAAAAAAGAGAGTAGGAGATATTCAGTCTCTGCCTGCTGAGTACAAGGATGTCTTCCTGAAGAAGAAGATCCATTTTTATAAGCACAGTGATCATTTCCAAGCAAATGCTAACTCTGATGAAGCTATATGCAAGACAAAGTATATCTTCTCTTGACTCTGGACATGTCTTACAGGCCTGCAACTCACAGCTACTCAGTCTATTTCCATAACTCGGGTGATGAGCAGCATACAGTTTGAGAACATGGATGGCCACTACAAAAGAGGAATTCCTTACTTTGGACAGGTAAGCAAGGGCATAGAGTGCCTGTATTGAAGATGACAACAGTGATGGGAACACTTGGGGGACTGTTTAGGGCCGGGGGTATTCTCCCCAAGCTTCTTTCTTTACATACAGTGTTCTATTGGTAATTCTAAATACTGAGGAGCATTAGTTTATTCTGAGTTTGATTCTGCCAGAAATACTTTGAATCAAAACCATCCATTAACTAGCATTTTTCTAACTTACATTTTAAGCTTGATATAAATCGCTGCCTCTCCCTTCAGAATTGACCATCATAGGCCAGCCAGAGATGAATAAAAAGACTGGGGGATGAGGGAAGAAAGAGTGAAAGGAATTTAAGAAAAAAATCAAGTTTCTGCCTCAAAATGTTTTCATGATTTTAAATTTCATGACAAATCCCACATAACTCTGTCAGTAGTTTAAAGGGTAGGGATAAATCTCTCTCTTCCCTTCAGTTCAGCTTTTTTCAGTGAGGAAAGGATAAGCGGACATCTTACCAGTAGCACGGAAAGGAGAGAAGAGATTGTCTTCCAAGGATTTTTTTCACCTCTGGAAGATGTGTATATAACTTTCTCACCTGGTCCCCACTCCCACTCCGTTCTTCAGATTGTTGTGCATCTTGCCACCCCTTACTGGAGGATGGGGGTCAACAGGCTCCCTGGGGTGATGTGCCACAGTGAATTCCTCAAATACACACATTCACACACACGCTAGAGGTTAAACATGCTGAAAGACACGCGGTAGGAGGCTGGGATGTCACATCTCAGACAAAGCTGCTAATGATGGCTTCAGGCAGCTTCTTGGGTTTTGTGCAAAAAAAAAACCCTCGAGGGTCATATCAGGGGAACTATTGTCTGGAAGCCACTGATACTCATACTTTCTCAAAATGCAGCAGATCCCAGTCCCTGTCCTGGTGCCATCACATGCCATTCACAGTCCTTCCCTGCACTATGAAACGTCTGTTTCTGGCCATATGTTGTATGCCTTCACTTCTGTTGCATTCAGTCCCACTGAAGTCACCATCCACCTGAACACTTTTAGTTCTCTATTGTTATTTTTGTTTCAGAGGTCATTTGTCTCCATGCTGTTTCTGGACAGTCAGGATACTCAGTCTCTTAAGCTTGTATTTAATATATTATTACTTCTGCCATCTTTTTCTGAAAAAAAATCAAAATTAATGCTCTGTTCTAGCAACCTAGAATTTACCTAAGCTGTCTGTTATTTTTTATTTGTCTGTTTAACACATAAACAGCAGAGACAGTGGAGACAGAATCGAAAAGTGTTCAAAATAAAGATCTAGAGAAAAGGTCTTCAGACACTGGAAGTATCAGCAGTGGACTCTCAAGACTAAGAAAGGAAAAAATGGAGGAAAGGAAGTATATCTTTAAACTGGAAATGTGTAGTCAGAAGGGACTGGCCGCGAAAGAGATGAGACATAAGAAGTTCTTGCTCCACAAAAGGACTTTATCAACGATGTAGCAGATGCTGAGGAAGCTCCTACCTCATAAGATAGCTGAGATAGCTGTCAGAAAGTGAAGAGAGACATTTCGGTTCTTAAGTATTGCTTTGAAGGGAGAAGAAAAAGCAATTCTGCTGTGCAGAGAGCAAAGGAGTGCAAAACATTAGTATCTACATACAGAAAGATAACATGCTGAACAGGTCTTGCATTCTCTTCTACAGATCAAGCTGGTAGACAAAGACAACTCTCCTATTTCCAATAAGGTTATTCAGCTATTTGTCAATAACAAGAACACAGGCAACCTCACCACTGATGATAACGGCATTGCGAAGTTTAGCATTGATACATCCAAAATGTTTGATCCTGAGATCAGTCTGAAAGTGAGTACAAAACAAGGCTGAATAGAGACAGAGAGAGAGATGGCTGCTCTCAAACAGAACCCAAAAAAGATGGGATGAGTTTAGAGTTCTGGCAATAAAAATGTGCTTTCTCTGGCTTATTTCATATTCTAGAGCTCTCAAAATTTGCCATAAAGGAAGTGAGGAAAACACCTGAGTTGTTGCAATGCAATGGCTTGCTGCAAGGGTGCAAGACCATTGTGCTGCTTTTTCCTCACCAGTTTGGCTTTAGATGCAATTCTTAAATACATGCATTCTGTGAACTAATCATTCTGATGTCAATATGTGATAATGATTTCCCTAGTGACATATGTTTGTTTTCCTTTTCTTTCCCACTCCCTTTCCTGATCAGGCAACTTATAAAACCAGTGACCAGTGCCACTCTGAAGGTTGGATAGAGCCTTCCTACCCCGATACATCTCTCTCCATCCAGCGCTTCTACTCCTGGACTAGCAGTTTTGTGAGGATTGAGCCTTTGTGGAAAGATCTGAGCTGTGGGCAGAAGAGGATGATCACTGTGCACTATGTCTTGAACACAGAAGGATACAAGGGCGTCAACACCATGAACTTCTACTACGTTGTGAGTGTGGGGTTGTTGCATGGTTTGCCGAAAGGGCTTGACTGGGCAGCTATCTGGCAGTCCATCCACAGCAATTACGGCAGTGAGTGCTCTTCCAGCTTTTGGATTACCAGCCAGCACAATGGCTAACAACCCAAGGACAGAAACAACACTGAGGCAGTTTGGCAAAACTACCTGCTCAGGAAAAATGATCCCGTTTTCTGGCCATGTTACTCAATTTCATAGTAAGGAACCACCTTCATAATGTCTCAGGCCAGGGTTCTTGTCCCTTCCCTTCAAGAAACTCTTTATGGTACTCTCTGTGTCCCCCTTCCCTTCCTTTTCCTTCTGCTTCCTGACTAGTCACAAGGGCCCGAGCAGTACCAGCAGCAGTGGCAGAATCCAGCATGCCCTAAGGCTGGTATTAGGCTGATAAGGCTGAAGCCGTCTCAATGTACATGCCTTGATTGTCCTGTCAATGTACATTGATCTTGATTGCCACTTTCTCCCTTCAACCTCTACCAACCCATAAACGTATTGCTCTTCTCTGCACAGGGCATGGCAAAAGGCAAGATTGTCCTTACAGGGGAAATTAAAGTTAATATCCAAGCTGGTAAGTTAAGTTGCCAATCCCTGGTTTTGCATTAAAAAAAAAAAAAAAGAGTCATGGTTGAACTGAGGACCAAGGCAAGACTTCCTGGATGTACACAACAGCTATTGGGGGGGCTGTATCTCTCTCCATCCATGCATGTGTGCATGATACTAGCGCTACCACTAAGATCACTATAAAGTCAGATTTAGTCCAGCAACTAGTTCATTTGATATGAGTCAAGAAGTAGTGTCCTGTAAAGATCTTCCCAAAGGATATTGTAGGGAATGCAAAGTGTCTGGCTTAGGGAGCTATCTGAATCTGGCCACACGTTCAAATCCACAATAAATCTGAAAGCATCTGGATCTAAATCCGGGCATGTCACCTCCTGGCAAATCCAGGATTTTTCAGTTTATCGTCTAAGCACAGATTGCTCCACTGACTGGTACAGCTATATGCCAGTTGAGGATGGCTACTACTACAGCAGATCTTTGCGCTTCTCTCCTTATTGGTCCCTTTCTCTCTTCTAACAGACAAAAATGGCACTTTCACCATCCCACTTGTGGTCAATGAGAAAATGGCTCCAGCTCTTCGGTTGCTGGTATATACCCTACACCCTGCCAAGGAGCTGGTGGCAGACAGTGTCCGATTTCCAGTTGAGAAGTGTTTCAAAAACAAGGTGAGAGGCACTAAGATACAGCAAGTCTTACCCGTTGTCAGATAAATACAAATTCTTTGCGCACACATTCACAATAGATTTCCAGTTTTATTTCTTGTTTCCATCCACTTCTCTCAGCATTACTCTCTTCATTCTCCTTTTTTCTTTTTCCTTATATGTCTCCTCTACCACCACCTCCTGGCATTATCATCAAAATGTAAATCATCTTTTAACATTAAAAACTACTTTTCAGGAAGCCCACACTATCCCCAGATGGTTCCTGCCTCTCTTGAACTATATTAGTGACTTAGTTTAGACTGTCTGTTCTTCAGCATGGCGAACACACTTTAGTCTTATCCCACTTCACTATTTAATCTGATTTTTTACACTTTTTTGTTGAAAAATGCAATTTGGATTTACCAGAACTAAATACATATAGAAAAGAAAGCAAAAATAACAATCTGGGGTTTAAGTTTTCCTTCCATATTATTTCCATTGAGACATTTTGATTTGTGATTTTGAAATCAGATATCACCTTTAAGATTTTTCTAATCTTCAGTTTTGCTGATTTTTCTAATTTTCAGCTAAAAAACATGAAACGTTAGGAGAAGACAAAACAAATGAGGTTAAGTAAAACATTTCCATTTACTTGCTGTGGTCTTCCCCTCCTACTGTTTCCCTCTTATCGAACACAAGTGTGAAATAGATTTTGCTCTGAATAGATTCAAAACAGAATCTGTTCTATTATTTCCTAAGGTGAGCCATGGACCTAGTAAAAATATGATTTGCTCACTGTAGTGCTTACTACATGCAGTCTGTGTCATACTAAGATTTGATTTGATAATAGCAGCAACAGAATCACACTTTATTTTAAACCACTTGAGGTAGGCTTCATTTAAGCTACCACAGGAGTCTAAACATGCTTATTGCCTAAGTCCCCATCATAGTGGAGGCCTGGTCAACAGAGACAGTGGCGACCAGACATCCTTCTCCAGGCAAACCTTGTGTGATTTAACAGAAGAGCCTTCTATTCTCCTTCTTGCCCTCCATTCCCACACGCATCCAGAGCAGCCCTGAGCAGTAGGGATTAGCCATACCAACAGCTGTTTGATAAATTTCAGGTCCAGCTGCAATTCTCTGAAAAGCAGATGCGCTCGGCTTCCAATGCCAGTTTAGTCATTGAAGCTGCTGCCAACTCCTTCTGTGCTGTAAGGGCAGTGGATCAGAGCGTGCTGCTCCTGAAGTCTGAGGCAGAGCTGTCTGCAGAAACGGTAAGCTGCCCAAACAAATGCATT